>NC_081210.1:25393088-25710588 GCF_902713425.1 Acipenser ruthenus
GCTGTGTCAGCAAACGGTTTGGAATTCTGACAAGCTTTTAGACAAAATACCTTCAGGTGATAAAATTACAGGGGATGTACCACCATTTTTTCTGCTTTCTTCACTGTATTCCACAGATGAATGTCATTAAACGTCTTTTTTAGGATTGTGTACAGTATACAGGCAGTGACCGTATTGAATTACATATATGAACATCAAACTACCTTAAGCAATTGACCAGTACAGATGCAACCATTCAATAAGGCATAACATTGTTAAGACACAAAAGTTACAGTATTTACTGCATATAAAATAATATAACAATAGGTTATAGTGGCCCTCTGGCCCAAACTGCACGAGATGACATCTGTTACACAATAAGAGACTCCCCACGCACAACGCATTAACGTATAGAGTGTGGATGGGGAGGTAGCCTATTGTTCCAGTATTATTGTAAATGGTATGTGTTTTTTTAGTTTCGCTACTGTATTGAAAAGTGCTTGTGCCTCTATTACAGGATAGAATATATATATATATATATATATATATATATATATATATATATAAAACAATTATATCAGCACTTTCATTCTTTCTATTCCTGTTCTCCTCAGTGACAAAGAAACAAACACTGTTTTACATGCTCGGTCTCAATAGGAATATAATGCTGGATGTGCAAGTCTCCTGTCTGACAGGATTTATGGCGCCCATCAGCAAGCACATGTCTCCTATGTGAGTAGGTCAGCAGGATTTACTTATGCTGCTGGCTGGAGGTTGGTCTGCCACAGAGCAACCCAGCTTATTAAGATTCCAGCTCTAAATTGCTAGAGGACTCAATTTGTCCCTGATAGCAGTATGCAGGGATTATAATTTGATGAATATACTGTGCACTCTGCATATAATGCACATGACTTTGCTTAATGCTCACCTCTTGTATACCGCTCCACCAAAAACACAATTCTATACTATAAATAATACACTAATGTATTATGTACAATGCACAACCTGTTTAATATGCAACAATTCTAAAATATTGTGTAACAGGATGTGTCTTATACACCAAAGATTATGGTAGGTGTTGACCAAACACCAAACATTTCTTTTCAAATATTGATCCACTAAACTCACAGGCAGTAGACCTTTTTCTTATTGACTTTTGCTTGATCCTAGACGGTGACTTTCAAAGTACAGATCATTTTTTAAGTGCTCCAGTATTACTAATCAGTGCTCGTATTATGGGATGGGGGGTCGTCAAGTTAACTATCAAATAAAATAAAAAAATCAATAGAAAACAATCTCATGATTTTCATTATATGTCAGACAGTTATGCATGAGAACAGAGATTATATTTTGTACACAATTTTCTTGAGGCTAACATTTTTATTTTCAACAAAGAAGTCTGTGAATACCTTTAGGCATTTACTCAATGAATCATGATACATTTCATAAGTAGCACACAAAATGTGATAAATATGTGAAACTATTAGAACTATTAAACTGAATACTGTTTCACCAGTTATCCAATTAGAGAGTGTTTGTTTATGTGAATTGACCCCCTTTGCTCACATGGTTACATGGTGAGGCTCCAATGCATTCTATTGCATTATAATGTGGTGTGATGGGGTGCTAGCTCGCCCCTATAAATTTGTGTTTTGTTATTGTTGTTATTTTTACTGTTTTTATTATGTTTTTGTGATTCTTGGTTTGTTTTGGATTGGCAGGGAGGGGGTTAAATTCCTCCCTGTAAAGTGCATGTGAGAATGTGGCTGGAGCCTTAAGTGTTTAATTGTTAATTATTAGTTAATTGGGCTCCAGCCACAGACTATAAAAGACAGCTGAAACCGCTTTGTTAGAGAGAGGAGTTTTGGGTGAGTTTGTTTGTTGCTGTGCTGTGCTGTGCTGTGCTGTGCTGTGCTGTGCTGTGCTGTGCTGTGCTGTGCTGTGCTGTGCTGTGCTGTGCTGGTAAAGAAACTGTAGTGAAGGCTAATGCCCAGCCTACATTTCTGTATTTTGTTTGGGCCCTTGTGCCTATTTATTTGATTATTTTTGTTTAATAAAGATCATTATTTTGCCCCTTCCACTGTCTCTGAGCCTCAAACCTCTGTCATCCTGCCACATGCGGTTACTGTTCTTAATACAGTAGTTCCAAATGAAGTGACAGAACTCAAAAAGAACAGTGAAGGGGAAGTAGTAAACTTGGTGTCAAATTAAACTTTTTAGCTGTGAACACATGCAATAAACAGAGCCATGGGAAGCAGTATTTATTGTTGAATAATGAAAAGATATTTGAAAAAAAAAATGTTTGCATTTGGAAACATAAAAGAGTAATAGCATGCCCCAGAGGACTAATAAATAACTGTTACCTCTTGAAATCCAGTGCTATATGCCACAGAATCATTATAGAAACATAATGGGAACATTGCAAATGATGTAGCCACGTAAGAAAATTGTCAAATAAAGAGTGGTGAATATATACGAAGCAGTGTGTCCTATTAATGTGCCTGCAACATTATTCCTGGATTTTGGTTCGCAAATCCATACAGAGTGCTTTTATCTTATGAAGCACAGTCAGATATAATTAGATTCTATTTTGCTTTGAGGGCAGCATGGTGCATTGTCTGAGGTGTGTCAAGCAAACCAGGACTGCAGTATAGCAGATAGGCCATTTATTGCTTGGTATGCACTTTGCAAATAATGTAACTGCAGAGCTGATGAAGCACTGTTATAATAAACCCGTGTGGGATCAAGCAACGCGTTGTTCTTCAGCACACCAATTATGAGAAATGTGCTACTTTAGGATACTTGATTTTTCAGCTTGTCAAAAAAATAATGAAACTGTAGGACATAAACATAGCTTACTAAATGTGTATACGTTTTACCAGCAAGCTGATACCCATAACTGTATGCTTTAATGTGAATTCCATTGTGTTTCTGTCATCAAAGTAAAAAGACAGCAATAACAATCTATTACTGAAGTGCTGTGTTAAAGCATACTGGAACCACATTTGGTAATAGACAGAGACCTTTAATGGCACATACACAAACACAATAAAACATTCCCCATAGTAGTATACATAACACAATAAAGCACTGTAATACTGTAATTAATACTGTAAAGTCCTGTTGATTGTATTGTTACAGGTTTGTCTTTCTCACAATCTGTACCTAAAATGATTTCCATTACACGAGAGTAGATGTTAAAACTTCATGCTGATTTGAACTCGGCTCTCGCCAAGATAAGCACCAACTAAGACGTAGCTTTACAGTAAACTAATGTGATCCATATGTGTCTCCATCCATTTACGTTTCCTTCCATATGATGATGTAGATATCCTTCTGTCTGGTGTTAAAGGCTGAAGTGTAATGCTGGCTCCAGGGATCAGCTTATTTTGCCTCCCTGGCGCATCAGCACACACAACGGCTGCGATGCTGGCTCCGGGGATCAACCACAGTGCGGCCTCCCCAGCGCATCAGCATGACAACCGTCTGGATTGAGCTAAGTAGGGTACATCTCTGGGGTTTTCAAGTGGGCACCTTCCATCCTCAGTGTTTCGTCGACTAGCCCACGACACCTCAAGAGGGCTCGACGGTGATTCTGGCGTCCCAGCATCACCCCCCTCCGTGATCTCACACACGTGCAAAATGCATGTTTTTAATATAAAATGGGTGTTTTACTAAGAAGTGTCACGAAGTAAACCAATCACAGTGCTCAATCCATAACTTCAGCACAATGTTACCATTAAAACAGACATCAATCAATACACAATCTCTGCAACTTTGAATTGGTTTAGTGCTTTTGCAATGTCTGTGTGTGTGTGTGTGTGTGAAAGGTGAAGCACGGTAGCACTTGCTACAGTAAGACCCAATGCCACACAGTTCTTCGTGAGTGCCTCAATTCTGCCATTGAGCTTTGGACTTTGCTTCAGCCAATTGTGCTGAATTGAGCTGCATTGTGTCCCCAACCTCAAAAACCAGTCACTCTTCCACTACAGGTTTGCTGTATCCCATCACTTGTTCACATCATGCTTCTTGTAGCTACCAGTCTGATCCCTTTCTGTGATAAGTCCACCCATTTTTCTTTCTCATTCAATGCTTTACCTTTGGTTATTTTTCAGTTGCTACTTCTACCCTTATATAATGTCACGGTGCTTTTACATGAAGAAGGATATTTTGTATGATTAGGATGCATGGCATGAGTTAAGAACATGTAGGTTGAAAGGCAAGCCATCCGTCCGTTACAAAATTGAGAGTGCAAACTTTCAGAAATATGAATTTTTCCACTAATGATTTGGGTATACTTGCCACGTCTTGTGAAACTACATTTAAATACGACCATGTAGGGTGCAGTGAAATCAGTTTTTGTACAGAGGAGCGGAATATAAAGTATAAAACATTCCTTTTACCCACCAACATTTTTATAATAGTGAGATAATGCATTAGTGATCACTGAATATGGCCTAAGAGACTGCATTATATATGTCCTAATTATGGCACTGAGACACTAATAGTTTTTTTTTTTTTTTCCATTGAAAAACAAACGTGGTGTCGTGTTACAAATAATAATGTGTACGTCATCTATGACGTAGAATTCAGTCATAGAATCCCCAAGGTTACCTTTTAGTTTTTCTCTTTGTTCTCTAGTGGTTTAGCCCTTTAGAAAGCTACGCTGTCCTAATTTGCTTCCACACCACATTCCTTGGTACAGCACCACCACACTGATCAAAGCATCTGTTCATTTGTACTCTCCTGATAGATCCAGCAGGAGGATGGGCATCATTATAGTCACTGACAGCAGGTGAAAATAAGTGTTTTAAAGCAAGGCTTCTGGTTGAATAGGCATGGTTCAAAGGTCCACTGATATAATTAGAAAAATAGTGTTTAAGCAGACTCCTGCCACCAACTGCATATTCAGAATGCACAGTAAAGGGACAAGTTGAAGTACATCCAGAAGGCATTACAGGGAAATATACTGAACGAAAGGCAGCCACAATATGAACAGACCCAGCTAGAAACAGTATGAAATCTTCAAACAATGGCACAGGGGAGAACCATTGTGGGGAGTATTAAGAAAGATCTAATCATGCTACAGTAAATGACATCACTGTGTTTAACAGAGACGTATTGCTTACTCTTTTTTTCTTTCTTTCTGTGTCAGTTGTGGGGGCTAAGCAATGCTGCATGTTTTGTTTCTGTGGGCGTACTCTGCCGGTTCTCCAGCAGGGCACTTTTTTTCTTTGGTCTAGGTTTTCTTCACCCTCCAGCCTGGTGACCAGCTTGCTCTTATGTTCTTTTTCTATACAGTGTAGGGGGGGGGGGGGAAATGCATTTTTAATAACTGCAGGCAAGGACAAGTTGATACTTCTGCTGTTTCTCAAAAGAGTGTCATGGTTTAACTTCTTCAAAGGACTCTTTCCAACAGCACCCCCATCCCCCTTATAAATCACTTCCTATAGGACCTGGACCTCAAGTCCCTCCAACTGTCCAGATTTTAGTTACTAACCGGAGCAAAATATTTGTTTTTAAAATGTGTTTTCCAATGCACATAAGACAATACTTACAGGCAGTCCCTGAAGCTTATATACTGTATAAATAGTGTATTCATCACTATGAAACAAAAAAAAAAACAGGATTACCACTTCCAACTTTCTCATCCAAGTCCTGAAAAAGCCCAAATTTGCTTGGCTGCAGACATCCATGTATTTATGGCTGTTTTAACTATTTCAACCTGGGTATTCTGCACAGTAAATTAAAAAAAAAAAGAAAGAAAGAAAAATTCGTAACACACTTTTTTTTGCTGTAAATGCCTTTATATTTACATAAAAATGCTGTAAACTGAAAAACGTACAGAAAATGTGCAGTAAAAAGCAATGTGCTATTGTTGCATTTTCCATAATTTGGCATAATTGTTTGGTAGTGGAGGTGATTTGGGCTGAAGAATGACATAATGTACTTTCCATAATGAAGAGACATCTTGAATTGTGCTTTAGACTAGATTAATGGCATAACTTTAGGCAGCAATTTCTGTGTGATTTAATCTCCTTAAAACAGGCTATTTAAATAAACTGAGCTGATTATTTTTGTTATTCATAAAATAGGGTTAGTTGAAAATTTCCTTATGAATTCAATATAGATAATTAGACCCAAGTAGTTTGCAAACCTGACCTTAGAATGTATACAGTATGCATTTGAATGTGTATTACATAGCTACAGCTATGATTAGGGTTATTAAAGCTAAATTAATGTGGCATATACATCATGCAGATTACAGGTTTGTTTGTTTTTTTTCTTATGTGCACATATTTTTTAGGCAGTACAGTACTTTAATGTATTAACAAGACAAATGCTGTTATTAACATGTCCTTTTTTTCCGGTAAAGTAACCATTGGTTGCAATGATGAATGGTTGCAATTCATTACTTGTATTTATAGTCTGTATTTTCAGAGACAGTCAAACCGATGACTAATAATTCCTTTTGTATTTATCCGACCTTTCAATCAGGATACACGCTGGATTTGTGTTGCAAAGTACAGCACAACAGCTTTACAGTGCATTGGGCATTCCTTTTCAAAATATAATAACTACAGATAACATTCACCTTCTCATTATCATCAGTGGGGATTCTAAAAGCTTTTCATCAGAGATATAATCTCACTTGGTAGTGCAGTCAATAGGTATCATCTGGAATAGGAGAATGGTCTGACTCCCAGTGCTGTTTATGCAGCTCTGTTTACCCTATTTCTGGCATTGACTCCATACATGCTTGCACGATTATTGAAATCAAATGGGCAGATCAGCAGCTCTTTTATACCCTATTCACTCTACCTTCATAATGCACAATCATCACATGTGAATGAAGTGAATTTCAACGCATGTTTATTCTGTGTTACAGTGTTTAACGTTTATGGATGAGGTGTTAGATCTGGGAGCGTTGATTATTTGAAAGCCTCAGGAATGTTGTCTGAGTTCTGGGTAGTTTTGCAGGATCTTGCTTGAGCAGTCCACTACCAGATGTTTCATACACGCAGCTACCATTAAACGTTATGACTTAGTAAGTGTTTTTGACACACAGTTGACATATTTATTCATTCAATTAAAAATAAAATAAAATACCTAAAGTACTTTTTCTATAAAATTACCAACTTTGGTCAACATTGGTAAAATGAAAAACAGATATCTGGTTAATTAGTAGTAAGAAATGTGTTTGTTTTGTTGGATATCAATCTCAGACTATGTAAGGTCTTTTATAACAAGAACATTACATGTTGGAATGTACTGATTACTGATTGTCAATTCCTCTTCTTGTATCTAAAGCCAGAAACCCCTCTGCAGAACTCAATTGCAGAGCGTCTCAAAAGACATCATTCTGTTTCATACATGGAATCATTCCAATTTGACTCAGGATGCGATTGCATTTCAATGACAAACTGCCTTCCGGGCAACAACTTCAAAGCCATAGCCAAAATGTTTGTTATGATTTTAACAAAAATATTGTTTAAAGAAACACATTTTAAGAAAACATATACAAATCAAAAATAAAAGTTGAACTAGAACTTCAAAGAGGATTTCTTTTTCCATAAGCAGTCCCATGTCCAAGACGTTGTGGACAATCCGAGAATGATTCAGGCAAAGCCAGTTACTAAAGGACCAATTCCTTTAACGCACACAATTTCAACAAGCACACACAGGGGTCTATTTTAATCATATAAAGAGTGACGGATCTTAATGCAGGCCCTCACTAATACTGCATGTCTGTTTAATGAAGAACGCTGTTACAATAGATACCAACTAATTCATCGCAATGGCAGCATACGCCAGTGCCAGCGCACTATCAGGGCTGTGGATAATACCAAAATACAATGTGCTGTTTCCAGACACCAATTGTGCTTCAATAAGTCTTTATATGATGTGTATTACACATCAGGATCCATGAAACTCTGAACCCTGTTTAAACTGGCGACAGTGAGGCTCTGTTTCTTGTTTGCATATTGGCTGCCTGTCTGCATGTGTAAACCTGTTCTTCAGCAGGCATCATTGCATCAGCACGATCTTGGAAAGGACCACACACCAGACAGCTTGTCCCAGATCTTGCTGTGGAATTTGCAGCACATGATGTGGTATGGAACAGAAATGTCACAGAAAATAATCACTCTTACTGCAGTGGTTTAGAGGACAGGTCTGAAACCCCAGTGCAAACTTTAAAGTTGTAAGTATAAAAAGTTGTCAGGATGTTAACAATGAAAAGACAAATTACAGGAATGTTATTCAAACAGTTGTAGCAACACAGTTGTAGCAACACAGACGTATAATGCTATATTTTTTCTGAACTCTGCCACGTACTCTTTAAGCATGAGAGCTTTGCTGCTAGGACCCTGAATAAGTAACTTTCCTACGTATGCGAGCAGAGCGTGTTTAATGTTAAGCCAGTTCAATGGGTACACGATGCAACTCATTCATCACAATGGCAGCAGCAATTTCCCCTGATCATTGCAAAGTGGTAAATGCATCACCAGTCAAATGAAACACATTTGTACTTGAAATTGTGTGTCATATCTGTGCAGCTGTATTTGACACTTGGTTGAAGGCATTTTTATTTGAATACTTTTTGGTGATTGTGAAAAATTGCAGAATAACTGTAACACTTATTTCATGATGCACCTATAAAGGAACCAATTCCATTAGAAATGCAAAGGGCATCAAACAGTACAGCTGCTGTGCCTGCACAGTGTGTACTGTAAATAGAACCCAAACACAACGCTGTTTCACTCACTGAGATATCTCATTACAATTGTATTGTGTAAATACATCAAGTGTTTTATTTCTATGTAACTACAAACAGCAAGTTAACATAACAGAATGCCCTCTGTGCACTGGTGAAGAGAAAATGGAATATGACAGATCCAACCACTGTATAGAAACAGCACAACCAAATCCTTATTATTAGAGTCCTTATTATTTAGGAAGATGATAATCTTGACCGTGGACATGACCTTTGCAGCTCAGGGAACAGCAAAGAAGCTTTCATTAAAATCTACATTTACTTTGTATTTCACATTCATAGGCAGCACTATTTCAAATGACTGCATTATTTAGAATTCGTGGGTGATTTATTAGTGTTGAAAGGTTTTACTACAGTTCTCATTATACTAACCAGTTTTTGTATGCATAATACATTAACCTGTTTCTGGTTTTCAATTAATAATATCAAGATTGATGTTTTAGTTAGCCAGCACATCTGCACAATGCATGTCTTTCAGTCAACCTATTTTCCAGGGAGTTCACCTTATTGACCGATGCAATGGGTGCTCAACATCTTTTATGATAAGCCTCTGGTCCTCAGATTACACAATTGTAGTATACGGTACCATTTTGGGTAACAAGAATGATTTTGAACAGCTGACTGTTAGGCGTCATTGTTTTTTCTTCATCTTAAGTATCTATTTTAATTTCAGTAGTCCATTTGGGGGGTTCTTTTGCTGTTTTGACATTTTACTTTAGGTTTACTTTAGCTTTTGATATTCTGGCAACTAGGTCAAATTTACCAGATTTGCTGGAATCAAGTAGCATTTATTATTATTATTATTATTTATTATTATTATTATTATTATTTATTTCTTAGCAGACGCCCTTATCCAGGGCGACTTACAATTGTTACAAGATATCACGTTATTTTTATATACAGTTACCCATTTAAACAGTTGGGTTTTTACTGGAGCAATCTGGGTAAAGTACCTTGCTCAAGGGTACAGCAGCAGTGTCCCCCACCGGGGATTGAACCCACGACCCTCCGGTCAAGAGTCCAGAGCCCTAACCACTACTCCACACTGCTACATTTAAAATTGTAAACTTGTATCATATATCTATACATGTCATTGAGAAGAGATGCTGCTGCCTGCAGCTGCTCCAGCCAGTTTACCAATCGGATTCCCATTAGACTAACACAAGTCTCTTGATCATTAACATTTTTTGTTCTGTAATTGAATTCAAGGCAGATTTTGTTAAAACAACTAATCCATTCGGTATCTCCAGAGCTCCTCAGAAGTTAAACCATGTCAATTGCAATCCAATAAAGGACTGTCCAGCTCCACATTTATCATGCCTTGCTGGTCGGCCCACTCTTATGGCTATCTTGTCTTGTGAAAACAAGCCGTAGCATTTTTAAAAGCAAAGCGCGCATTTTTCTACAAAGGGAGCATTCACAATATCTTCTAGAGATACTGGAAAATAATGTGTGGTTTTCCATTTTCTAAACAAGACCCCCATACTGGTATATGATCTTGGATGGGGACTTTAAGTGGGGACTGTTGTGCTGTGCAGTGCAGCCTTAATACATTACATTATGAAAGCTGGCTTTGATCCATGTGCAACTCTAGCAACCATTATCACAATAAGTAAAATAAATGCTTTTATGCATCTCAAAAGATGGGTCTATTTGGTAATGTGTTTCTGCTGTCGCTCTGGGTCATTGAACAGTGTATATATGGCTGTGCATGGTGTCTGAATAGAGGAGTTTTGAATGACTGATCCCCATCAAGAAAATCAATATTACAGTAGATATACCATACAAATAGAAAAACGATCATACTTTTCTGAATCAGATAACGTGAGTAGTTAATTATAATAACCATAATAACAGCATATGGCCTTTTGAAGTGGCTTATGAGACTAGACATGATACTAAATTAGAAAACTGGTGTATAAGGCTACAGACACATTTGATAATTTTGCATTTATGCAAACTGCTTTCTACGTTTTTATCTGATTAGGTTCATATGGCATTTTTATTTTGATCTTAAAAGTGTCTATAAAAATATGCGATGGAATTATTTTCATAAATGAAAATGGTCGTCAGATGAATCTGTGACCATGTGTGTTGTTTTGGGGCAAGGAAGATAAACTGGAAAGCAATATGCACAAAAAAGAGGAAGGGAATGAGCCGGCCACACACGGGAGGTGTGACATCATTTTAAGAAAAGCATGTGATGCATATGTAAGTTTGGAACCTGGTCTAACCTGGGTTGTTGTAGAGTACAAATGATTGGTTGTTAACTTTTGATAGATCATGTATATGGACAAGTAAAGTTAAGGAGCTGAAATGAACTCCAAATTGCGATTGATTCTGAGTTGGTAAAGTCACTGCACTTATTATTGCACTGGAACCAGAAAGCAAATTCAAGTCACATACTGTAGGCAATACTCATTTAATTTCCAATTTCGTCTGGGTTGCTGAATAATGCAGTCTAATGGAACAACGAAGGTGCATGAAAGGTTTGATCGAATGACAACATGTTTGCATTTCATAAAGGATAACTAGTTTATTTAGAGCACATTAGGGCAGTTTCAGAACTGTATTTTCAAAAAACAAAACAAAAAAACGCTGTGAAAAAAGAACTGTTCATTTTAAAATGTACCTTTTATTTTCAAAAGGAAACAACTTATTTCTCTTGAAAACAAATTCAATTATGTTAAAGCCTCTTTGTCTGAGTTCTAAATCCAATTTATTTGACTACAGACGTCACAAATGCAAGTATATAAATAAAGTTAAAGCATTATTGTGAAATCAAAGGAAGAACAGATAACTGAGCTGTATCTGAAGTGTTAACAGGGGTGAGTCTGTCACTGGCTGAACCTGGTACTGTACAGGAGCTAAAGCAGCTGTTTTTTTTAACAGGTATTTTTTCAATGTGTGATCCGTTATCCACATTTCCCCCAATCTAACAACATGTAAGTACAGTGCATTGACAGGGGAATGTTTCACAAGTGTGACATGCTTGACACTGAGTTGCCCTTATGTTTTGTACTTCTGCTTTACCCATGGATATACTGTGCAATTACCATAGTTTGCCATGTTATATGCTTTACCATTCCTCGTTATTCTTTACAATGCTAACCTGTGCTTTACCATGCTTTCAATATGCTTTATTGGACTTTTACTACAAGAAGCCTTTATAAGGGAGTACATGCACTTCAACCATTCAAAAGCTGTTCAAATATTACATTTTTTAATTTATGGAAAATAACAATGTTTTTTTTTTTCTTTCTTAATCTTAACATGTATTTTAATTTCAGTACACCGATATACTGTAGGATACATACAGTAAAAGTAGTCCAGAAGAATCTTCACTTACTTGCGTAGCATAAATACACACAGTAGTTTTTAACAACCTGAAATACACTATCTGGAGTTTCTTTTGTTGTTTTCCCATTTCACTTTTGTATGGTTCTTTTGATATTCTGGTAACTTGGTCAGATTTACTAGCTTTGAGTAACATTTCAAATTGTAAACCTGCACCATGTATCTATACATGTAAGTAAACATTCATGCACACTCTTAATGTATTAGCACTCCAGAACTAAACTAACCCAGCTACTGTACTGTGGCAATGAGTCTCTGTTACGGCTGATAAAAAAAAAAAAATCCATGGTGTGGTTACTGACACTGTGCTATCTTTATACAAGCAGGGAAAAGGCTTTTTATACAAACAAATTTAAATGTATTTGAATGTTGTATTCCAGGCTTTTTTGTTTGTTTGTTTGGTTGTTTTGTACGATATTTGTACGCATACCATAGCTTCTGGCGGTAATAAAGCTATACAGTAAACAGCTAACTACACTATAAAGGAATTTACAAGCCATGTGGAAAAAAAACGGAATGTTTTCTGCATCTAATTTGTGACATTAGAAATGAGACGATAGTTAATAATTATTGAATTGAAGGCTGTGCCGCAGTCCCCAAAGCCACAGTGTACACAGCCTCACATGCACACCGTGGTGGTTTGTATTTCCCTTCTTTGATAAGTCTGTTTTAATGTGCTTTGGGTGCTTTCTTCACTTCTAGTTTCATACCATAGTCAAATGTAACATACCTGGAGGCCTGATCTGCGTTTGTCTTGTTGGAAGCAAGTGCTAGCACCAGCCACTGATCTGCCACTTTGGATGAAGTTTCCTATTGTTTTTCAGAAGAATACACTGCTTTTCATATGGGGCTTAGTTATATTAAGATACTTTGCATTTTCAAGCCTGCATAGTACATTAGGTATGTCTGTGGCAGGCAAAGAGAACTGAAGCACAGATCCTGAACTCATAATCAAAGCAACTTAACAAGGGCTTACTGTATCTAAAAGCTAAAAAACAACAGTTTGAATCATAGAAACAGATAAGGGAGATATGATGGGACAGTACTTTCTCTGGAAATCAACTTGTGATAGTCTGGAGCTCTGGATGACAAAGCTTTTTTTCTCCCCATTTGACTTATTCACTCCATTTCAATCCATTTGATTCATCTTTTCCAAATATTCTTTGTGGTCTAATGATAGCTAATGGGGCAGGACATTTTGGGCTCTAGTTAACTTAAGTTATTTCTGTTTTGATTACTGGCTTTTTGTTTTCACTATAACGTTTTGCTGTAACAGTTTAAATGTAGCTATTAGTCACCCCTTTTAGTTTTACTTGCATTTAATTAAGTCATTATAAATCCCTCTAAGGTCTGTTTGTCATTCATAAATATACATACTAATTAACCATTTTCCAAAGCACAGTTAGGATATTTATTATGTCGCTCCATAAATTGGTTACAAAATATGTTACTGGGTAGGAATTACCAATAACCCAACTGAGACGAAGTCCTTTCTAAAGTTGAGCTGAAGTACCAGCAGCCTGGGGTGTGCTTGTTTGGTGCCATAAAAAATAATTGCAGAATTCCATTTCAGTCAAGAAAGAAAAAAGGGATAAAAGCTTTTATTGTTTTTTCGAAGCCAAAGCACAGATGCAGATCCTGTACTGCAGCAGCCCAATACAGGAGAGTGCAGGAGAAGGTCAGGTAAGAATCGACTGTGCGTGTTCTGTTCTAAATGTCAGGAAGGTAGTTATTGTTTCCTTCATAAAATACCAATATATTTATTTTGTTGTGCCTGGGTATAACCACTGTACATTTACTGATGTCAGGGCTGTTATAATACAGCAACATTTTCTTGTTGCATATATTTAAAATCAGATGCCACCTGAGCTCTCAGTAAGCTCTGGAAGGGAGCTCTGTGAAACAGGCTTTTAAAATGAACTGTTTTCCTCCTAGTTCTTGCTGTACTCATTGAAGGTGATTTTTGCAGCAGCTTCAGTTTGATAATGGAACAAGATGGGAGTTAGTTTTAGAGACTGTTAATATTCAGTAGACAACAAGACAGTGAACTGTATGTTCAGCCAAGATGGAAATCATTGCCTAGAGAAGTGGAACATTTTCAATTTATTGGTAATTTTGTGAACTCTGGTGAAGATGCACAGATGGTGTTGACTGGCTCTTCGTTATACTGTTAAGTAGAATATCCTCATTTTCTTGTATAAAAATTGCTATTTTCTTCAGAATAATTAGCACCTTTCGTTCCTGGTTCTCTAATACTGAATTCAAAGTTCCCTAGAGGGTAGTGTTTTTACATTCATTGCGGTATTTAACTGTTTCTATTTTGAACTATAAAAAGTGTTTCTACTACAGTCCCTGAGGTGCAGACACATAAAGCTCTTTACATTATTTACTCATTAAAACATAAACAGCTAATACTATAATACACAGGGCTAGCATCAAGTCGATTGGCATACATCCACACATGCCAAGCCTTGCTAACGAAGCAGAGTTTTGATACTGGTACAGAGCAAACCATTCCTTTCCTACTTTATACTTTGTGTCTACAGTGCTTTGTCATTCTTGCCTTTGGTTTACTACACATTGCCATACATTTACCATCATTTACTGTAGTACAATCGTGACTAATGGTCCCTGATGCTGGTCCTATTGCCAGGAGGTGGCAGCCTTTTCTTCTGGGTTAAGGAAGAATAATTATGGTTCTTTATCAAATAATGAGGTGGAATGAATATTGACTGGATAACACAGAACACTGCTGTATAAACTAGTCATATATTGCCCTCTGCTGGAGAATACATGCATTGCAGAGAAAAAGCAAGCCACCAGCCCCTTTCTATTAAACTGTCTATTAAACTCATACTTTCTGAAGCATAGCAACAGTGGTGCTGTTAAATAACTAAAAGGACACACATAGGTCTCTTACATTCAACTAAGTGTAAGTATGTCTGTATATGACAAATATGCTTATTCAGTCAGGGATTAAGTTATTATTCCAAAAGAAAGCATTATTGTACATTACTCTTATATGTGTGTTATGGTCCTAGGATACAACAATCTTATTACAGTCCATAGTGACAGCTGGTGACCTACATTTTTCGTTAGCTTGTAGATTGGCCCTTTTCCCTTGGAAGATTGACTGTTGTTGAAATGCTTTTGTCATCTCCCTGGAGTTAATGCACAGCGCTTTACAGTTTTCCTTACATAAACCTCATTAAAGAGGAGGTGATAGATCAATCTGTGTTCTTGTGACAAGGCACAGCTGCAGGCTTTCTACTAGAAGCTACAAGTAAAGGATCTTTGGAATAATAAATTACAAGACTCTGAGAAATTACTTCATGTATTGTTTTTTTTTGTTTGTTTGTTTTTGTTTTTGAGAAACAAATACATTCTATCAATTTCATTGGCATTGAAAAGACGAAAATGATCCATCCTAGCTGGTTTAGAATGCGTAGCAGTAAATCAAACACATTCAATGTGAGGTGCAGTGTCAACAGTTTAATTTCTTCCATCCTTCTCCAATAGCATATTCACACATTAACAGTATGGTTAACATCCAATCAGAGCAGTTCCATGTGATTCCGGGTCACTGGTGTAATGTGAAAATAACTTTATTTACACACTGTACATTCCATTTTCACATACTTTACATTAGAAGCACTGCAGGGTTCACAGTACAGCTCTGACCCATAGGTAGATATTTACAACAAGATTTATTGAGAGAACAATGGGGAAAGGGCTTAATTAAAGACTTAATTAAAGACTGAAGAAAAAAAAAAACTTTATTTTATTATTTTCAAGTTTGAGTTTGTGTTTCCAAGTCCTTATAAAACACATCTTTGAGTCAGACTCTACCAACTCCAATTAAAATTGTTGACAAGCAGTAGATGGTGCAAGATATCAGTAGACTGATTTGGACAAACATGAAACAGAATGTCTGGTCACGTACAAAACAAGTTACTACATAACAATAACTGGCTGTATTCACAAGATAAAGAAACAAAGATATTTTGGTACATGAGCCGTTGTTCCATAGTGCATGACCCACTCAATAAAAAAAAGCCTAGTTCTTTTTACCATAACACTATGTACTGTACAATATGAACCAGACTGAACTGTATATTTCAAAACATGTACAGCCCTTAAAGCATCACAGTTTGTATTGTTAGCAGAATGTGTCTGTGTCTGGGGCCGGTTCTTTCCTAAGAGCTTGTGCATTGCTCATGAAAAAGTTGTGGAGCTTCTCATCTGGCACGTGACTCGCATGTATCTCTGCAAGCTTTATGTAAATGATGTAAAGCGCTTCTTTGTTCTCAAGTTCTTCAAGTGCTGCAGCCAAGGCCAGGTTAAAGTAACCTGATGCATCCAAGGCATCCTAAAAACAATACAAAAAGATCTGAAGATTGTCAATCATTGAAAATAAAAAAATAAAAAATGTACATACATAAACATGTGACCCAGACCTAAAAATAAAAGCTATGTGACAAAGAATTGTAACCAAGCTTGTTTGTCTTACCTCTAGTTTGTGCAGAGTTAAATCCCCTAGTCTGTAATAGACTTTAACAAGGTACCTGGCCTCTTTGACACACTGCAATGGGCTCAAGGAAAGAGCTTTCAGATAGTAATTCTCAGCCATTTCATACTGCTGGAGAGAATAATGTACACTTGCCAGGCGATGGAATGCTATCCGCTCTTTCAACTGGTCACCTTGAAAAAGTAAATGTAAGTGTTTAACTTTTTTATTCCATGACATGTGTAAATGGAGGAGGCTGCATAACACACTTGCTGCTTTGGTGGAAATCACCTCCGTGTTGCATTGGATTTGCTGGGAACTTGATATTGCTCCTTTTATCCACAGTGGATTTGATCTCATTTGATCAATCATGTTTTTGTAAAATGGTACGTTTTTCTGAACGGAGACTCACACTTACCTGTAGATACACTTAGTCTCACAGCAAGAGTGGCGTATTGCAGAGCATCGTCATAGTGCTTCAAGTTTGTTTCTAGTTCTGTAAGTTTATTAATTAGGCGTAATTCTGAATCTGCATCGTCAGTACTTCTGGAAAGGGGGACAGCTCCATCCTGTAAAAGCCATGAGGCATATTTTCATTTGAACAGAAAATTGAATGTGTGTTTTTTTTTTTTTTTTAACAAAACTGAATAACAAAGTATACAACTTAGTTGAATAGTGTACAACTTAGTTGATTGGTTCTAATTCCATAAAATGAACAGTCCTTAAAAATTAATGAATACTGGAGTTAATACTTTGAATAGATGGCTCCTAGTTTCCAAATGCTTCCAAACGCACAATATTTTGCCAAGGTCAAGTACATTTTATAGAGAATCTTATCAAAGAGCACAGAAATGACTTCAGCTTAACTGTATATATTTAGCTTAGTAGCCTGTTTAAATTACTTCTCTCCTATTGGAGATAAAAATAAGTTCTGAAGACCTGTCTGCACTATTACTGTTTCTGTTGCTAGTTTAATCAATCACCACACCATGGCTTGAGCTCAGTTTAAATCCCAGTTTAAGATGGTATTCCATTGGAAGAACTGGTGCTCAGAGGGAAATGGAAGTGAATCAGTCCCCACACAAAACAATGATGCTCTTTCCTTTCTCAGTAACAGGGTTACACTGAAAGTGACTCAAGCTTTACATCATTCTGACAAAGATGAAAGAGCAGTGATAATAAACCCCATTATTATAGAAGCACCTATTTCATTTGTGGTGTATAGATATAGTACTCTGATAAGTTACAATGCAAAGATTACCCTGTAAAAGCTATTGCAGCTTCTCTGTGTCCATTCCCTTTATAAAAGACATCCCCAGCTTCTTCATACATCCTCATGACAAACTGTGAATCATTCATCCTCTGAGCCGTCTCGATAGCTGCCTTTTTTAAGAAAAAGCATCCAAAGAAAATGACATTGCTGATTGTGTATTCCACACTGAGAAAAAAACAAATCTGACAGCAAATGACTGGGTAGGAAAGTGCAGGTGGAAACAGTTTACGTTGTGATTTGTTTTACTTACAGATACTTCAATAATGATCCTGTTTCTCTGAGATTATTTGTCATGTCACAGTTTTTAAGTTCAGTACATGTAGATACATCTACACCAGTTCATTTTCTCGTATCATGTAGTAGATTCTCCCTGCCTGAAGCCAGCTTTCAGCTTCTTTGTCTTTCTTTCCCAGGTCAATGAAAATTCTGAGGCTCTGCTTGGTGTAATCTAAGGACTTTCTACAGGCTCTGAAATACAGCACAACATATCGAAACGTTGGGCAGCTGGCTCTTTGAGCTAAAATATATATATATATATAATTACACATTAAACAGTTACTTTGCAAAAAACAATTATATAGCTTTTATTATTTGAAAAAAAAAAAGGTATTCATTTGCGGGCCCTATTCATAAAGCTTTAAATATGAACATAAAACAATTACATTTGCAAATTGTGAAATGTGGTTATCGTGCATTATTTAGAAAGTGTGAATATGGTACCGTAATAGACTACTACTGAGGCTGAAGAACATTATACCACTATAATAGTATTAGGGTGGATCTAATTTTAAAGCGGTCCCAAAAATTATGTAAAAAAATTTAAAAAGAGGACCTTACTTTTCTGTTTTCAGTGATGAATAGAGTTTGCTCAGAGTTTCCAAAAGCTCTCCTTCCAGCCTTTTATCCTTCAGCTGTCTCAACAGTGCCACACAGTGTTCATAATATATAATACACTGTCCGAGTCTGGGCAAAACTTTCTCATAAAAACAGCTGAGCGATTTAGCAGCATGCAGCTGACCTACAGAAAAAGTAAAAAGATTTGTTTTAAGTAAGAAATTGTAATTAATATTCAACTAATTACTATGCAATTCATGTCACTTAAAAATCTTTTTTACCACACTGTTTGAACAGTTATTATGCATGCAGTTTTAAGCAAGACTATTTCATATATTTTTTGTTTGTTTTCAAATCCTATACTGTACTCACTGTGTAGATTCCTGGCACTCATAGCTATTAGAAGGGCTGTTTCATAGCATAGCCTCCCATCCTCAGTCCGCTTTGTGTCAATGTAGCACTGCCCAAGCAAGAGACAAGCCTGCACGGGGTCTGCATCTGTGGAGCTGTTAAGGAGTTCTGAAAAGAGCTGAAGTGACTTGAGAAGGTAGCCCTCAGCCAGAACGTAGGCCCTAATGGAAAGCGCTAGGTAGCCGAAGTTAGCCAGTGTAAGTGCTTGATTTCTTTTGTTTCCAGTTTCTTGAGACTTTTTCAGTGCCCAGTACAAGTTACCAGCTGCCTCCTTGATCCTATTGTCTTTCCGTAAGCAAATGGCCAGGAGATTGTGAACAACCCCTCTTTGTGTAGAACTGTCCGTTTCATCCAGAGATTTGAGGAGAGACGCCAGTATATCTGAGGCCTTTTCCACTTGTTCATTACAAATGAGCAACCAGGCCAACAACAGTGAAGCTTTAAAAGCCTCTTCTTCATTGATTTGTCTCCCGGTCTCTATAGCTCTTTCAGCATACTCTACTGCGCCGTCAAAAACTCTATAATGTTGATATACATTGACCAAACTCAGGCACAGGTCTCTTTCCGCCTGTATGTCACCACTTTGGCTTGCAATCGCTAAAGCTTGCTTGAGGTAAATTGTTATTTGTGCTGGGAGAGGTGAGTTATCTCCTGCCCATTGTGCATTGAGTCTAATGGCATTTTGAATAAACCGGTCCACTTTCTGAAGAGTAGCATGAAGGGACCATCTTTGATCTGAAGCAAGTCTTAATGACCCCAAAGACATATGTGGCAGGTACTTGTCATAGTAGAGTGTGCTCAGCATCCAATTCAGGTCCACAGGGGAAACTGTGGTTTGGGCAGAGATGCTAAGTGAGAGAAACTGCAGACGTTCCACAAAGGGCAAGGCTCCTTCCGTCCTTCCAAGCTTTAAGAAGAGGGTCATGACAAGAAAACAGGTCCGGGCCTCTAAGTGCATATCACTTGTCATAATCGCTTTCTTAAGGACAAGCTGTAGAACTTCAAACTCATTGAAGGAGCTGAAGAGGTGTTGAGGAAGGCAAAGGAATAGTGCGTTGGCTTTTTCCAAAATCACTTCCAGCTTTTCTTTCATATTTTGTTTCAAGTAGATAACTGCAAGGTTTATGTAGAGGGCAGTTAACAGAAATGTGTCAGCAAACTCACAGCCCGGGACACCAAGTGATTCTTCAAAGTAAACCCTAGCCTGTGAGAACTTCACCTTTTTTGCACAAAGCCTACCCAAAAGAAAACAGATCCTCCTGAGAGCCCAGTTCATTCTGCTTTTCTTTGCCCATTCCCTTGCATTCTCCAGATACTGAACTAGCTCACCCTCTTCTGAAAATCCATAGAAGGTGGAATTCAGAAAGGAAAAGGAGATGTCATAGAGGCTCTGGTAGTGTGAAACATAATGATCTTCATTTAGGAACGTCAGAATTGGTTCAAAAAATTCAGAGTCCTCTGTATCCCAGGTGTTAAGATCTACAAAGAATTTTGGATCCTCTTCAAGTTCATCCATTTCCTTGAATGTATCTTCAGAGCTGAATGTAAGACATGTAATGTCTTTGTTTGAGCACTGAGATTTTGAGTCAGTTTGCTCGGGTGAGTGCTCAGTGGGGGTCGTTTCACATCTTTCTAACATGGAGCTTTCTGTGAACCCATCCAAACTCATTTCTTCTGAAAGAAATGAAAACATAATGATGTGATGTTTCTAGAAAGTGACAGAATAAAAATACATGTCACAGCACCTGTGTTTAGAGTTTAATTTGCTTGCTTCTGTAGACCTTGGGGGTCCACTGGTCTTCTACCTGAATTATATATCTTACAGAAATTGACCCATACACACTTACCCTAATCAATGTCCTTAAAGAAGAGGACATTGATTAGCTTTCACCGAGAAACGTATTCATCTTTTCAGATTTTCTTTTGGAACAAATGCATACATTTAACTTACCAAGCTGTGATTTGTTCTTAAGATCTGGAAATTCGGATTTGACCAATTTATCTGCAGAAATACAGACAGAATTTTAAAATGTGACATACTGCATAGCGTACAACACAGTTTTAAACATTTAAATTAGTAATGTTATGTGTAAGATGTAACATATGTTTTACTTTGCAGACACATCTATCAATGTATCATGTTTATTTTATTTATAAGTTTCAGGAAACTTCCATAAGAAAAATACTGTACTGAAACAGAAATTGCAGCTCAATGGCTACAGTTGGCTTTGAATGCTTACATACTATTCATCTGCAATGGTGTGTGTGTAATATAAAAATAACTAAAACTCTATTGTTAATTAATTAGAATGGCATTTATAACCCACAATAAGGAGATAGTATTACTCTGTATATTAAGTAGAAACTCTTCACTCTGCTCACTGAGCTAAAAGAAGTGGAGCATAGGTGAACTCTACTGCCAGTACTTTTCTTCAAAACACATCAACTGCTGTGTGGCTCACCTAGTCTGTAAACTGTATTGATGTCAGTTTTTGAAAGGTTGTTCAAGAGAGTATCGTAACATTGTTCACTGCTGGGGTCTAACATGGTTAGTAATGCTTTCTCTTCTTCACTCAGAAAGACTAAATGTGTATCTCTAAAATAGAATAACAAAATCAGCATTATTACCACAAACACAACACAGAGTACAAGTAGTTCATTTGTAAATACACATAATTACAAAATAAAATGTCAGTACACAGTAACTAAACTAGAAACTAGAAAAAACTAAACTGAACTTGTTTCACAATCAACCGTTTTCCAAGAGTTAATTGAACAGGATCGGCTCAAAAAAAAGGGACGTGATCCTTAAAATCCTTAAGGATAATACCTGTGGGACAAGAATTCAACACATAGACAAGAGCGTCTGTCATTAGCGTTGGTCCGGAATAAGGAGATAAGATCCAAGATCAACTTTAAAAATGTACACAGGCATATTTCAAATTAAACGTTTGTCAGGGAGCAGGAGGCAGGACACAATTTTTTAAGGCTTTAAAATCAGAGTTAATCTGCTTACAGTGGTTTAAAACTCTCTGGTTTCACATGTATTGTTCGGACAAATCCTGTTTTTCCACTGGAGACACATCTTCCTACAAACCACTCCAGCCCAGAGAGAAGGAAGCCAACAATTTCTAACTGCTCCCCTTTGTTAAAATTGAGTTCATCCGTCCCTTTTGAATTGTTATCCACTACAGCAACACAGGTGCCTTTACCTAAACAAGGCAGATGATAAAAAGAAGCACAGTGTTAAATAAGTATTGGAGCATTTAGACCTACAATCCAATACAAAACATACATACAAAACAAAATGGTATCATTTTTGACATCATAGGGTTAGTAGCAAGGGCTCTTACTATATTAACCCAAAGACATATTTTCAACACAATTCAATGCTTTGCCTTTTACATATTTACTGTCTACTTCCAAGTCATTTGTGCAAGACACTTGGAAACATAAAGGACTAATGAGCTATAGAAAAGGGTAATTTACCAATGGCGTGGTCAAACAGGCATTTGCCGGGGGATGGACTACAAGGACCTCCTGGGTATGTCTTGAGGAACCACCTGAACAAAAACAACAACAAGAAGTGAAACATTTACAAATAGCACTCTGTTATCCAGTCAAGTCAAACTGCCTTGTATGTATGTGTAAGTGTGTGTGTCTATATATATATATATATATATATATATATATATATATATATATATATATATATATATATATATATAAAATACATGGATACCCATGTGATGCTAATATTAAAGAAGACGAGGTTCAGCAGTACAGCTGGTTTTTTTAAACATTTTTCAGTGTTGTACATACTATGTCATTATCCGTTAGTGCTTCAGCTTTATTTGGATGATTGCCTTTACCTTGTTTTAATTTCCTGTTCCTCTCCAGTTTCCTCTCTGAGATACGAATGTACCAGCTTTACATATTTTTTTTTTTTAACATATTCTCATTTTGTTGCTTATTAATGAACATTTCTGTACTGTGGGTGTTCTCGAGTGATTGAAAGCGATGGTCTCGAGGAGTCGAATGGGTCAAAGTTTAAATATATTTTCCTCTAGAGGAATTATGACTTTTTGACATCACTACTGTGGTATTATGTCTTTTTTTTTGAATGGCTCAGGAAGCAAATATAGCCATCATCCATGTATATATATTTATCTTAATATCTTAGAAAAATGGTTGTGAAAATACAGTGGCTTACTGGTAAAATGGGTAAGGAAGGGGTTGCATGGCTGACACTGGCACTAAGTCATGTCGCCCTGAAGAGAGCAACATGCCTTCCCAAAACGAATCCTGACCAACGTTCTTCACCATGACCAGGTCGTTCTTTTTGATACACAGGTCACCATCGTCAGGGTTTGTAATGGGGCACAGGGCTTTGGCAAAGAATGTCCCTACGTGAACAAAAACAAACCGTTTTTTGTTTATTTATTTATTTCTATTTTATTTTTAGCTAAAACGATTGTGTAGTCTGGTGACTCGTTCCCTGACAATTCTCCCTTCCTAGCCAGCAGTTGACAGACCAGTCTCCAGAGGATGTATATGAGCTTAGTTAACCAACTCCAATATCCCTCTGTCATTTTAAGGTTCAACGACAACATTACAGTGTATTATATTGTGTTACATGGGAAATTACCAAAAATAATCTTGTATTGCACACCATCTGATTTAAGAAAGGGTGTGAAGAATGAATAGAATACATCAGAGAGTTTAAATAATGTACACAAATCATTTCCTTGTGTTGTTTTTGTGTTTTTTTTAATGGCAGCTCTTTATTGAAATACCCACCAATGAAGTGGTAATTTATTATCAATTAGTATCCACAAACTATTGAATATGAATGTGTTGATTTTGTATTCACCTATAATTACTGGAACATCTATGTCTGTATGCGCTGCATAAGGCAATGTTAATTAGGCCTGATTAATCCTTAATTAGTAAGCAGAGAATAATTGAATGTCTTCATGCTCTCATGTGAATTGGTTATTTTAACTAATTGGACTATACAGATGCATGTTATATTTTAAATGCAATCAATACGTTATGTCTGAGGGAATATTCATGATAATATAATCATATTAAAGATAGTTGCACAGTGTGTTCCCGCTCACCTTCCTGCAGAAGCAGCCCCAGGTACACTGTTGCAAGATGTTCTTGATTTAGTGTCACACTGATCTCCACATCATCTACAAGGGCTTCATTCAACCAGAAAGACTGGTCAAACAGAAAGTTCTCCAAACAGCGGGCAACATGTCCTGATAAAATGTTTAATAGAGGCTTACAATAACTCAGTGAGACCAGAGACACATAAACATACTTCCTTTACATTAATACTGCTGTACAATAATATGATTATATAAGCATTCACCTTTAAACCCTACAACTGTCCACTGCTCAGGTAAAACTATAATGAACAGCAATGAAAGTGCCCTAAAATGGTACAAATACTGTACAGTGTAGCCGGACTGCAATTAAAACTAGACTGTGGCATTTACTGTAGTTCTTAAAATAACTTATTTTTTTTATCTGTAAAAGTTAGTCAAAGCGTATTTTAATTATCAGACCTATATTCAGTAAGAGCCACCATAGGTGACCATGGTTGTTTCATGTTCCCTCATGGTATAGCAGTGGCTGGTCCTCTATATGATTTGAACAGGGTTTGGTCAGCATTGTCTGGGAATGGTAAACGAAGTTGATAACTCATGGATGAACCATGAGTAAACTACAGTGTAACATGGTTAATAAACAATTCAAATATCAGCCAGATACTCTACAAGGAACGTCCTTCTACCTAGCGCAAGATACGTTGAGAACTTCCAGATCTCTTCTACTGTCTTGAAGGTGATGGAAAAGCAGTCTCTTTCAATGTGAACAGATACCAGCCTAGCTGACAAATCCTGTGAAGAAGCAAGTAGATATAATTTTAATAGTCATTATAAAGGTTTACAATGTGCAAGCTTTATTGTACTGTTAACCTCATCAGCATGAGCTGTACAGTATCTCACCTTGAACAGCTCAGGTATTTCCTGACCACTGCTCTCAACAATCCTCAGCCTCGTTCTGACCCCCTCCTGCAGGGCTGAATCCTGAAGCCCACATGACCGTCTCCTCACACAAAATGTGAGCTGCACATCTAGGAGACATAATACAGACACATCTTACCCTTGGCCAGTATCTGTGAATTCAACTGTTGTTGTGTGTGTTTTTGTTTTAAGTTAAAGCTGAAGCTAAATCTGCCTTAAATGAACCATAAACATGTCAGGATTTCTACAGCATGCATTCTTGTCAAAGCCCCTGAATTCCTCATAATAATAACAACCCAAATGATTGTCTTAGCTGAGGTCCTGTAAATGGCCCAAGGTTGTTATAAATCTTTTATTTTATAATATCAACAGTAAGTCTGTTTTGTTTTACAAAGCTTATTTATAGTGCTACTCGTCTTCGTAGCCAAAGCTGTGGATGATGTTTTAAGAAGTATTTACGTATACCATACCCATTCTATATATTTTTTAAGTATTTTCAAATGTATCATGAATTTGATTTTGTGATTTTTCCGAAGGCCTTAACAGTGGCTTAAGCAGAACTACTTCATTCTCCTTTGTGCATCGTACCTGTGGAGAATTCTTGCCCCGCTGCGAGGGACACTGTTTCTTCCTCATTGTCCGAAGAGCTTTCTGGTAGATGGGGTTCCATTAGAGGCCCCAGATTTCCTGAAACAAAATTCCAGAACATGTTTATGTACCGGATCCAGTCATGGCATTGGAGTTTGGTCAAAATTGTTGAAGGAGCTGCAGGATAATTAATTAGCTTCTCGTACCTTTTTACCTGCAGAGTCCAAAGTTCAAATCCCACTCAGCACACAAGAAAATCAACACCCTTTATCTTTCATGAGAACTATATTTTATTTATCATACACTATCCATGGGGTTTTATTTGATTACAACTGTAAAGAGAAATCAACGTGCACCTTGCTTTGAGATCCTCGTGTAATACAGATTGACACTTTTTAATCATACCGTAGTACCACAGTGGCTGCCACCAATGTTGAATATTGGATATTGTATATTGAATATTTCACCTTGCTTTGAGATCCTCGTTTAATATAGTCATTAAAGTAATATAACTGTAATTTATGTCTGTGACCTTTGATCTCTGAAACTGCTGTTCATATCAATAGAATGCACCACCTGTTGCCACAGCATAAAATCCTAAACTATATTCATCAGCCACATAAATGACTAATAAAAATATATTTTTTCTCTACAATCAAAACCTCAGCTGTTTTAAAAAAAAAAACACACAATCTTTGACATTACACGGTTAAACAATACAAATTTGGCACTTTGATTCAGTTCAAAGCATTTGCGAAATGCGTTATGTTATTATTAGCTGTGATGAACATGAAAACAGGAACTACTGCAAACAAGGTCTGAAAATACCCGCCAGGTGCATCAGTGTGGTAATTCAGTACTCTTCATTCCATTGTGACCAGCATCCCTTGCTCTTTCCTGCCCCAGTTATACTGCTTGGTGGGAGGTAGTGGATGGTTAATAGACGCAATAACACGTATGCTCTAGTCATTCAGTTAAATGCTGTTGTCTGTTCTCTGGTGCTGTACCTGTTGTTATGTCGTCTTCCTCTGTGAAGTCTTCATTGGCACCAGCTGATCTACACACTATGAAAAGAAAAAGACAACTGCATCTCTATAGCTTGCTCTTCCATGCTGGAGAATGTGCATGCTTAAGATCAATTGCCTACATATTCCATGTTTAATCATTGAAATGTGTTTTATATTGTAACACTATCGTTGCTGGTACTCAGTGCATTGAGATATATTTCAAGGTATTTATGAGGTGTCATTTGATTATTTGTATTATTATTAATTAGTAATTTAGCAGACACTTTTACGACTTACAGAGATTAGCGGGTGAACTATGCATCACAACTGCTGCTGCAGAGTCATTTACAATAGGAACTCAGTTTTATGTCTCATCCGAAGCACTTCTGAGTTTGTGTCTAGTTTTGTTTTTAAAAAATGGTGAAAATGCACTTTGAAGTAAACATTTTAATCCTTTGTCCTTTGTAACAATTATAGTAGTGTAGCCTAAAAAAAATGGCTCTGTATTTCTCGTGTGGGAATATAATTTAAGTTGCTATACCTGATATACACTAGAGAAAAGGGAAACGTTTCCTATGGTTGTGTGGTTCTCCAGGTAAATGGAAAGTGCTGGTTACCCAGTTAATGAGAAACGTTTCTCTAGCACTGGGAAAGTGCCGGCTATGAGAAAACACTTCTTATTGTCTTTACAGTTTAGGGAGGCTCTGACCTGTAGTTTGAAGACCCAACAGGGTAAGGCATGTCTTGAGATTGAGACGGAACATCAGGATATAGAGCAGTTATAACAGCCTCATGACTAATATTAGATAGGCAGCCGGTCTTGGAGGCCACATAGTACAAAATGAACATAAAACAACAACTCTGTAAATTGCTTTGAAACACAACGTTTCATTTTATTTGAAACAACTTTATTTTATTCAAGAGCACATTACTGTTAATGCTAAACTAGCAACACTGAACGCTGATGCAGTAGCTGCCCTTCTGTAACAAAAATCATTTTTTCCACTAAAGAAAAGAAAGTAGGAAACTAGGAGAAAAGCTTTAGTAATTCTGGCCCAAACTGACTTCAGGCAGTGATTGCTCATTGGTTAATTTCCTTAGAGAAAGTATTCTTCTTCTATCGGTGTAATTAGGTTGTTAAAAAGATGACTTAGGTTGAAAGAAGAAGCTGAAGTTGCAATGCATGTCCCCCCCCTTTGTAAAAGATAAGAGTGGTTAAAGAAAACCAACAAACCAACCTGAAAGCATGAAGTTCCTCACCAAAGAGACATTGCAGAAGAAAGCCATGTTTTTACAGAAAATGGTGTCCAAGGTTAATTCAACAAGCGCAGTGCTGAGCTCTCCAGACAAGCAGATCTGAATATTCACGCAACATTGCTGAATGCACAATGCATGCTTTGCAGATAATAATGCCAGTGTAGGTTGGTCAGTACCCCAGTGTGCCAGTGCTGTTGTGAGCATCATAACTCACATGCCTGGCATATTTTGCTTTCCTTTTTCTTATTTAACAAATAACAGCGTTCACTACAGAAATCAATCATTGTACTCTTCTTTCAGTATGTGTTCCTAGTAAGCCAAACCAATAATATACAGTAAATAGATCAAGTACTATAATGTAACATACTGTACTGTGTAATATATATTCCAGACTTTTCCCAGATAAGATGTTGTTATCTGTGTACAACCAAAAGAAAAGTCTAGAAATATATATATGTTACGTCCCTGTAATTAAGCATTAATAACACACTATACTACACATACCAATAATGATTTTAATTTTCTTAATAAATAGTAAATCTATTAAAACAAAAAGGGAAAGACACACAATTTGCCTAAATGTATAACTGCGTTTCTCTGTAGTATCATTGGTTCTGACAATTATTAGAAGTATGACATTTTGAAGTATATTATGCTGTTAACGATATTATGTTATTACAGTCAAACCCTTTCAATATAAAACAAGATGTAGTCTTTATAAGGAATTCTCCAATAGCCTGGGGAGAAATTATTAAATCAGATCCTAGTAACATTTTCAACCAATACAGACTATTAAAATGTATATGTGTAACAAATTGTAATAACAAAATACATGCAATACATATTTATGCACAATTCATATCCTCAAGCTATGATATGCTCTCCTGGGTCTTTTAAGCTATCAATCTACCATACATGTGCAAGTTAAACAGTGTTGCATTGAAGTTTTTATACATCTAAATAGCTTGCACATGGACTGGTTCTGGAGGCAATCTAAGTGATGTAGAGTAGCACCTTATTTTTATATACACAGCACGTGTCTTAATTCTGTGATAGACACCAGAGAAACATGTAACCACCTCTGAATCATAATCATTTTTAAACAGTTTATTTATCTAAACTGACTGCCCTCCCTCAAACACTGTTAAATGTGCTTCACTAGCAGTAGCAGCAGTAACAGGAAGTCTTGGTACACAACCAAGCCCAATACAAGCCTTTCCTTCTCGAACATGTTTACAAGAGTCGTGAAAGAAGAATTCAAATTCAAAATAATCCAATTAGCTGCTGTTGTGTTACCATTCCTCACTGATTGATACACAGCAGCAAATATTAAGGTTGTTAATCTATAGAGTATGTACTGTAAAGTTTAGTACTAGGCTATTTACAGGAATGCCACCTTACTCAGGCTTCCTAAGAGACTTTCACAAAGGTAGTTTAGAATACTTTCTGCTGGTGACTTTATAACACATTTATCAAACCAGGAGCGCTGAAACAGTAATACATGATTTTGAAGAACATAAATACTGTATACTATTATGCATTTGATCTGTTCATCAATATCTCTGTGATTGAACTTATGTCATTTGCATAAGAACGTGTTTATTCAGACGCTACTTGAAACATTGACTGGATCACACCCCTTGTTTAGCACCGGTGTTGTGCATCATTGCAAACACAATTTGTAGAATAACATTTTTGTCAATAATACATTTGAATAATAAAAGAATGCTATCTAAGATATCATACACCTCCATAAGCTATAAAACATCTATAGAGTAATGGTAGGATGGCAAGACATGTTACAAGAGCTACCTATTTATTGCTAAAGCATGCTGGCAGCAGTTGAAATACACACAGTATGGATATCATTTTGACCAGGAGCGGTCGTAATATGAGTTGGACTCGCTGAACCAAGTTTAGATTTAACCCTCAGAGAAGAGCTTGAGGGCAGTATTAATGCGACAGGTACAACTCATTACCAAAAATAAAAGTTAAGCTACTGCTTCGTTTAAGTCCGTTGTGGTGCTGTTTCATGAGCATTTTCACTGGCCAGCGATTCATAAACTAAAACACCATTTTTCCAAATGTAAAATAATGTTTCTAGACAATATTATAACCGTAAAGGACAACACACCACCACTTACCTGCATTTCAGAAGCAAATGAGGTCCACTGTTACGCACAACAACAACAAAAACTAAAACTAACCTCTTTCTTCCTTGTTCATGAATGTTAAAGCGCTTCTCTGTTTACTCTCTGCTGAGTTTCAGTTTGGTAGCAAAACAATATCCTGTTGAGATTGAGATTGAAAATGTTCTTTCCATTTTGCGGTACATTGCCTGTGTTCAGTATGTAAGGTACTGCCTGTCACTGGGGCAGGCCTCCTATGAGAATGAGTTGTAAGCATTGCTTTGATTCTGTTAAACCCCTCCCTCTGCTCTGAAAGGAATGCCTTAGCCTTATCTTTCACAAGACTGGTTTCCTTAGCAAGTTAAGGAGCCGTGGGGTCAGCAAAATGTGACTTATTAAAAACACTGCAGGTGATATTGCCAACTAAGACATGAATGTTAACCTGCTAACTCAGTGTGGTTTAAATGCAATATGTAAGGTTGTGTTTGTCATAGAAACACCCCTCTGTTAGAAATTCCAAAGCTAGCCTCTTCAGTCTGGTCAGAGCCAGTAGCTGTGCAAGTTCAGCTGGTATGTGAACTCCACTGCTGGTTCACTTTTTGTGTACTGAAAACATTTTTGTTTTCTTTTTACTGTGTCTTTTTTTGTGTCTTTCTTGATCCGATATTGCATTCTAAATGATTTTGTGTTTCTTGATCCGATATTGCATTCTAATGAATATTTGCCAGGGTCACACAGGGTCTAAGTGCTGTTGGGCAATGTCACCATCCCTGCCTGCTTTTGTACAGCACAGTCTAGGAGATAAAAGAGCTTTGGAGCAGGAAGCATGTCATTTCTGAAGGAGAGACAGTTAACTGTCACACTTCAATGGGAGTGTACGTCAAGGTAACCTTTGTTCTTGACGTTGCAGAGGGAAGTTGGGCAGAGAGCACAATGCAGTGTGTGAAAACGAAAGAGGCAGGACCTCAAGGTAAGATGTTCTGCGATAAGAAATTTAAAGTGACAACTTACTCATTCTTTCGTGAATTGTTTTATCTCTTGCAGTATGGGATACTACCAACTTATTAAAGCAGTATAATTTAAGATGTATATTCTTACCTATTTTTAGCATCACCTCCCCCCCCCAATACAGTATGTACAGTCGATTTAGCACTACAGGGACAAACAGCACTTCCTTGGGTTGGTTCTGCTGCTTCCTGGTACAAAACCACTTCCTGTGCTAGCTACAGGCCTTGTGACCTACTGAACTGGAAGTGATTCAATATAAAGGACAAGCAAGTTCATTTTATTTATTTATTTTATCTAATGTTGTTCCTTACAAATGTGTATTCCATTAATAAAAATAAGCAATACTGGTATGTGTCTTCAACACACAGAAAAGTACTCGTTTATTCACCAAGTGCTTTGGGCCTTATACTGCACAGTTGCCCCCACTGCAACGCATAGACCCTATGGGTAAAATAATTATTGAAAATGGATTTTGAAATAAATTGACCAGGTGCAGAGTGCAGGAAAGCTGGTTTCTCATTCCAGATATTGTTCTGCAGGAAGCTCATACACACAACACGGTCGCTCTTTTGTAGGTCGTCAATATGAGAGCGATTGTTTACCTTTTCATTTGCCTTTTGTTTCTCAGTAAGAGCACTCCAAAGGCCCAGCCTGCGACAGTGAGAGGCCCTTTTGTTTTCTGTTGGTTTGCTACTCTGTTACAAAAGCCATTCACTGCTCTAACAACACAGCTTCACCACGTGACTGACAGATATGTGTTTGCTCTAATGGCCATGATGTCCTTGGTTTGCTGATGAGTTGCTGTCTAAACAAGTCAAGTCCACTGCCTGATTGCCTATAATATTTTACAATCCAAACACATTATGGGTAACACTCATTTCCTTCATTTCTAATGGCCAGGATTTCATAATCAGTTATGACAGAATGTTATATCATGGGCATAACATCTGTTCTATCACTGTAGTTCTTTGTATTTTATTAGATTCTGTAAAACAGATCATCTATTTCATCTTATTGAACAGACATATTGTATACTATTGGTAAACTGGTCATACTCGATTAACTAACGTTTGTAAAATTCTAATTTCAATTACTGTTTTAAACACAGCATTAAATTAGAACTGAATAAAAGGTGGGCAATTGTTTAGAACAGAAGCTATTTTGACATAAAATGGTCAGTAATTTAGTTACATAACAGTGTAAAGTTTGTTAAATGAAAAATGTTTTTTTTTTATAAATGACACAGAACATCGAAATAAAAAAGCTCTAAAAATAACCAATGCACCTGAATATCTATTTGGGTGTTGCCAGCTGTAATAAAGAGGCCTCTTTATATAGCAGCATTTGGCTGGAGTCAAACTCACTTGCACACTTGCTATGGAATTATGATGTCACTGAACACCAATCAAACTACATCAGGAAAATCACCAGACAGGGACATTCTAGAATATTCGCTTTTGAGCTGAGTTCTAATTTTAGTCAGAATACTGAAGCATATTTGAGCACAGACAAATCTTCAAGAGAACAAAGTGACATTTGTACTGTACAGTATCTCCTTATTAATTTATTATGTTTACGTTATAGTTGGTCAGGAGGTTTTAGCGTGCTGCGTTCCAGTTATTACAGTGTTTTGTTTTCAAAGTCTCAAATATGCTTGGGTTCCAGACCAACACTGAATAACTTGACATATATATATATATATATATATATATATATAAATATATCTTAACCCCAACTCACAAGACCACCAACTTCATTTTAATTGCAACTTGAGAAAGATTGGATCCCCAGATATGAAAGCTTAATGTGTCAGTCAATTGTTCCCCATATCCCTCAATTGTTCTGTTTTCCTCTCAGTTCAGTGCAGGAGTATAGAATGTGCTACAAAAATAAGAGCTTTTGCAAGTCTGCAAGTCTGAAGCAACAGGCCTTTATTATTATTATTATTATTATTATTATTATTATTATTCAATTTTGTATATGGTGAGGGCATATTTAAACTGCCTCGTTAGTGCTATTATTAAGAACTGCTGATTTGCTTTGTTTGTCTTGAACAGTTTTGTCTCAAGCTCGGCCCAGGGGACTAGGTGAAAAATGCTTGGCCACCCCTGAACTAGTCAAGATTTCAATCTGTACAATGATGTTAATGTGTTTTTTGAGTAACTGCTATTTATGCTATATCCACAAGAGGGCAGAAACGTAACATGATACAGTGTATAAATATCTTCCATATCTTATGAGGGAAAAACAAGGGAAATTCTGCATAGCTTATCGGCTCTTTAACTTAAGTTAAAGACTCTAAGTAAAAATGAACTGGAAGTAAGCCAGAAAGCTTTAACAGTTTTTCATGCCAGTCCAAATCAAACATCTCAATATACTAACGAACCTTCTGCGAGTAGTTAGAAAATAGACATACAACAATGAAATCATAACTGTGATACTTTATTCATACAAATACATGAAAGGGCATTGCCCCAGGGCTAGAGTGGTTTGAATTTTTTTTTTTTGTTACTTAATCTTTAAGATTGCATTTTCCTATTTCATCAAATAATAAGGCTTTCCTTGTTTCGCAGATTAGTTTCCACTGGAGATAGGAGCGTTTCCCTGTCCCTCTCCTACTCCTGTTTTTATATATTTATTCAGAATCCCTGTTCTTGAGGCATCGCCCTTTTGAACAAATAAGTAGCTGCCAGATTTTTTAAAATAATAAATGAAAAAGTTAGAGGTTTCCCTCTTGTGGGGATGTTGTTATTTTGTATTGTTGTATTTATATATTGGCAACTCAACTGACGCTACCTTTAGTGTGCAGGGAGATTGCATTGCAATTAAAAATCTGCCCAGAATATGTTAATCTGTACAGTCAACACAACACACTATCGTGTACATTAGCGTGTTAAAAGAGGGTGCAGTAAAGAAGTAACCACATACCGTCAGCTAACTTTTACACGTGAATTCTTAAGCAAAAATGATTGTATCGGGTGGGAGGTATTGGAGGCTTCTTTAACGCCAATTAAATAATTAAGAAATCCAGCAGGTGGCAGTGTGTTGCTTATTCTTCAGCACAAAACACAATTTGAATGAAAAACACCCGTGAGCGCTGAACATAGCTTACAGTCAGTGCATCTTTCGTCTTACATGACCTCGGTAGTGTGCATTAAGCTTGACATTCTTTTACGTACACATGGCAGTCAGTGTTTACATGTCAGGTCACGGCTGGCTCTAGATTATGGGATTAGTGCAGGCAGTACTACTGTATTATGGGCGCTCAGTTCTAAGGGTGCCAGCTATAGACCAATAGCTCTGGGTTTTCAGAATACGAAGAAAGCTGGAGAAAGGATGTGACTGCACAGCATAGCACTTCCATCGCAATCATCATTCGAGGAACCCCCCCAGCAGCTCTGTCAGGGTATTGTAAACTGCTTCTTCTGAGGGGAACACCCTAAATACTGGATTCCATTCCAAGCTTTGACCTTGTCCCATTAGCAGGAGAGCCAGGCAATTCGGGAGACAGTGAAGAAGAAAGGGAACGTATCGCGAGTGGAATTTCCCAGCTTTTCAATATCCAGTGGAAAAAAAGGGAGTTATTCAATGAGTAATATTATGAACCCCAAAGCTAACAAGGAAATACATTTATTTTAAATTACTGTTCCAGACCTAGACCTATTTCTCAGCAAATAGATTGGGTTTCCTTCTATCGGAGGAGAATACAATTCTATGCACCATGAGCACCCGTGGTAAGTACATTGATTTGTGCTACTTTGCCGATCTTCTGGATTCTGTAACGTGAGACGGTGTGGTAGCATGCACGCGAGGTTTAGGGGTTCGCAGACGAAACCATGCATGGACACGGATATTATTTCAAATGTGATTTCCACTTATGTAAACGAACTGTGCAGAAATCTGTTTAATTTAGGGTTAGGGTACGAATGGAATCTGCGTGTATTGATTATATAATGCAAAAAGGTTGTGCTAACCTCCATTACACGTGATTTCGTTTTCATATATATATATATATATATATATATATATATATATATATATATATATATATATATCTTTTAATATTCATCCTAGACCCGGTGTATTCAAATAACCTGAGCCACTTGAATTCGATGATAAAGGTGCTTAAAGTATTTTCACCAAACAAACAAACAAACAGACAAGCAAATAAATAAATTAATTAAGTGCTAGTTTTGTGATGGATTGTTGCCGGTTACTTTGCAGCACTGACATGTACCACCTACTGGTTCTGTATCAATATACCATAAATCTTTTTTTAATAACATCCAGCATGATTTGCTCAAGGGATAATGCTTGAGCAGTATTTAAGTTAATGTATGGTTATATTGTTAAGCATGCTTTTACTTGCTGATTTCCTCAATATGGATTGATAATAACCCAATTATGAATTATAGCCAACCCCCTCACATCAACACACAAATAAACTCACCGCTCAGTGTTTAAGGCCATTCTGACAGCTTGAGGAGGAATGTCCTTTCCCTGTCTTTCATGTATGTATTAGTCTAATCTTCCAAAGAATTGTACTCAGTAGGAACTCAATACCTCATATCAGTTAAGTTACATCTTCCATTTTCTGGTCTTCAGATTAACTTGAATGCCCTAGCCTAATGTCTCTAAAATGCTACATTTTACTCTATAAAATATGTAGGAAGTCACTGCATTGGAAATATTTTAGTCTCTTGACACAGTTCAGTGTTGCATTAATCACCACTTTTGCTGTAGATTTTGTAAATTCACAGTTATACAAAATGTGTTTTGAATTCTAAGGATATCTTTTACCACAAACTATGTGATCTTTAAATACAGACGATGTGTTCCCTGATCAAACTCAGCACTGCTAATTTGAGCTCATTTGCAGCGTATCTTAGCTGCAATAGCTGTGTATCCCAGTGACTGTATAACACAACACTTGCTAAAACTCGTCCTGCCCCAGACTGCTGGAATTCCACAGTCACAGCTGTTGGGGAACCACCAAGTGTGAGGCTGGGTAGAGTTTCAGGCTGTCTTTAATTTAAACTGTGTAAGACTTTGCACGCGATTATCCCAGACAAGCAAGTAAAAATACTTCTGGACACACCAGTTGCCAATTAGCTTGCATGACAAATCAGATATAATGAGCAATGGACAATGAAATTTGATGTTCTGTTGCTTAAAAATAAATAGTTGATCAAGTGTGCAGTGTGGATCAATTCCTTTCTTTCATATCCAGCTATATTTCGATTTCTAATACATGGCCAGTATTGTTTTATGCATGCTTCATGGAGAAGAGAACACGTGCCTTGAGGTATGATTAAGCTGTAGCTCATCTCAAGATGGGTTCCCAGGACACAGTGCACTGCCGCACCCCTCTTTGTGTTCTATGAGCTACACATGGATACCCATCTCATAGAATGCGGTCGTGCTTGTAAGAAACTGTTTAAATTAATTTGTATACATCCAGATTCTGGAATGCATCTTTAGGCTCCTTTGAAAGATTGTCCATTGCATCAGTGGTATTCAATACTCCATTACAGTTCACAGGTCCCTAAAAGCTGTGTGTAGTTCATACCATTATTTACTGTATCTGTACTAAACTGTCTGATTGATGCATTGGCATTTTAAATGGTTAAAAAATGATGATTAGTTAAAGGGTTAACTTTTGGTAAGGTACTGTTGGTAGCCAATAATTAAGCAACCTCAAGAAGTGTTTATTTTTTCAAAGGGCCACTTATTTGTACTATGGATGGTGAAATATGTGAATTGCTGCTCGTTTTGCCTCTAAGCTTCTTGGAACAGAAGAAGTGTCTGTTTTGTCTTGATTTCATTAGTAAATCATTAAGAGGGGAAATCACGCCATGTAGTACCAGTAGGAACACAGCAAAATGATCCTTCTGGCTTGATTGGCTGTGTTGATTGAACTGCATACACCAAGGGCACACGTTGCAAATTGCGGCCAGCTTAACTGTGAACACCAGCCTTAAGCTAGTTCTAAGGGGAAATGTTTCTGTCCTTTATTATACTCCTTATCATTGTACATGAAACACAGCCTAAAAAAAATATGAGCAGGAATATCAGGGTTAATTAATAAAGAGATGGCGGTCAAGAGCTGTTCACCTGACCACGCGTTTAATTATCTGATGCTGGGTGGAACATTACATTCTAAAAATGTTCTTCTCTATACAGTACAGTTACCAATAAATACATATTGGTGTCATTGGTAGTAGTAGTAGTAGTAGTAGTAGTTTTAGTTGTAGTGTTTATCTTTGTTTGCATGTATAAACATGGTAGGAAGGTACAGTATGTCGTCACGAGCGCATCCTGTTTCTGTATTTGCCTGTTGCTTTTCCGGAATACGTTTAGAAAGACGGTGCAGGCTTTCACCGACAAGCCAGCTGAGAGAATTTGAATACGGAGCTGAAGATTCAAATCAGTTCTTCATTAGGGTCAGGGTCAGGGTTAGGGTTAGAGCAACAGCACAAAGGGAACGTTTTTTAATGTGTTTCAAATGTAGGGCAGTTTTACATCGGCTTGTCTTTCTGCACCAGGTTAAGCGCGTGGACCGTCTTTCCGCACCTGTCCCACTTTTCCAGTGTTTATTCAAATCAATAGTTCCAAGAGTTTCCTTGTGAAATGCAAATGAACTACAAAACAGACAAACAAAACAGCAGCATATAATCAATGGGCCACCACTTCATAGTGGGAAGATGGACTCTTTTTATTGACCTGTAAGAGTGAATAATTTATTATTTATTTATTTCATAATAGACACTGTACTGACTAGACTAGGCTGGACCAGGATTATAGCAGACACCCAGCAGCAACCACACAGGCACCGGGGACGCCCCCTCAGTATCTGCAGGGTGATTGAAGATGATGAACCGTTTGTGAACCTGGATAGCAGAAAGAATCTCTCTGACTTACATTTCCCCTTGTTATTTTTATGCCGTTGTTTTAATGACTGGGCTGCTCCACATATCAGGATTGACATGTACTGAGAGAGCTTTACCTTTCATAAAAAACAGAAACAAACATACAAATAAATAAACAGAATTAGACGGAACAGCAGGAAGGAGAGGGGAGTGAACCATTGCAGTAGCTTTGCACTGCCACAAAAATGCACCTGGTCCTGTTTGTCCTGTCCAACCTGTGACATGACTGGTTAATTCTTGTCAAAAAAAGTCATCTGATACAGCGATGGCGAACGCTACACCAGAACATAGGACTGTATGCCGTGTACCTGGATTGCTCTCTGTGTTTGAATACCGGTAGTCATATTATTAAGAGGGAAATGCTTTGCATTTTTTTACGCTTTTGAATTCCTTCAGAGGAATTCTCCTTCAGGTTATTCTGTGCAGCAGAATACAATGCTCCTTTTATTTAAGTTATATGTTTCCATTTACAGGACATGCAATATTCAAACAAATGCTATCTAAATTAAATACGTTTTCATCATTACAGCACAGTGGAAAATGGGGCCCATTACTCAGTAGCACCTCGTTTCATTTGTTTTAACAATTTTTTTTTAATTTTTTTTTTTTTACAAAATTAAATGTTGACTGTGGATGGAAAACAGATCCATGATATTCACACCCCAAAATAATTTTAACTAAACGTTCAAACTGCACCAACTGCCAGATAGTTGGACGTGTTTTAGTATTTACTTCACTTGCAAAATGAAAAGCAACAACAGAAAACAAACAGACATACTGTTCAAACTGAATCGCTGACTAATTTTACTGTGTTTATAAAAGGCTGACCTTTTGCTTTGAAGTGGGAAGTGTTTTTTTAACAGTGAATTCAGGTTTTACACTAGAATGGAGATTCATGCCCACAGCAGAACTTTTGTTAGTCACCGCACTATCAGTTGCATCCAAGTTTACACGCCGCTGGGTAAATAAGAATGTTTTCTTACATTATATCCATGCTAGACTAGTGAGGTATTGGTTCTTTAAGGGCTATGTCTAGGAGGGAGTACTGACAGTGTCAAAAAGGGTTCTTTTTAATGATGAGCATTCAGGTGTCCCTAGGCTAAAAACTGAAAATAAACATGCTGAAAAATATCAGCCAGCTACCTGAAAAGTCTACAAACCATGTCTTGTTAAAAATGTGAAGCAGAGTAATCTTTGGTTATCTTCAAAGTTTCCTGTCTGTGTAACATCAGACAGCTCATGGAACTTGTGTTTGCTGGTTGCTTTGTGGGGTCGTGACAGCTGGTTAAGAGCCTGGTTAGCACTATTCTTAGGACTGCAATTACAACCTTGCTACTACAGAATTAATGCTAATCACGGTGTTTGAAAACAGATGCATTCAGAATAATTCATTATGTATGAAGACATAATAATAGTTGATGGATAGTCTTTGCAATCCAGTTTCTAGTTTGTTCAAAAGTTGTTGAGGAAAGGGTTAAAAAACTTTGCTACTTTTAATCATGTAGGTCTGACATTTCCTGCTAGATACTGCCGCAGTGACGTGTATTTGTGTCGCAAGCCAAAAGCAATTCATTTAGAAGGGAATGTTTTATGTCTTTTAAATATGCTTTTATATCCAACTGCTTGAAACAAAGCTGTCGTATACTGAGAATGTCAAGTTTTAAAGCTCTGTAAGCTTTAATGGCCTCTACCAAGGGTTAATGAACACGGGGGACCTGATTTGCTGAAGTGATCAGGGAGGTCCATTACTTGCTGGCTGCATCCTCCGTTGTAGACTGAAACAAAGCTTTGGTCAAACAATGGGTGGCTGGCATCCAAGAATCATCCTTGTATGCACAGTGGGTTGTGAATCTGGAGTTACATGGTATTGCAACATTGTGAGCCCATCCTGCAGTGGGGAGGAACTCAGAGCCATTGCTGGTGATACAGTTTCTACAGAACAGTTGGTCCTTTTCTGTGGGATTAGCAGCAGGTCACTGCCAGGTCAGTGCATGAATAAATCTCCAAATAAATAGCATAGACTGCAAAAATGAAATGTTTCCATCAGCTGCTTCACCAGCCTTTTAGAGATACAAGCCATGTGCGTGCAGCTTGGTCACTGCATTCTGAGCAGTTCTTGTGTTTGTTAGGTGAGACCCATGTCCTGGAGGTTAGAGGGCATGGAATCTTCATCACATTCTCCAGACAGTTGCCACCAGGTCACACATCAGCACCTCTGGCTTGTAATGTTCCAATGTGGTATGGCAGTGAGGCATCAGTTATCTTAATGGATGTATTATTTACTTTGTATGATTCTCTCTTTCAGTCATCACAACATGGTGACTTTTTATTTATTTATTTTTTATTTTTTATTTTTTTTAAAGACATTGAAAGCACACAGGTGGCCTCAAAAGTGCTCTCAGAATCACGTCCAGTCTCCAAGTACCTCTTATATCCCAACACTCTGCTTTGGGTGGATGTATTAAATACCACGCAGAACAAATGTCATATTTCTTACGTGGTGCAGGGTGACAGGTGAATGGTTAAGTCTTTTGCAATATATGTTCTTGGAAGTTAGACATAATTCTAATAGTTAAATTATTGCCATAGGGGCACTTTCAACTTTAAACCAGGATGTGATGACAGAAACAGAATATTATACAAAGTGAATCTAAACAACAACAAGAACACACAGGTTTGGATCATTCATTTTGTATTTTCCCACCCGCACCTAGTTGACCTTTAACTTCAAAAAAGGGCAGTTCCATATAATTATAATTTCCATTTGTAAATTAGTAATTTAGATACTGTACATTCCAGAGCTGCTAATCTTACCCATCCCTTATTAATATGAACTGCCACTTACAGTATTTACTGTGCCCTGAAGATGCTGGTGAGTGTTACAACCATTGCCACAGCAGGAAGCAGTGAGACTTGCCTGTACTCTGTAATGTCAGCGTCACCATGGAAACCCAGCTGTCATGTTTAACTTGATACTTTCCACTTGATCCTTTCTGTTCCAGTGAAGTGTCTGGTTCTGAAAGTTGTACTCTTCTCGCTGTGTCATTAAACTACTAGCAAGGGCATTCAAGCAAAAATGTCTGGGAGCATAAATGCCCTTCTTACTCACACTAAAGTATCCGTGCCATTTTTCAATGGAGCACTTTGTGTTACATTCAGTGTTTTTACTAGAGCACACTAAATACATGTTCCAATGATCTAGGTTTCCATTCTTTCTATTTCATTTTTATTCCTGTACATTTTCAGTTTGAAGGATACCCTATGAAAGTATTCCCATGTTTAAGGTGCTTTGTGTTTTAAATGACTATGAATGAGAGGTGAGACAAGGAGGAGACAGTAGGAAACTCCAGTAATGACCTGGTTTTAAAAGTTTCCCAACAAGACCCACCTTATTGTTTCTGTTATCTTTCTGGTAGAAGCAAGTACCGAATGCTATACTCACATGGAGCAAATCAAATGGTGCAAGAAGGTTGTTTTAACCACAACACGGACACTGCTTCTTTAAATGTTAACAGTTCCCTTATAAAAGTTTACCTCCATGTGATGCATTTCCCCCCATGCTTTTCCCATGGTTATACTATGGATTTACCAAAGTGTATCCTGGTTTGCCATGTTTATTAATATGCTTTACCATACCTCAGTATTATTTACAATGCTGAACCATGCTTTCACTATGCTTTATTACACTTTGCTATGCTTTTACTATGGTAAACTTGTATAAGGGTTTAAACAGTATTACCTGTCATCAATTAAAATTGTGTATTGTGATTTCCTGTTGAATGGTAAAACCCGTATATATCATGAATCCAGGCACTGATAAGTGATGTATTCAGGGAAGTCAGGCATCAGGAGAGTTAACTGTTTCACCGAGGTCAACTTCTAGTTCTTTCATCAATACAAGAAGGTAACAATCGTGCTAATAACTAGTCTAGTTTATATTAGTTTATATACTGCAAAAGGAGCTTTTCTCTTCAAGTCTGTTTGAACAGCATTAAGTATTACAGGGTTCCCCCCCCCCCCCCTCATGTCTACTTGGGGAGCAATGAGGAAAGCTGATTGGCCAGCTCCCCAGGATATGTACATTAGAATGCACATTAGAGAAGATTTTGGGGCATTACATTGGTTTAATACAGTACTTAACTGGAGCATTTTAAATTGAGTAATGTTTGAACCTGAAAAGACATTTCTAAGGCTAATAATACATTAATTGCTAATCCATCACCTTCTTGGCAGGTTGCCCTACAGAGAAACGAACATAAGAATCAGTAAATTATTTAATTCAGGGGAATTCGACTGTCTTTAGCTTCATTATCTCTTCTGTTATTAAAATTACCAACTGTTCTCAACAAATCTTTCTGGGATATTATTCCAATCTCAATTAATTTTACCTTTCTGGAGGAAAAAGTGAGATTGCATGAACCCAGGCAGTTGTTATCACTGCACTGTTATATGCCTGCTTCCTGAAACTCGTTAATCTTTGGCTTGTGTTTGACTGAAGGGAATGAAATGACTTATGGGCACACTGTGGCTCATGTTTTCCCTTAAAAACAACTTTTCTTTTCCTGTGCACAGTTGCGTAATCTCTGGTTTGTTGTTTTCTCACTGACCAGTTTATTTCATGACAACCCAAGAATGAAGACTTTTAAAAGAAAGCATCAAACAACAATTCATCTTTAATTGTGTAACACCTATTACCTGAAAAAAAAAAAAAAAGAATGTTGTAGACTATCAATTTTGTAGTGAAGGTAATCTGTTTGTACCCCTACAGTGTCAATTTAAAGAAACTGGACTGCAGCTACCTTTATAAAACCTTACCACAGTATTTTTGCAGTCTTACCATGCTTTCCCCATGGTTATATTATGCATTTACCATAGTTTACCATGGCTTGCCATGTTATTAATATGCTTTTATTCGCAATGCTTATTTGTGTTGTACCATGTTTGCACGGTGCTTTATTACACTTTGCTATGCTTTTACTATAGTAAACTTTTTCTGATGGCTTTCTGATAAAGGACAGTGCAGGCTAACTATTGAATAGTGCATATCACAGCAGTAGTTTATTTTTAGTGGGAAAGTGGACACAATTGAATGACACTGCAGCTTTGAAACACCACCCAAAATGGTGTATTTTGTCTTAAACGGGCAATGGAGTGTTAAGTTAATTAACTCTTCAGTTAAATTGCTAAATGATGACCTGACACTTGCTAATGGACTGAAACGGAAACCTCGTTAGTTCTGAGGCAAGCCCGGGATACTGGCATGATAAAAAGCTGTGTTTTGGGGCCTGACTAACAGAGCTTAAAAATGTTTTTAGGAGATTTAGCCTTTGAATACAAACAGTGTGATTTAGCAGCACTGGAAACAGCCACAGCAAATGTCGGTGTCTTTCTAAGATATATATTCTTTTACTGCTCAGCAGAATAAAACTGCAGATTGCAATCAAGCTTGAAGCTGAATTGGGAGGCTGCAGTTGACATTTGTAAAGCTAAAGGAGCATATTTATTATGAAGCAGGAACTAGATAAAAAATGACAACATGAACTGTTTTGAAGCACCTCTGCCAGGTGACTGTTTATGCCAAGCAGAGACAAGCTTGACACTCAGGGATTAGTGTCAGAGAGTTGCAATACTCTATTATTTCTTGTTTATATAACTAACGTGGTAGGGAAGCTGGAATGCAATAAATGGTGTCAGTCAAAAAACATGTTTGAAAGAGTTTTTAAGAAGAATAAGAAGGGTTTAAAATTCCTTCTAGTACTGTACCTGGCCTGCAGATGAAAGGAAGTCTTCAGTGCTTGACAGTCCTTTGGCTTTCATCAGCAGTAATATGGGGGAGAACAGCTGGCTTGTACTCCTGTCACTGAAACAATGACAAGGGACCTGAGAATGTCATCTCACTGACTCGTTTTGGAAAAATTCCAGTGAACAGCTACTTTACAGAGCTCTGAAAAACCTGGATATGAAGCATACATAGAAATCATGCTTTTATTGCCATTTGCTGTCATATGGAGTGCCATGTTATTGAATAGTATTGAATCTGTGATACTTCAACTTTCATCACAGTGTATTGAATACAGCGAATGCAATTAAAGCTAGTGAGAAATTTCAAGTACTGATTTTTTGTTTCTCTGTATAAAATGCCCTTTGTTTGTATATGAATGGTGTAATGATACCACTAACAAGTCACTTTTTTACCACTAGCCTGGTGTGGTTGTTCCATGCTGTCAGGAGTTTATACTGACAAGGCCTCAGCCAAGCCTGTCCGCTCTAATCCCACATTATTAATTGTGATACTAACAGATCTTGATACTAACAAATCAGCATTAGATTTCAGACTTATTATCCTTTCATTCAGTTCAATTTCCCTTAGTAGGTGAAAACTGTTTGGGACATAAAGTTGTAGTATAAATACATATGTGAAATCATATGGTGAAATACAGTTCAATACTGGCTGCAGAAATGGAATGGTTTACCTGTCTTAGGTTCCTGTAGGCAGAAATGGCACAGGTTGTTTTCTTCTGAAACAGCACACTTGGCCTCTGGTTGTCCTGTTTAAGATACCTACACAGTTAGAAATGAGAGAAGATTATAGAGGTTATTGCGTATTCTTAGCAAACTGAGACACAGTGTTTGATTCATCTGGTCAAGTCAAGCCAAAACTGTCCTGCCAGGGCAGCCTTGCTTTTCACTTTGTCTGTAAGGACACAGCCATGGCCTGGGTTAGAAAAGATAAACTCAACCCAATTGAATCCTCTTTTGAACGTGTTATGTATACATGGAAGTCACTAAATTTAGCTTTGGGGAGCCAAACATCTCTGTAAATGTGTAATAAATACAAATTACTTTGTCTGTGACCATGGATTCCTTACAGTATAATTTCAAATTATTAAATGACCCCAGAGGGTCTTATTCAAGCAATCTATTCATTTGACCTCTATTCACTTAGCATCAATTGAATAGTACTGCTGGGTGTTTCTTTTGTCAAATGACTAAAAGACAAGCTCAGCCCAGTTTGTGCTACCGCCATTCTGCTGTGTCAATTCTATTGCTGATTGAAACATAATAAATTGTTATTTATACCTACTGTACCAACACAAAGATTAAATTCCTGTAACTCTAATATTGTACCACATGAGAGTTGTATGAGATAATACATTTGTATTATTAAGTTGCCAACATCCTGGCAAAATTCCAATACATATTCTTAACTGGCTCAATCTCACTATAAATAGGGTTACTAGGGTCCTTAAGAACAAAATGTTGTGTGATTACTACATAGTGAATCTTTGCTGCATTCTATTGTATGGCCGTCCCCACACCACTTTGTGCAAATGAGGTGCGTCAAAGCTGAATTCCCTGAATCTTAATGGATTTCTGGATATCGCTGGTGCAATCCTCTTAAGCAGCAGGATCTGTGCCAGAGATTCATTGCTTTTCTGCTGAAGCACGGGGTCTCTGCCCTCCTGGCTACGAAGCCCATCAGCACTGGATTGTTCACTTTATACATGTAGACGTTGTTGAGTCATCCCTGGCCTGAGATCCAGTTCACTGCCAGTGCTCTTAGCCTCCGTCCTATTCACTGCCACTCTGCCTCTAATACACCTTGTTTGTGTCGGCTCCAGAGCCAGGGCAGGGCCTTTTACTTTAAGCAGATGCATCCTGGGGTTGCTGGCATTTGTTCAAGGCATGTACATCACTGATACCTTTCAAATCAAGGCCAAGTACTTGATACCAAAGTAACCGAGCAATCCTCACTACTGACTGCTCCGCCCCACAGATCCCCTCTTCTGTTAGTACCTGAGTGCACCAGTTACTAGTTGTTTTGGTCTGCACATACATAGAAATATGTCAGAGAGGACTTACAGCATACACGGGAGAGTTGCTTACTTTGTAATTATACTATTTAAAAACAATAGACAATTTACGGTTACTGTACAGTATATTTAATGGCTGGAAAACCTATTGGATTTTAAAAAAAGTAGTTAGTAATCCCTGGTAACCCTCTGTCAGATACCCTAAATTGAACATTTGTTTCTTGTTCTGTAAGACTCCCCCCAATCCCTTTTTTTGTGTAAACTCTGCACTGGGGCAAACCTTTTCTGCAGTATGGAAATCATTCAGCACTATGTTTATATGACCTCAAAGCTACCATTTAAGTGTAAAGCATCTGGAGTGCTTTATCTTATTATAGTTAAGCCAGTACAGTGATTTGCAAACACTGATGTTTAATAAAGGCTATGTGGTGAGGCTACTGGGCTTTGTGCTGGAGATGGCTTACCACAAGCCCAGATCCCTCGTCCCCTTTCTCTGAGAGACCTTTAATTCGACTTAAATTATAACTGGATTATACTCTATAATTAGATTGCCGCCAAGCCAACTGCCACTAGCCCCATGCATATTGAATCAACAGAAGTCTGCTGTTTTGCTGAGGAACAGTACTGTAAAGAAAGAAAGAAAGAAAGAAAGAAAGAAAGAAAGAAAGAAAAGTTATGTGAAAGTATTTCATTGAAAGAAATGATGGTCACACAAGTTTAAATTGTAGAAATGCTGTATACAATTCTGGTGCTTGTGATCAGATTAAAACATGTACTTGGGTTAGACAGGCAAACTGCAGCCATTGCACCGGGGACTTTTTTGACCTGAAAAAAGAAACAAGGACCAGGGGTCACAAATGGAGATTAGATAAAGGGGCATTCAGGACAGAAAATAGGAGGCACTTTTTTACACAGAGAATTGTGAGGGTCTGGAACCAACTCCCCAGTAATGTTGTTGAAGCTGACACCCTGGGATCCTTCAAGGAGCTGCTTGATGAGATTCTGGGATCAATAAGCTACTAACAACCAAACGAGCAAGATGGGCTGAATGGCCTCCTCTCGTATGTAAACTTTCTTATGTTCTTATGTTCTTACTGTGCCATATTCATTCCAGCAATGAAGCAATGAAGTTGGCATATAATTCAGTTGGGAATCTGAGAATCTCCCTAAACACTGGCAACATGCAATGTAATTTAGTTTTATAATATTCTGCTAGTGTCTAAAACATGTTATCAGTAACACTCAGTTAAGGCGATCGTGCATTACTTACATGACTCAATTCTAGTCCAATGGGTGCTGTCTTCTGTTGTGCTTCCTTCTACTAAAGAAACTGGTCAGTATAAAAAAAAATACATTGTAGGTCCAGGCACCAATAAGTATAATCCCAAATCATTTATAAAAATACAGTGACTGAAGAGGGTACCATTAAACTGGAGACATACCCAAACGTGGACATGCTGTATTATGTCCTAAGTAAGTAGAAAACTATTTAACATCTTAGAAGATCAGGTAAAATATATCCAGCTATTTTTAACATACTATACTTGTCTGTCGAGGTAAGATCTGTCCATACCTGAGGATTTAGTAGTACTTATAGCCATTTCAGTGTTGGTCTTGAAATGCGTCTTATCACAGATTGACAGAAATGGGCCCTGTGCTTTGATCGCTTCAGTTTAGGACATTTGATGTGCATGCTGTATTTTCAAATTGTGTGGTTTTATTTGTTTTGTTTTGTTTTGTTTAATGGGTTGTGTCAAGCAAATGTTTAAAGAATGTAAAATTGGCAAGAGCCAGGCAGTTAAAAAGTCATTCCAGCTAGTGCAGATTTGTACATGCTGAAACGCTGTTCTTCGGGATGAGCTCCCTGACAGCTCTGAGACAGCCCATCAGCACGCCTGTCAGCACGCAGTTGAGCTGCACATTTAACTTGAATAAAGCTTAGACTAAACAGACTAAACCAATACCAATCAGCGTGTCTTATTAGGAATCCTCATGAAAGATAAACACGTACAATAGTTGAAAAAATGACTCAAAGTGATTTACCTGTACTGGCCTCTCTGTGTGGACCCTGAAGGAACAATTTAAGCATACGATAGACAGTAGTAACAGGATTTTCTTTGTCTTTTTTCTGTAATATAATTACGCCCCAAATCAATTGCACATGAAGCTATGATTGCCCTTGTCTGATACACAGATCAATAGGAAAATTGCTCTTCATTCCAGTTGCCCCATTTCACCTTGCTTCGTGACCTTGGTTTGCACATACACCACAAGGCCGAACATCATCTTTTTTACTGCAGTGTAGGATCAAGGCTAATAGGATTGGCAGATTTACAATGGTAGGTTGTGAATTCAGTGATCTCAGGCCAGAGAAAACAGTCTAGATGGAAATGGTGCAGTAAATAACATGCTTCTCTTTTGAATTGTCCTTGATTTTTATAATGTTATTTATTCACCCAGAAGTAAAAAAATAATAATAATAATAAATAACATAGGGGTTGGGAGTCATGATGGAGAGTTCAGAACACAAAAGCATCGATTCCCATCAGGTTTCAAAATTGAGCCTGTAACTCTGTTGCGGCAAGTCCTCTCCTACGGTGCTACTGAGCATCTATGCAAATAACACCTAAGGTACATGTTAACTACATTGAGTTTTACACTTCTGACATTTCAGGAGTGTTTCTTTCTTTCTTTCTTTCTTTCTTTCTTTCTTTCTTTCTTTAGTTTTAATAGTTTTTTGAAAAACCGTCTTCCCAGGTGCTTTTCAATAAATTGAAAATGAAACGGCATACATTTTAACGACTGTGGTAATGTGTACTCTCCTTGTTTACCAGTACATTGATCTGTCTCTAGTTCCTAACCTTGCTCTAACTAATTTATCCTCTTGTTTCCAGCAGTTCCCTATCAACACAACTCGTACAGCGCAGGCCGTGGCTCCTCAGTGATTCAGTGTTACAGGTGCCGAGATGTCTGCAAGGGGGAAGTGGTGAGAGTGCAGCACACCCACTTCCATGTCAAGTGCTTTACCTGCCATGGTAAGAACACACTTCATTTTAATTACCCTACTAATAAATACTACAGTGAGAAAACATTAGCCTACTTCAGTATGCTTTATGTAACAAAATGACGACAAACGGCACTTGGATAACGTTTTCACGTCATAAAAATGGAAACATTTACATTGATGACTACCTTTCAGAGATTCCTGGGCTCTAACATTGAACTGCAAAACGGAGGTACAGATCCATTGAGGATCCATTGAGGCAAATGACGCATTGAACCAAATCAGCTTGGTATTCTGGGGTCTGACCATTTAAATATTTCATGTAAGCACTAAAATCTGATTGTCAATTGTTTGTCTTACTGCATAGGTATTGGTAAATTCTCAACTGGTTGTAGCTGAAATAGTAAAACGGCTCTAAAGGTATTGCTATAGCTGCATGGGGGGGGGGGGGGGGTTGCTGTGGAAACCATGTCTGGTGACATCTCCTCCTGGGAATGGTTTATTTTCAGCAACATTTAGCTGGCCAATAAGAATTCGTCTCCTGGCAACGGCAACTCTACCCACCTAGGGAGGAAGTGCTTCTGCTATAGCATGTGAATAAAGTTCTGATAATTAACTGAATGTCACCTGCCACACAAGCCTATTTCTCTTCAGTAGTTCAGCAAGCCATTAACGCTGTTATGTGTCATACACCTTAAACCACACCATTCTAAAGCCAGGGTAGTTTCAGACAGCTTCAAATCTTCGGAAGCTTTGCGGTTCAATGGCTGTCTATAACGTCATTCATCCTCTTCCTCCACACATTCAGTATCATTCACTTGTTTTTTTGCTGTCTAACACTTGCTCTTCACCACCCTCCCTCTCTCTTCACCTCCCCGGAGATGGGAATGAGCTGCATCCTGGAGCTCTAACTGGTGGAGCTGTTGCTCGGCTCCAGGAACTTCACCACTTTACTTCTGGGTCACTTGGTGTCTGGGGTGCACTGGGAATTTGCATGCCTGCGTCATGAGGCAGAATTGCACTCTCTAGGAGCCTGTCATTTGCTATAAGGAAGAGTGTCTTGAAAATGGTTTTTGTAGTGTAGTACATCACAGTAAAATAAGACATCAGCACCACATCAGAATATTTCGCTAAACTGGAAATATGAGTACATGAGTCTTGTGCCTGTTGTACAGATGGGTCAGTAAAGTGATATACGCACGCCACAAATGATATCCTTGTAAATTAAAAACTAAAAGAAACACTATGAAAATACGTCTCAAATACATATTCTACGCTGCCAATAAACAGGATGTAGCCTCAAATTCAGAGCCACAAATGTTATACATATGTAATTACACAAAACCATAAATACTTTCAACATAGGCTTAGAGTCTCAGGCTATTTTGAGAGAAGTGAAAACCTCAGTTGCACATGCAAATAGAAATCCATGGGGTTTGTTTTGAAAACCTACAGACACATTATATTGGCACTCTGTTTCAAACTATTGCAAGATGCAGTACTAAAGTATTGAAGTGTGGTGTCCAATTGCATTCAGTTGAAAATGTTTTTCGTTTAATTTGCTTTTGAGCCAAACAAGTATAGTCCATGCATTGAGAATGTTTTGCTGACTAGAGCTGAGTCATATGAAATCGGAAAGTTGTTTCTCATGATAAAGTGGTACATTGCAGAAATGTACAGGTATTGAAAAGGATAACTAAACTACACAATACACAAATCAGTATGAGACTGGTTATGTGATACAGTCGTGTCACAATGATTTCTGTTTTTTTTTCCCCCTTTGAACAATTATTCTAATGTAAGTACTGGAAAATGGAGTACATTAACATAAAATAGTTAATGTAATGGACCCACACACTTTCAAACACAGCACCAAAAATGCATGTATTTTACAGAGGAAGTCTTCTAAAATTCATCAGTCACTTACAAAAAGTAAGAAATGATCATATGCAATATTATATTTTTAAAACAATAAATATTGTTTTGAACAATTCATTTTTATTGTGCAATTTTGTGATAAAGCGTTGACTGTTCATTTTTGGTTGGAATATGCCAACCCTTGTCAAATCCTATGTTGTTACAAATTTCTCAAAAATGTCAAGGAACAGTAAGACTTTTGTTGTGAAATTTTATACGGGGAACAATGGGACAATCAATATTAACTTGAAAATGTTTGCAATGTTCTTGGATGACATCCAGGCAAACTGGAAGCTAAATTTTCGCTCTTGCAAAACTCATTGCAAGTATTGCTTTCCCAATTATGTAGCATTCTTCCTTTCTCTTTAAACATGCATACTGTACATATTTATTTAAGCGTTTGGCATGAGGAGCTGTGGAAATGAAAGTTAAACAAATCTAACGTTTCCTTTTCATTGACTAGCAAATGCAAATGGGGGGGTGCTGTGTGTTTTTCCTTTTTTTATCGCACAGACATTGATAAGGACAGGTATATAAGGCTGTACGCAAAATATACCGTACGTTCATGTTTTCATTGCGGTAGATGCAACTCAAGGAAGCCGAGACATTGTGGGTTTAATAGAGAGGTAAAAACAACTAATGGGGTGGGTAATTCATCCATTGCTCAAAATGCCAAAAGGTCATCAGCAACATGAGAATTATATTTTAAAAACATCTAAACAGATGCTTTACCTGACTGTAATTGTACAGTATCATTTGAATGTAATTGTACAGTATCATTTGCTAAAGCACATTTCATCTACAATTATAAGGTCATTTATTTTATTGTAGCAGAAATGTGAAGCTGTGATCGGTAATTTATTGTCAATTGCAGGATCAACCCTTTAGTTGAACTTTGAAGTGATTTAGAAATCTACACAAATACCTTCATGTATTTGCCAATCCTGCCACTATTAAATAACAAGCTGAGCGCTAATGGTTTGCATCAAGAATAATGTAATTAAAATAACTTGTTATTGGAATCAATACACCATAAATACCAGTGGTTTTGTTTGATAGCGCCAGTCACTTTCATACTCACTTTTCAGTACACTTCTGTGTAACAGATTACTAATATTGAACATCTGGTAGCACTTCTATATATGTTGATAAATCCATAGGGATGAGATCATTTTAGATCAAACAAAATTAGCTCACTACTCATTTAGAAAAGCAGTTTATTAAAATATGTCAAATTGTCAATCAAATAGACACCTAACCTTTTCACTCCTAAAGCAGCCTGATGCAATGTAGTATAGAAATACTAGGGACTTTACCCTTTTAATAGTTTACCTTAGAAATGTTGCAGTTTTCCCATGAATTTCCCAAGCTTGCTCTATGCATTTACTGTTCTTTATCATGGTTGACCCGTTGCTTTGCCAAACGTATTGGTTAGCCATCAAGCTGTCATGTGATCCACCATGCTTTCACCATGCTTCTACAATACAGTAGACCTGTATAAGGGTACATACAACAGTTACCTTGTTCTCAAAATCCAAGAAGACATTAATAAAGACTTCTTGTTGAAACGCAGTTGTTAAATCATTTTACTAGTTTTTTTTTAGTATGAAAGTACACTGAACACACCCTTAGAAAAGTTTACCACAGTATTTTTGCAGTTTCCCCCCATGTTTTTCCAATGGTTATACTACACATTTACCATAGTTTGCCATGTTAAATAATGTGCTTTACCATACCTCGCTATTCTTTACAATGCTTTCACTATGCTTTATTACACCATGGGCAGTTTCTGATGCCCATTTTGACAACACACAACACACTGCAGGAAAACTAAATACATGATGATAGAAATTGAATTAATCCAAGCAATGCTTATTATAAACGCCTATAAACAATTTTATCGGCTGTTAAATGATACAGTACTTCTTTAAACTGTGTGCTTTCAAAGGGCATCCTTCCTAATGAACTTCTGTCATAGCAGTGGTTATTTCGGAGGTTATTTTGGAATTTCTGCTTGAATGCATTTCTAGTCAAATCAAAGCAATTTGGAGACAAAAAAAATCCCTCAAATTGATTCAGCATGTCTCTCTGTTTGTACATCTCAGGATTTCTCTGTGTCAGCAACTATAAATAGAAAGTAGTTTAGTTAATAAACAGGTTCTCATACAGGATTAAACCGAATGGCAAGACTATTAACCGGCATGTATTAATTGAATTGAGAATAGAAAATCGGTACAATATTTTTAAGTATCTGCTGCATTTGCAATTATTAAGTGAACCATACAAGTCAATACAGCAATGCAAGATGTTGTAACAGCTGCATAGGGATACACATCTATATAATAATCATCCACACTTATTTATTATCAGCCCGAAAACTAACAATAATGCATCAGCAGTCCCTTGTTGTAAAGTGTGAATTATTGTGTTGTGGTTTATTACTGATTTATTAATGGGATCCGTCTTTATTTAACACGTCCATTTCTGATTTGGAAGGATGTGCTTAGAGGAAAGAGACTCATTAAAATGCCTGAGACAGACCGGGTATTTGTTCCTAGATTTAATTGGGTGTGTAAAATGGCCCATCAAATATGATCAGCCCAGTTCCCCAGCAACATCATGAATAGTCTCTTTTTTTATGAGCCAATCATAAAAGTCCAGAGCGGGATTCAAAATGTCAATGAATGCAAAGCACTTGATTTGAAAATGGGCTTAAGTTAGCCGCCGTTCATGTTTCACACAGTTAAGAAAACATTAAACCATTTACCTTCCTTTAAAACCTGTGCAACTAACCCCTACTGTCATTAATTAGCATACAATTAGATTAATGACTATGTGCTGGAATTGTTTGGTAATGGACAGAAAACTACAGAATGGGATGTAATACAGTAATACAGTAAATTATCTTGTTTCTTGAGCTAGGGATGCTGTCTGTCTGCAAAGGGTGAAGTCAGTTAGGTCTCTGACAAGTCTGGCAGATTTAAGTACTTTTTTAAAATAGCAAGCCAGCTGCTACATCGTGGATGTCCCTATATGGACTCTTAAGAAGGTGATAGGACTAATCCATTGCTGTTAGTTGGCAGAATCAGCAAAGTAATTAGGACTCGATATCTTGCCAGTGGAGGGTGCGTTGTCTTTCTGATACCAAAGACACAGAGTGGGTGGGACATTTAGGATGCCTCCTTATTCTGTTACACCTACATCACAAAATGACTCTTATCACAATATGTAACATTAAGATATGCACAAGAGTACATGTGACACTCGTGACTGATTTGTGACCATTTATAAATGACCATTTATGACTGAAGTTTTTTTTTCAGGCAAACTTGATGAGAAATGATGCAACATGTACGGTATTTATTACACAAAAGTCAATTGGCAAACTGTAGGAAGTATGCATGCAAGTGGACTTTGGTGATCACGATACTTACATTTCAATTGTCACGATTCATAAATACAGCCGTGAGATGTTATATTGGAATTCTATCTTAGCAACTTCAACATCCAAAGTTTTGACAAGATATATTCTCCTGGTTTCTTTTGTTATATTCAGCCCCTAAGTTCAAGAAGTGAGCAAAAGTTCAAGAAGTGAACAAATTAGATGATGCCTCTATGAGGTATGAATCAGAAGCTTTTCCCAGCTACCACTGAATAAAGACACAGATCATGTCAAGAGTGAAACAACCAATAACAATCTGAGGTGCTGGGATTGGCAGTGAAATCAAGATGCTCATTGAGGTGTCTAAGGTATCTTAAGATTCATCCCATTGAACCAGAAAGGGATGAACAAGAGGCAGTGGGAAACGACCCGAGGTACCACACATCAGCATTCATACAGGCAATAGAAACGTAGCCTCTTTTTATTCTAATTGCACAGATTAGTGTTATTATCACATTTCAGAGTGCCTGACTGTCTGCAGGGTGTGGGCTACATTAGGATCAAGTGTGCTGGCAGTATTATGGAGGGTTATCGAATTGCTTTTCGTTCCCCTGGACCCAGATTCAGTGACATCATAAGCTTTTTTTTAATTTCACTTTGGATAGATTGGGGCTGTTCAATCTAGTATTACAGAAACAGCTAACCGCTATCTTGGAATCCTTCCGTTGTGTAATATAAAGTCTAGCCAGTTCATACAGTAATTTGTAAAACTAAATAAGGTCCATGCAGTAAATTCACAAATATGACAGAGGCAGAAGTAATCTTCTTGTGTTTCTTCTCCTTATGGGAGTAGTCACGTTTTCTGATAGCTTTCTCTTTTTTTAATGCGAATCCCCACTCAGTATACTGAAATCCATTCTAGTTGTCTGAAGAGTGGGGCGGTATCCACCATTAATAAGAAAGCCAGTCTCATGCACCCTCTCAGAAATAATTACAAACATAATATCCATGGCAACCCCTTTTTATATCAAACAACAAGATATGTGGTTGGCATACGTTTTATGGGACATGATATCTGTCAACACCAACAACTGTTCCTTTAGTGGCAAAGATTAAGAAGCATCACTATGTCTAATAGCAAGTATAAGTCCTCTGATTCAACAATAAGGTAGGCGAGGAGTGGTATTGTGGATATTTCTTTGGCACTATTATACACTTGCCTCAGCAGAAAGTCATTAAATCTGATGGTCCAAAACAATACATTTAACTGATCCTTTGTTCCATTAAGAAATATTCCGCAGGCGGTAAACAGAATCTAGGTTGGTCTGTAAAACATTTGTACTGATTTGTACAACGGATGTTTACATGGGTCCTTAACTTCATAAGGATGTACACGTTCAAATAAGCAGACTGAGAAACCAAATGTCAATGCTTTGCCAAAGCTTCCTTTGCACACCGGCTGTTGGGATTAAGCCCACAAATACAGGTCAAATATTTTTAATGAATGGGGTAAAGGGGGTATGATTCATAATAATAGTGATAAGCAGAATATTATCCTAATAAGCAGAATATTAATAATTATACATAAAACAGGTCTGGTTACTGGAATAGAGACATATGGAAAGGTATGTAAATTCTTCATTCTTCTTCACTTAAGTAATGATGGTAAATCATCAGCTTTTGCCATGGAAACCAATCCTCCAACATAGAGAATATATTCTCTTTGAGACACAAAGAAAGCATGCTGACGTTGCAGAAGGCACACTTTACGGTATATTCATCTGAGCAGTCCAACCATGTAAAACATGCACCAGTTACTTCTCCATTCTTGTATGTGCCAGAATTGCATTTACCTTCATTTAATTCAGACTATGAATAGGGTTTGATGGCTTGGCTTGATAAACAGCACAGCATGAAGCTAGGAATATTCAGATGCAGGTGTAAGACTAGGATGATAAATGTATAGTTTAACCTGAGTTAAATTCTAACCAGCAAAGATCAACTCTGCCAGTTGTGCAAGTTGTGCAAGGGAAGGATAATTATTCTATAATTAGACTGGGATGCTTTTTAATTGCTGAACTTCGCTACAGCTGACAAATTCCCAAGCAGTTTCAGAATGATGGTTTAATAGACTATTTTCAGAAGCTTTGCTGGGAGAGGGTAGGGCTCAGAGAATGACCACAAAGTTCTTGTCTCCTTAGCAACTACGTGTGAGTGACTGGCAGATGCTAATAAAATTAGACCAGATAATGATTTAGCCTTCTTATTACTCAGGTACAGGTTATTTTATTTATTTATTTATTTATTTATTTTTGCATATCATCAAATCTCCTTTGTGGGATTTTGTGATTTCTAGATTAGTTTTACATTTTAAATCCAAGAAGCAAAGATATTTTTCTGTAAGCTGTAGGTGGTGGATCTTTTTTTTTTTTATTAACACATTTTGCATCACACAAAATACCCACAAACCAATGATGCTTATGTATCATCTGCCTTGCACGGGATAGGTTTTACCTGATGTAACTGCAGCTAATAAAATTCCACATTTTGATACTAATGCAATCTTACACGGTAGTCTAAGATTTGAGCCTGTGAAACCAGCCGTTAGTATCAGCACTTTCAGGAAATAGTCTGACGTGTTTGTTTTGTGTACAGGTGAAAGCGGCAGGCAGACACTCAGTTTCTCACTATTGACGCTGTGTCCTGCAGGAAGTACTACAGGACTGGCAAACCACACCCATACAGGCAGTGGAACATGCTGTTTGGAATTAATCTAGCATTTTCATTTGCTTTTGCTCAAGCTTCTGCATTTGTATTTACTAAAGTCAGTGGATGTGTCTGCTTGCTTCCTGTCAGCATCTTTAATCACAAGGCTAGTCTACAATATTTTAATTACAGAACCTACTTATAAGCCACCTCGCATTTGGCCATTAAAGTGGTCTTAGGTGTTCCTTAGATTTGATACACAGTTAAGGATATCCAAGTTAGAATGTGTATACAGTACAGTACAGTAATCTTTTAGTTCAGCAGTTCAGAGTACTGGTCAAGCTGTACAGTATAGCAATCTGGTTACCTTCCAAACCACTTTGCACTGTGCTTCATTATGAAGCTTAAAGGGCTAACATAAAGCTTTCTTGACCTGTTGTTTCCCTTGCACTTAGTTCTGCCAGGTAAGTTGCAGAATGTATTTTATCCATACACTTAAATTCCTCATTCAAAAAGATTGATTCAATTCAGTTCAGGACACAGAGAACATTTCTGCAGTGACAGGAGTTCAGGCTGTCTGTAGGATAGGTTCCAGCTCACTGGATGATCAGATGAATAAGCTCCCCTCAGTTTAGCATAATTTGTTGGTATAAAACATTTGTGTGCAGACTGAAAGAATTTAGACGAGAAGCAAGATTTTCAACCACCGGCTTCGGTTTCCATGGTCTAAGTGTTACATGCTGATGCGCGTTTTAATATTCAATTTTTGGGAAATATTTTGTCTGACACTTTAAAGAGCTCTAAGATGTGGATCACGAAAATAGCCAAATTTAATCAGCGGGTCCTGCTTTTCATAGCTTATCTTAAAAGCTCAAGGCCATTTCTGCAGTCATAAGGAGTTTGTACATAAACACGATACAAAGTCTATCATTAAGAGGTGGAAAATCCTTTATGCAGCCAAGCATTTTAATTGCATCTGTGGGCTGGCGATGAATATATCTAAGTGTGCTATGGGCCCCATTCAAACCCAGCACACACACACACAAACCCACAGACATTTCAGATGTTGGATGTCTTACCAGCAGCTTTGCAGGGAGTTTAAGTAAACATGCTGTGTCATTTCACATGGCAGAACTTAAAAGCATATTTAATTTAGGGTGTCCCTTCATTGGGTAATGTGTTGTACCTGGTAGTTAATGTAGCTGCTGCATTGCTGCAGAACTGTTTTGTTTGAGGAGTAAATAGTACTTAATGGTTAGTAGTTTGTGATTCTTTGTTTAGGACATGGTGCACTTAAAATATGCCATTATATGATAATGCATTATAATACATAGAGTGCTGTTTGGTAAGCATGCAGTATCATACCACATGTGCACTCCAGTGAAAAACAGTATCTGAAATGATACACTTCACATTGTCCCTGAGATTAGAATAGAGAGGTGTGTTATCGCCACTTCCAGACCACTGATAATACAATTACATGCATGGGATTCCCTGTCCTTCATTTCATTTAAGCACAAACTTGCATTTCAACATATATGATAGGTGCTTTTAAGGCAGCAATAGAAGCACAGAGAAATCACCTGCCTCAGCTGTACAAACGAAGGCCAGCAGTCGCCAGGGCAACCAGCAAATTCTCTATAGCAACTGCAAGCTGAGGCCATGATTCAAGGCTCTGAAATACAGTCAACCAGGAAGGATGTATTAAGATGATGGCCCTTTTTTCAACCCGAATTAGTATGCAGCCAAAACATAGCATTCCATTACAAATAAAACAGGTTATTAAACATGTGACATGCTTTTTAAAAATCTCTCTGGCCAGTATCCAGTTAACCTGCATTATCTTTGCTTCCACCATTGATCCAGCACCCTGTCATTTCTATTATTCAAGCAGGAAGAGAATTCAAAGAGTCAAAAGATGTATTTTTCTTGGCTAACAGAAATCGTGTATTCTGTATGGATAGTTTTTCAAATGTGTTCTGTGGTGGTTTAAAAAGATGGTTGGTGATCTCAGTGAAAAAGGGACACAATATAGAAAAGAATAGCATATAGCAGATATTCTGTACAGTATTTATAGTAACCAGCCATTCAAATTATTATTGCTCTATCCTATCATGATTGATACAGACTTGCAACAGCACAGTTTATATACAGTATAATCTGTATCAGAATACGTGTCAAGGATTCTCTTTACAATACAAATGACTTAACTGTGTTACGTGTGGGGCAGTGTGTGTTACATATTAACACAGTTTCTATGTTTCTGTCTAACCCAATCAGTGAGTAAATTGATTTTATTTACAAAGTGTTTTAGAATATCACTTTACAGATCGGGGAGCAGAATTTGCAGGTTTCCCCAGAGCCACTCAGAACAAAAGCATGGAAAATGCATTGAGTGAAATTAAACTCATATATCTTCATATCCCTGTTCTGCAAAATATTTCTTGTTCCACACTCAGTGCCAAAAGGTGCTTTGTGGTTTCGCATGGGACCATGTGGAATTAATTTTGTGGTGTTTGCAAGTGCAGTGGTGTAATAAATAATGTGTTTTTTTTTTAGTTTGTTTGTATTATTGGATTCAGTCAGTCATTTTAAATTAAGTGTTTGGATTTGAAACTACAATAAATGATACATAAATTCAGAATAGGACCCAAGATGTTGTCATCTAAATTTAAAAAATAAAAGATTTGTAAAGAAAGCATGTGACATAAGGCACATATAATGGTGTTTAAATAGTTTTCTGATCTCTTAACCTGTCAGCATTCTGCTAAAACATAACCCAGTGACTTCCTTTGATTCTTTTTCTGTTTTGTTCTCACTGATTAATTCAGTATTGAAATCAAAAGCCAATACCAACTGGATGCATTACATGGAAAATACTACTTTGCTTCTATTTCCCATTTTAATACAGTAATAGCTGGTTCCAGGCAAAACAATAAAAAGTTGTAAATGTCCTGTATTGTGCTGCCAAGTCACTGTACTGCACTGCATGTAATGGGCTTTCAACTTGATTGCTAAATGCCAGAGGCTTTTTATTTGCAAGCTCAGTTTCTGTAACACCCAGATACAATAATGTAACAGTATCTGCATATAGAACAAAAAACACACATGAAGTACAGTATGTGAATGAAGTCTGTTTGGTTTTATGTCATTTCAGTACTTTAGACATGCCTTGCTTTGGATTTTCCTCTGCGTTTTGCTCTGTATTTAATCTGTGGCTGTATGCATTACACAGGCATTAGTACATTAGTACCGTAAATGTACTTCATTATTATGTATTCCCTGGCTCATGAGTGCTTAATGTGGGTTGTCGGATAAAACAAAATATTAAAAATGAAAAGTATTGTGGCATGTCATTTAAGGTCATAAATTACAGTGATCCTATTACAGTACACGTATTGGAGTTGATTCAATTGAAATTGAAATGCTGTTTAGCCCTGATGGAAATCACAGCAATGACCAGCACTGGTGTATCCTGGTCAGAGCTGGTCAATGTAAGGTTCAGGAGACATGGTGCTGGTTTTAGAGATGGGTAAGCTGGTCCAAAACAAAAACAAAAACAAATGATAATCCAAAGCCAAACATTTGAGTTTTCCTTATAGAATGAAATTTAAAAAAAATAAGTAAATCCTAGAATACTCTTCAAACCTTCTTTCTGCAGCAAACGCTCAGCCTCAGTTGAACATATCAGTACTGTGGTGGGTACCTGATTAGAAGGAAGCAATCTTGCAACATATAATTATATACCAGCTTAGAAACCACAAGTGCAGTACACAACCACCTCAAAACCAGTGCTGAAGATACCGCTGCTCCTGTAGTTAACAACGCACCATGAGGTCTGTTTCAAGGTAACGTGCAGTTCCTAGGATTGTTTTTAAAACTGGGTTCATCTTTGTGAACTTATGCACTATAAATAACTGTCATCTTTAGAAAATAAATGTACTGATGTATTACAGCACCATCTACAGGGGCAGTACAGCATCTGAGAATGAGCTTAAAATTGAACAGTTTCCAAGAAAAACATTATGTAAAAACTACCTGACTACTATTCACACTCGCTGATGCATTTAAAATAAACAAATCACATTTTAAACAGTTGGCTTTTCATTTCCTGTGATTCTTTCTAATCTTGGAGTCTAATTAGTACTTTCAGTCTTTGGTACTCTCAGTCCTTGAGGGCATTTGGGATTTGAGGTTTCGCTTCAACATTTCTAATTTAAGAAATAATTAGGTTTCCTATTACTGTGTCATCCATATTGACAATGTGTGAAAATACTGTACATTGCCCATTGCATCTTAAATTAGAAACACAGTCCGTCAGATGAAGTTATACATACTGGTACAATTTGAATCTTTGTTTAATTCTGTAAGACTGTCTAAAAGCAAAGGTGATACAAAACGCTCACTTTTACATAGTAAAACCATAGCAAAGTGAAATAAAAAGCAGTGAGAGCATCGTAAAGTATAGGTATTGTAAGCATTGTCACGCTCAGAGAGTTATGATAAAGCATATTAAAAACTGCAAAGTTCGTGTGCCATTCTACTGTGGTAAACTTGTATAAGGATTATACTACTGATTTATACACTTCAGAAACTCCAGGGGGTTGGGAAGCCTCCCATAGGAATACCTACTTCAATCTACTTCTCCATGTCCCAGGATGTACTGTAGGGTGCTGCTGATTGCCAGTGCTTAGGTCTTGTGTATTGCCAGGGTAATGTGTTCCTGATGAAAGGTTCCAGCTTACACTGCCTAGCACCTGTCTGACAGGTGTCTGCCTGGCTGCCAAGTTCCCATCACTCTCTCTGCTCAGAAAGGATCTCCTTTCAAAAGAATGCTGCATTTCCAGCTTGGCTGACAAGCGGGGGCAAAACACTAGGTGTTTTAATAAGACAGCAATGTTAAGGTAGAAAATGTACCAACTCTTGGACCAATTGTAAAATACTGCATGTTTAGTACTAGCTTTTTTGGTTGATTTCCAGCAAATATCTTTGCACGAAATGTTGATAAAAGAATCCTTTGTAAGCATGAATACTACAGGTTATGTCACATCTAAAGTAGGTCTTGTTATAAAACAAACAACATTCAAGGAATTATATTTTGCAGGTGGAGGCATCAAATGATGGATAAACTAGATTCTTGGACAGGCACCAGGGGTAATAGAGGGCGCTAATGTCAAGACCTGAACTGTACAGTATATGTAATTGCATTAAATGCCTAATATGATCTATTTTTTCTCCAAAAGGGCTTCCGTAGATGAAAATGTCTTGAAAAGAGAATTACATTTTCACAGGGGCACACAAATCCTCGTGATGAATGACATCCTTCATATTGGAAAATGTTTTGCCACCCTCCAAATACCAATAGATGAAGTTAAGACCACAAAGGAAATAAAATATACGTGTGGCTGTATATTTTTTTCATTAGGTTCCTAATTTAAAAAAGAACCAATAAAATACAAACAGAGCTCTTTGTGTGTTCTGCAGTGTGCGGATGTGACCTGGCCACATCGGGCTTCTTCCAGAAGAACGGGGAGTACATCTGCACTTCGGACTACCAGCGGCTGTATGGGACACGGTGTGACAGCTGTGGGAACTTCATCACTGGGGAGGTGGTCTCAGCTTTAGGCAGGACCTATCACCCTAAGTGCTTCGTCTGCAGCGTCTGCAGGTAAGACGTCTACTCAGAAACAATTCAGATTTTTATGCATTTTTTAAACAATGTCATATTTGCTGAGCATAGGGTTTGACTGAAATGTAGTTTCAACTCTCCATTTGGGTTTCTGGGAGTAACAGGAGAACGCTGGTGGTTTATTCAATTGATTTAAATTCAGATGCCGGTAATCATAACCTTGATGTAGCAGTAGTTGCATTAGCTCGGTATCGTATTAGAAGGAGATTAATTGATCTGTCAAGACTTTTTAAATCATCGTATCGTCCAAATTGTTTGCTTTATATTGCTTACATTCAAAATGTAATATTACACCAAAGGGGAAATTAACTGTGATATGCTATACAGATGTGAAGTGTCAATTATTCCAATATTTCATTGGTGTTATGACCTTTTATTAATTGAACAGGTTTATCCATGAGTGTAGGTTATTTATAAAGCAGCCAATGTAATTTCCAGAGGTTTGGGTATACGCTCTTTGTTCTAGGTTTTGATGGTGGGTTGTTAAGCACATGCTTTCCTGCTATGGTAACATTAAAGCAAGAGATTTTCATGTTATTCCCTCACACGTCACAAAAGATGAATGCACATGCGTTTGTTAGAACAGAGTACAATATAAATATTTTTTTTGTACTTGCTCATGCACAAAGTCCTATTTATTCTGTACATCTGGGGTACAAACTCACACACACCCACAAACACACTGAATGTATAACCAGTGTAACGGTAACTACTGTACAATATTGAGACATATTATGTGTATGGACATCAAGGGACTATCAAGAATGGAGGTGCCATCCTCACATTTCTCAAGGACTTCTATGTTGCTTTTTAAAGTACCAGTAAACTTGAATGTCCTTTAACGTAATATAAATATATAACTGCCAGCTTGTGTGATTTTTTTATTTTTTTTTTAAAGATGGAAGTCAGGTATATCGTAATGGGGGCAGAAATATCAGAGTGATCTCGGTTTCTTTACTGTCATGATTAAGTGGTGCATTTAAAACAGAGAGATATTACAATGCTGCTGCTTTCACTGCTTACATTCATCATCATTGTTTTTCCTTGAAAACTAAATTACACCTCAGTTAAACACACTGACACCAAAGCAGATTAGAAAGGATGCATCAGGCAAAGAGGAAAATGAGAAATTAAAGATTTCTGTCCAGAGTACAACTACTATACAGTTAGTAGCCTTCATATTTACACAGAACCCAAATATGTAGACATAGCATCCTGACACAAAAGGGTAAAAAATACCACTTGAAATACCATTATAGTACCAGGGTATAACCCTGAGGAAGTCCTGTAATAAGATCACCTGTGTTCATATCGTACCACTGTACTACCGTTTGTATGTCAAAATAGAAAATGTTTCCATTGTGGTGCAATACTCCCAGCGGCTCATACCCTTGTGCTACCATTATCCCAATGTTGCATTGTCATTGCATTGTTCCACTGTGCTGCCTTTGAGTTTCATTTGGAAAGGGAAAGTACCAGCTACTTTGTGCATGATGCAATCCGTTCTAGTAAAATGTTTCTCTGTCACATGCCCGATGTAGTATTTTAATTTTTTTAAAGGAAATCGTATACAGCGTTTGTAAAGAAGAAGCTACGATAAAGGATTTTATGGCCACGGTGCAGCTGTGTGTCTATTTTGAGTGTTTTAGGGGAACAGCTGTTCCTATATTTAGAGTCTGGACACCATCTAAACTAAAGCAGGACTGCTCACAGTGTGTTAGAATGAGCCCCTTATGGAAAGGAAGTTAAACACAATGCTGCTGGGTTACAGTCCCATGTGCTGGAGAGCTTGTTTGGAACACATCATTTTGCAATGAGGAGTATGAAAATGTTGCTCAATTGCCAGTTCTATTCATCACTGTAAAGGAAGTATTGAAGCCTCTGGAAGTCATTGAGACATCGCTTTGTGGTGGGCCACCAATAGCTTTGCTGTTACTCTGGAATGCATTTCAAATGGCTTTCAGGCTTCTTTTCTTTCCAGGCGCATGTATGCTCAAAGACTCCCTGTCTGTAAGCTATGTAGATACAGACACCATGGAGTCTAATCTTAACTTTGTTACACCTTAACAGCAATTATTAACTAGTTAAGTAACACTATTAGTATGTCATTGTAGATAAAAAGTGTCTTAATCCTAACTTGTTACTTCATATCTCATATTGTATTCTAGTAGTATTTGCTCTTACTGTAAACTATACTTTATTTAAATATTGTTTTTGCACTGTAACCTTATATTGCCGTGTAACACCTGTAAGTCGCCTTGGACTAGTCAAGTAACATTAAACTAATCACCTAATAGTTATATAAACTACATAGTAGTTACCAGACAATTGCTCTGTAAGTGAAACCGCTGTCAGAGATACTGCACGTACTGAACTTTCAGAAGGCCCAGATTGGCATTGCAATATCCAGTTTTAGAATGGTCACTTTATATGGCAATGCTGGCCCAAGAAGTTGACAGTGGATCCTCTTCTTTTAGTTTGTCAGCATGATAGTACCAGTTGTTGGATTCAGTCAGTATCTGGTCTAAAATATACGTGCAACTTGATGTTAACTTGATGTTAGCACAGATCTATAGTATTAATTCGACTTGTTGACTAGAAGTATAGTCACGCATGGTCAGAAAGTGGTCAGCCATGGTGAAACACAGTACATGCCAACATCAGTATTATCTTGGGGAAAAGCTTGGGAAACTACCACTTTACAATGTGACGCGTGGCCAAAGAAAACATCATTGGACCCATCTGAACTTGTCAATGGCTCCCAGCACAACCACCCCTCTTGTAAAAGTTCACAGGAATAGCAGCTGCCTCACAGCTTTGCCAGCACAATCCAATTAACTGGTTAAATGGGGGGGAAACGTGTTGGGAAATGCTCATGTGGTAAACTGTCCACTGCAGCTAGTGTACAAGTTTTACAAATATTTGCAAATTGCCTTCATTATTTTCTAATGCAATGCAAATAACTAGCGTTTCTCGTTCAGTGACGCTGTGTTAATTGCATGTGTTAACCCATGTATTGCATCCATTTCCCCAGCTAAAAAGGTAATTGAATCACTTGCCTCTCATTGCAGTGGTTTTCACATTCAGAAAGCGCACTCATCCGGGTGGTTAGCAAATAATTCAGACGCATAGGGAGAGATTCTCAAAGCATTTACCCCAGTGCACCATAAGTAAAAGCAAAAACAAACAGCTAATGTTCCAGAACTAGCTTTTTAAACCTCCTGAGTTATTTCAAGCTTTAAAAAAAAAAAACCCTGGATTAAATACTTTGTGGATATCTTAGACTGCTTGGCACATTGTATTCCTTTCATTTGCATTATTTACTTCATTAAGTTCAGTTTTGACTTCACCACGTTAGCTTCCCAAGGGCCAACAGCTGTTAGAACAAGCGTAACACAATGTGTAATACAGACAGTAACAAAATAAATTGTAGGATTCTTTCAATTGAGTAAGCCAATCTTTTTTATATTATTTTATTTATTTTTAATCTTGCAAGTTACCAGTACAGTTTCTGTACAATAAAGAATGTGGTCTCTCAGTCCCATTGTCAGATGCAACCAATTTGACACAGCTAAATACACCACCCCGAATTCTCACCTCCAGTCAGAGAAGTGTAGTTCATGGTGCTGTTCTGTTATATCTCGACTTGTATGTGTCAGCCTGTCAGTGGGCTGAGTCCTATAGGAATCGGCTCACTGCTATGTGCCATTTAGATACCGCCTCTCCCTGGGACATCAGTGGCAGCCATGGACACCATTACCATTTCTGCACTGACAAACATATTTATTATTTGTCGGTGTACTGAAAATTACAGAAAGAATATGCATCAGGAAATAATCTTGCATTAGAAGTGACCAGGTCTGTATTGCAGATAACATCCTTGCCCTAATGAAATTCTTTGCAAAATCAGGTTTTTAGATGAGAGGCAATCTCAAGTAAGCTTTCATAAGATGACACTACTCTACCTCCAAAAAAAAAATGATTGCCGCACCTTTGCTTTGTAAAGATACTTTGCTTCAGTTTCATTCTGGAACTTTCAATTAGGGGTGGGTAATGAGATTGATTGTAGTGGCATAACTAGCATGCAGGAAAGGTTTCCAAAAACATTAAACACATTTGAGATAATGATTTTGCATTAACAAACCTGCGACGTGTAGAGGCAATCATTGTAGATAGCTGGGCGGACTGCCAGCACATTATTCAAGCTTTACCTTAGTGAAGCATCTCCTGGGTCATAAAGTCCCTGGGTTTCAAATCATTGCTGGTAACATTAGTAAGCTTAAAGCAATTAGTATTTGAGCCATTTAAACTAGAATAATCCATCCTTAAGGATTTTCAGGCAACTTCAAGAGACAAGGCAGTAAAGTAAATAATTCAGCATGGCTGCACAGCTGCGTTACTGTAATAAAGGCAACCACTTGCTGAATTAGGATTCCCATCTCATAAAATAAACAAATACCAACCTAAGATTGAAATAGCTCAGCTTTTATAATGCATTTGTTTAGCTTTCCATTAATTGTTCTGCAGCAATACCTGTGTTGTGGTGAAAATGACAACCAAGTGACTCAAGGGAATCTATCCCAAAAGAGGCTCCTTATGGCTTACATTTCCCACAGTCTCACTGGGCATACATGGGTATCACAGTGCTTGATAAAAATGTCTCTGTGGCTGCAGATACTGCAGATACTAATCATGTTTGTAGAGTGGTGGATGCGTGCAGTAAACGCTCTTTACATATGAGCACCAGGTTTGTGAGAAGAACATGTCTTAGCTGCCAGTGTAGAGAACCCACAGAGGAAGAATGGAATGTGGACATGCTGTAAATTCTAGTGCTCTGAAAATTCCCCCAGAGAGAACTGGCTTTGATTTGACTAACGTGATTTTTTGATTATGGATCTTCTCAAGTACATTAACTGGACTGTGGATCTCGGGGCATGAGCTTGTTACAAACCAGGCTCAGGGTTGTAAAGTTCTCATTTAAAAATGGGTTTAAAAAATGGGTAAAAATAAATAAATAAAAAAATTAAGTAGATTCCCAATTGTCCTTATTCATTGTTAGAAAACTCAGAACTTTCATCCACCAATCAGAAACCCCATTGCAGAGCAGTGCCACATGGTAGTTGAAGGCAGAACTTTCAGATAGAACATCTGGCTTTAAAAAAGCAAAACAGAAAGAATGCAAAACTTTGAAAAGGGAAATAAACCTGCAAATTAGAGATTAACATAACAATAAGGTTTTGAATTGCAATAAAACCCAGAGTATCCAACATTACCTTGGTAGTTAACCTTAGACCTCCCTGATATGGTCAACTACCAGATGGTAATACCCTGTAACCCTGTAATCGGAGGTTGGGTTGATTGTTTAGGCACAGTAAACAACGTACCCACCTCCAAAATTTCATGAGGTCCAAGTGAGAAGGTAGGAGGCAGTCCAGAACATGGGGGATCACTGTGAAGAACTCAAGAGCAGTGGTACATGTATAAAGATTTAATGCTTGAGTAAGAAAATGCGTGGAGGGCTGGGGTTTACTTAATAAGTCAATTTGATTCAAACACAAACCTTTTGGCTAGAGGTGACCTAGAGATGAACCTAGCCTTTTCCAGTTGGCCAGTCCCAGCGGTTGATGATAGTTTGGGTTATTTATTTTTGTTGCCTGAGGTTAAGAATATATTACTGAAAATATGTATGGAAAAATATGTAATTACAGTGCAATTACTGAAACTGATGCTAAATTCCAAATACGTTGATTTTGTTATTACATAGCATTTACACCATTAAACTGTAATGTCGCATAACTGATACTATGTTTTATATTCTATCACAAGAAAACCTTTCTCCTGGAAAAATCCTTCGTGATTGAGAGAATACTAAAGTGAAAAGAAGAACTAGGTAGTATAACAGGTAGTAGGAGGTGTTTTTCTCTCCACAGAATTAGGGTAAGTCATTTGCATAACTAGACTAGATCCAGGAACTGATGTACTCTATACAGGGTTAGAAAAGCAACTTCACAATCACTCTACCAGCATGTCGTGTTAGATTGGATCAAAGTGAATGATAACAATGTGATTGAATTTACATCTGAAATGCTTGGGGTTAGATAGAGACTTGTGAATAAAAGCACAGGATAAAAAGTGCATCACTGTGCTGTATTAGAGTTTTTTTATTATTTCAATAACTGGATGGATTTATGAAATCGTGACAGTCCTAAATACAGCACAACCACTGTTTTAACTTCAATAAAATGGGGCTGATTTATGTGGTATTAAAGACTTATACTTCAGAACGGTTTGTTTCAAAAAGTTTTGCATACCATGTTGTTCTGGTTAATTAAATGAAAGTTGTGGGTAGATTTTCATTCACGCCAGACAGTCTGGCATCCTGTTTGCTGCTTCTCAGCTTCCCAGAAATTATAGGAAACATTAAAAAATCATCTGCATTCAATGCCAATTTGATTTGGTTGCTTAAAAGTTCAGACTTGCACAGCCATAACAAAAGGTATTGCACTGATTTACTAATAGTGTTGCAAGTATGTTCCTTGCTTTGGTCCTGATTGCTGGTACAGAAAGCAGATATTACTGTGTATGATGTATGTTCTTTTTAGTGTGCTGCAACTTTGACACAGACCATTAATTACAATATACTAATAGCATGATAATAGCTGTAATAAAGGATCTCCGGTAGCGCTGTCAGATACAAAGTTATCAAGCAGACTGCTCAGGACTGTCCATTAATTGAGGACACGGTGGCTCAGCTGTTTCGCAATTGGATAAAAAAAAAAATACAAGCTAATAATAAATACAGGGGATGATATAAACCATCCCTTTAACTGCTTGCTCATCACCTAACAGGGAGCTCTGGGTCTGTTGTGCTCCATTGAAAGGGAACTTTAGCTTCCAGTGCCATCACTCTTGCTCTGTACTCTACACTCATAACTATTGCTCATTTCTACAAACAAGGAGAACGCTCCACAAACAAAAGAAAAAAAAAATAAGAGCTGAAAACCCCAGCAGCAATATAGAATTTTCAATCTATAGAACTTGTGGTTTTCAGAGGAATAGAGAAATGAAGTCATGGAAACTCAACACCCTTTCAAAAAAGCTGAAGATCCTAATGCCAAGCTTCAGGTAACAAATGCTATAGTTAGTCTCAGTGGTGTCTGCCTCGAATTGGTTTTTATATAAATCTATTTACTTTGCAACTACTGAATACTAAATATTAATGAACGTTCATCATGACATTTCATCTGCTCAGTAGTACAGTATTTTGCAAAGCCAGAAGAGCCACATATGTCTTTATGAAACTCCGAAATCCAAGAGCCAATATCTTTATAGCTCAATTCTTTTAAACCATGGGATTAGTCTGGTTGCTCTTCATTGAACTGTCCCTTTGGTACTGTGGTGATCAGAATTGGACACAAGTACTGTGCGATCTCACCAATGTATTATATCATTATTATATATCCTACGATTGACTGTTTTCATTATAAAAAATAAAAAAAATTATATATGAAAATTATTAAAACTTTTTGTTTGAACTAGGTCTTAAACATGACATCTTCATAACTTTCCCATGTACATAAAAGGAACATCCTGATATCCACCTTTGACGTTTTGGATACAGCAAGGATCAACCAATAACATGTATTGGAATGGTGCCTCTTGGAGATTTGGGAAAGGCTGGCAAGAAACAAGAGACCAGCTGTGGAGGAGTTGGGATAATCAGCCAAATCATTCCCAGAGAAATAACTTCTCAGTTAAAAAAGACCCCATCCTTTGCAGGAAAAACTGCCAAGAAAACGACTTGTGAGAGATCACTGCCAGCCATTTGGCTGCGGATGGTGTGTGGGAGAGGGAGTCATGCTTAGAGAGAGAGAGAGAGAGAGAGAGAGAGAGAGAGAGAGAGAGAGAGAGAGAGAGAGAGAGAGAGTGCAATGTAATGTTGAGGAGTAACCATCCTGCACAGCCACCTGGTGTAAAACAGAGTTCAGCTTTGATCCTTTCGTCGTGGTGCCAGTAACCAGACTCAGAGTGTGCTGTCTCCATCGGTATTGACTGACTGACTGACTGAAAGATGGAAATGCAATACTCTGAGAGGGAGAGGAGAGTCAAGAAAAGACATCCGCTGGCAAAGGCTAATGCATTATTTGCTGACTGCAGTGGGATAACAATTAGGAACCCGGAAAATGCAGTTAATCATCCCATCCTAACTACAAACACTTGAATGGGATTTATTAAATGTATTTTTGAATCTTAAATTAAGGATTTGCAAAAATAATTCGATTTGTAGATGGTTTCATTATTGTATCATCCTTCCCTTAGTGTGGACCCCTTTGATTTGGATAGGATTGCAATTTAGCACAGTTTGTAATTGAGGATTATTTAATTAGGTTATATTTTTATTTTAGCACAGATGATAAAGAGAAAATAGGTTTATCTCCTGGTATTATTATAACTATTCTGTTTGAAGTCACAGATGCTGCAGCATTGGAGCCTATGTAAGCACCCCTCCACCAAGCCCTCTCAATGATCCTCAACGACCCCCCTCCCACTGAAACCATTCCATTCACCGGAAAGTAACGTTTTCAATTGTGTACTGTAACAGTATTTTGTAGGATGTATTTATTTCAGATAATCAAGACTAGTTCCCACCTCTAAACAGAAAGACTGCTTCAGAATCATAGTTAACCTGGAGATAAAAATTATTATAAGTGATTCCTTGTGATTTCAGGATTCTGTTTCCTGGCAGTTGAACATAGACCCTTATGACCTTTCAAACACCAAAAAGCGGTGGGAAGATGTCTAGTCTAATTCCACATAAACCAGGAATGGACGACTTTGATCCTGGAAGACTGTTTTATTAACAAAGTACTTGTTTTAGGACCTGGTTTAATTGTTTCAATTAAACAATTGATAACATAGGCGTGGTCAGCAAGAGTCAAGGTTGCCCATCTATGAGGTAGACACAGAGTCAAAGAAATAATAAACACAAATAGACTTATCATCATCACCACACCACATATTAGACTTATCATCATCCCCATACCACATGTGGTGTACTGAGAGTCAAACCAGCAGGGAGCTGACTAGTTGTTTAATGAAATGACACTGCACGTTGGCAGCAGAATTGAACCAGGACATTCTGTATGAACAGGGGGGCTCTTACTGCTTGAGCTAGATGAACTGTTCCCCTATCCCTAATTTGACTCCTTATAAGGCTCATTTCTGTTTAGGCCTAGCCTTTTCCCTTTTCGGTTCAGTCACCCAGCAACCAGTGTCACCTTTCATTAAGTGGAAGAGCCTTGAGCTGTGGTGAGGCAGTGTATTGAAATCAGTCAAGGAGCGTTCTCTCTGCCTGTGGCACCAACACTGTGATTGCCATCCGTTTCATGAGACAGATTACTCCTTGCAGCTGAAAAACATTCATAGAAATTATTGTGATAGCAGGCTGGCATTCAGGGTGTGAATTCAAACAAACGAAAATAACCTCTGAAAGATCCCGTTTGAATTGCCTAAAGATGTGTTTTCCAGACACGCAGAAACTATTTTTTAAAATGTAATTATTTCATGGTTATTTTTAAGTAGCTTAAAATTTTTTTTTTTTTTTTTAATGCCCACTTACCTTTTTTGATGTTTGCAATTACTGTGTAATATTGTGGGGTTTTATATATACAGTATATTATTCAGTCTGTCAAGAGTTCAGGTCTGTCAGTTCAGTTGCCCCATAGACATATATAGCCAACATGTCTTTTAGAAGTAAAAGCCAGCGCCATCTAGTGTTCAGCTATTCTGGATCAAGCTACCTATTGTACTGCACAGTTGTGTACTAGATGGTGCTGGCTAACAGGAAGTGTGTACTGTGCAGGACTTTAGATTCACAAGCATGCAGTGTATGTAACTGAAAGTAACGAGTATAAGCAAGCTGGTGTTGGGGTTCAGCCATCCTTAAAATGTTCTGCTGTGCCAAGGCTGAACCGTGAAAACAAACAAATGCTGTTTTTGCTCCATCTGTCAAACTGGACAAACTAGGCATCATTTTGTAGTGAGTAGGTCTGTGAATAACATCCCAGCCCTGAAAACAACATGAGGTGGTTCAGTGAGCACTTGAAATATGTTCCAGCCTTATAAACCACCATGCTACCCTAATAAAGACAGTAATAATAATAATAATAATAATAATAATAATAATAATAATAATAATAATAATAATAATAATAATAATAATCTAGTACTGCCATTCTGAGTTCCAAACATGTAATTGGAGCATTACAGTTTGTACATTTTGATGGCCATCTTTCACATCACTGTGTATTTCTCTGTTTTCAATCGCTGTCTTTTTGGCAGCATTTTAGAGCAATGTGTTCTTTTTAATTATTTATGGAGATGTTTCAACATAACTTTTTTGCCAAAACCTTAATAAGAGAACAGGACTGAACACTAAATTCCAGTGATTAAGTGGGACAGCAATTACTGACGCTGTTCAACATTACAGGAAGGGTATTGGAAATCACAGCTACTACACGATAGAAGGAAATATGTATAACCATTACACTGTTTAAAATGATTGTCTGCACCTCTAAATTGTATTTGCTTTAGAATTGAACTGTGGGAGTTCCCATATCAGCGCATTAACCTGTGTAGGGAGATATGCGACGTGAGTGAACGAGAAATGTGGGTGAAATGTGTAAGCAAGCAATAGAAGCTTCACATTAACCTTGTGTAACTCTCTGTACTTGTAGCATGTGCTCTCCCATAGAAAGCCTTTGGAATCTACCAGCATTGTTCTGGCAATCCACCCAAGCCCCTACAGCAGTAATAACTTACAGTAGCTTAGTGGTAGCAACACTTAAATACAGTAGTCATATCCATATAAGAAAATGTCAGCTGGCAGATTTATAGCAATGCTGTGATATCTATAGTCACTGATAACTTTCCTTATACTGTATATCACCGCAAATAGACTACAGGATTGTATGTCGTCTGTACGCTGCACTGTGCCTGAAAAATGATCATTACCCACACACCTCCTCAGAAAAGGCATATCAGTTCATCACCCTTGTGACCAAAATATAAATATGCCGGGTGCTATTTTTAGAACTGAAATTTCATATAATTAGCTGTGGTTTCTGTCACTACAGATGAAAAGCTAAAAAAAATTTAAAAAAAACTTTAGATAAACAACTTACACTACTGGTATATTTATGTGTGCAAGCTGTGGGATGCATATTCTGTTTTTATATGTTTTCAGTGTTAGTTTCAATGAGTTTGTAAGGCTTTCAACTTCTGAATGCCTTTGTGATCTGAAATGCATTATGCCGCTTCACATTGGTGGGGGGAAGAAACAGACACAGTTACAGCTTTTATATCAAACTTTTCACCCTAAAGACTCCAAAAACTCACTGTCACTCAGTCTCTTAATAGATCTATGAGCATATGAATGTGTAAGAATAGTTCATGTATAGTGTAAGAATGACAAAAGATTGGTAATCGTGATTGTGACGTTGGTGTTATAGACAGTTTATAAACAAGAAGATTCACACTTTCCAAACTGGAAGAGCGTTTGCATGGTGACTGAGTGTATGGGTTTGTCTCTTCCCCTTCAGTCACTTTTCTAAACAGTCTTTATAAAGAATACCCCAGCTCCCATTCTGTGATTCTAAAAGCTGTGCGTGGGTTGGGCCAAAATGCTTTGTTTTTGTCTTACTATAGTTATCCTTTCTTCTTCTTTCAAAGAATGACAATCATTTTCCATGTCAGCAACACATTAAAAATACAGTATGTTCAAATGCCGCTAAACTAGTCTGTTGGAAACCGAGCGACAATGTCTTCTTGTGGCTTGTTGCCTAATTAAAGGGTCTTTTTGTGTTTGTTGGAGAAGATTCCTTTGCACCCTAATGGATAACAAATAGGCTCTTGTAATTTGCTATTGGACAGCATGATTTGAAATGTACTGCTTCATTAAGTATTATGAAGAACCACTTTTAGCCCACTCATAGGAAGAAAAACATTTATTCATATGAAATCATTTTAATTATGTAGTACTATCTAGACGTCAGTGCTGTGTCAGGCAAACATGATAAGCAGTTGGCTTGTTTGTCTGTCATAAATCTTTAAAGTTGCAAACACAGGTATGTAATCCCAGTATACCAAATCTGTGCTGGGGAATCTAAAGTGGTAATACTGTTTGAGGTAACTCCTAGATTAACATGAAATTCCCATTTTTTTTTTGTTGTGGTTGTGTTACAGGAAAGCTTTCCCCATTGGAGACAGAGTGACTTTCAGTGGAAAAGGCTGTGTTTGCCAGCAGTGCTCTCATATCCTGGCCAGCAGCAATGAACCTGTGAAGATTCACGGACCAAGCCGTAAGTATTGAGCTTTAAATGTTCAGTAACAGGGAGAGTGACAGAACTGGGAGGTTAGGCCACATATTTTATTTCAGTATTGGAGTAGTAGAGCGAGGGATTTTCTAAGCAATGCAGAAATAAAGACCCACGTACTGTGGTTCAAAATATCCAAATAACCGTGATTGTGATTAAAAAGAAACTTGCATCCATAAATAGTTGGCTCACAGGGCAGTCAGTATAGTAAATTTATAGTAGTCAGGGGTGTTCTAAAACACTTTCAATTCACACTCTTTTCATAAGTCTGTCGGTTTGCAGTTGTATTATACTGAACACATTTCTGAAAGTGTAAACTACAGCTTTGTTGAAGAAACGAACCACAAAATAGAGCAACAAAAAGCCTTGCAGTCTGAAAGCACAGTTTAGGTAGGGGGGATAAATGAGACTCTCTAGAAAGTGGGTGATGATGACGAATGGCTTACAGCTGTCATTTAATCAATGACCCTTGCAATAAACTGACATGTAGCAAATTCATGTGGATTTAAGGCAGTGGTGGCTAAAAGAATACAATTTAAAAGCTTTCTGTCATTCCTTTTAATTAACTGTTCAATTATTTGTAAAAACCATCAATAATCTAGTGATCTGTAGCCGTGAACAGGATGCCTATTGTAAATGAGGGGTATTGCAGCCCTCATGCTATTAATAAACTCCTTTTGAATTCAGACAATGTACTACAGTATATACATAAATGAAATGTATCCTTATGTTCTGATGTGTTAGGAATACAGGGATATAGTATAGGCAATATAATGCTGTCAATACAGGAATATTGTATAGAGTGTTGTATGATACAAGTTGATAAGACTTGGTTGACCTTGACCAAAAAAAAATACAAACCACAACAAACAAAGTCTCACTATTAGATTAAAATAAGTTCTTGCAGTGTTTCTGAAGTGCTTTTAACGCAGCGTTATTCCAAATGGAATACCTGCTGACATATTCAGTACTTCTCTGATTGCAATAAAATGCAGTTTGGCACAGACAAGACTATCAGGAGGAAATGTGGTTTGCTTGTTCAGTGAAATGGTGATCGTCTCATTGCTGGCAGCAGCTGAGGAGAAATTTGTCAAGAGTCCAGGTGTCTTTGACAGCATCGGTCTCTCACACTCAGCACACTTCATTTCCTGCACTAAAATCTTGAATCTAATCATTTACCCTAATAATTCAATAATTCAAGACTTTCAGCAGAATCCAGTTTGCAATGAGCTTTCCCAGACAAAGATATCACGAAAGGCTTCAGGAATAGAAGAATAGCACATTTTAAATGTAGAATTTAAAGCTGATATGAAACCCAAATTGGTGCAGATTTGATACAGTTGAAAGATACGCCAGGAAAATATTAGCGACCCTAAAAAAACTAGGCTTAGCAAGTAGCAACACTAGTCCATGTAGAAGAGAATGAGAATATAACTACCATTTGTTTCCACAATGGCTGGCATACACCAGAATATAGGGTACTGTACATGAATACACTAGGTTCATGCTTACTCAGGAACCCAAATACTGTGCTAAGTTCATAACAATACAATTATTTCTACTGTAAATACAGTAATATTAGACAATTGCAGACACAATGTTTGTACACTGTGGCTGTACTGAGTCCTTTAAGACATGGCTTAATTGTATTACCCTGCTGCTTCCTTTTGATACGCTGATTCCTGCTTTGTGGCGTTGAATATCGAGCTCCGGACACCGTCCCTGCATGGGATCTGTACCTTTGTATATAAACATTGCAATGATTGATTTTAATTGGAAATAATAACAATGATCTGGAGTCCATGTGCTTCCTGTTCCGTGTGTCTATTCTGGCGCATTGTAACTGGAAAGGAAGGCAGTCTGGTAAATATACAACGTACAGGATGTGTGTGTTGGGAAAATTCGGGGTTAAAAAAGCACCAGCATCATTTCAAGGGAAATCGCAAGCTTTTATTGTTTTTATAATAGAATTGCTTCTGCCTAAAGTGACTAGACTTTAGGTATTATAACCCATTGTAAACATCTTCTTTTAAAAGTAGCTTTGCGTGTGATATAAAACATTTCACTAATCCTGTAGAAGCTATTATGGTTGGGAGTAGTACACACAAACAGCATTTGAGCTGGCTTTTTTTTATCAGTGTGCGGGCATGTTTATATCTAGTTCGTCCTCTTTTTCTGCTTTGTGCATGGCCGTGACTTGAGCTTGTATTATTGAATTGTATTGCTTGTATTTATTTAAAAATAAATAAATAATGTGATATCTGTATAATGTGAAATAATGTGATAATTGTAAGTCGCCCTGGATAAGGGCGTCTGCTAAGAAATAAATAATAATAATAATAATTGTAACAGGATAATCAGTTCTTTACAAAACAAGATGGCATCGTTTTTTTTCTAAAGGACAAACACCAGTAAAAGAATAACAACTCAAAAAAGCAATGTAACCGTTGAAGGACATCATAAGGGTTCACTTTAAGATACAGTGATGATTTAGAAAATGCAGAATGGGACTAGGTGTAAAACAGTACCTCTTTATATGTCTAACAAACATACCCAGGCTTTATTTATCTCAATGGGGACATGCATGACGTCTAAAGGAGGGGGTTTGTTATTTGATGGCCCTTTTAGCACCTTCACATGAGAAGTCCTTTCAATACCTCTATCTCACACATAACATATTGAGTAGGCACACAGGGATTACTGTGAGTCTGACTTCTTGTTTTTTGTTTCATTGATTGAGTGACAGCTGCCTTTTCTGGTTCTGTTACACTACATTGGAAAGAGCAAGGGCTGAACCAGGTCATATTCCAACACTGATTATGTGCCATGCAGTCAATGCCCTGCTATTACTAACTACAGTTAGGTCAATAGTCATCTGCTGTAGCCCAGTAATGTATGTCACAGTTTTACTTTGCCTTGGGGCTAAATGAGAGCATTTATGTTACCTAGCAATGCACTGTATACAGCACACTCCAGTCATAGGATTTTAGACTGACTTACACAGGGATGCAATGTATTCTTGCACTTGTGCAGCTGTGTATAATACTGGTTTGAATTGCGGTTACTATGTACTGGAGACAGCAGCAATGATGTAGCCACAGTGCAGTTAAACAGCTGTAGTATGAACTCTGCTCTGCTGTTTGCAAGATGCTCATTGTACCACTTTAAAATATCACTGTGCCGTTTAAACAGTATTGTCTGCAGATTCATATGAATACAGTGGCTCAAGGAATATGTTCAATATCAGTTCCAATGGCTGTAATGATAACTGAGATGATGGTAGCACATGCACTCAATCACAGCCGTTAAAGTGGAATTCATATGGAATGTGTTTTCCACATTTAGAGTTGTTGATAAGGAAAGGGTAACACAGAGTTAGAGGAGTGTGTTATAGAGCGGTTATGTTTCCTTCGCTGCAGTGTGATTCTCCCCCAGTTTTGCACTGGCAGCCCATGCTTGCATGTCTCTGGGGGAAGTTCACTCTGTATTGAGCTAAACTTCAGTACAATGAAAACAAATAGCTTTGTAACCCTCCCAAAGAAAATCCACTGCAGTTAATGTCATCTCAATAAATCTTCCGCTCCAAACGCTAACCTTTAATCATGTATTCATGATGCTCTGTTGAATTGATTTGCACGGGTCTGTCTCTCTTTTTTGGTTTTTATAGATTGTGCTGGGTGTAAAGAGGAGATCAAACAAGGACAGTCCCTATTAGCGTTGGAGAAACAGTGGCATGTGAGCTGTTTCAAGTGCCAGACATGTGGAATTGTGTTGACAGGAGAGTACATCAGCAAGTATGTATACTGGCTTTCAGGAACACGTTTGTAGACAAACGAGCAGAACTTCCAGGCATGCTGAGCGCTCTAATTAGCTGCGAACAGGGGGCATTTGTAAATGAAAAATATAATATTTAATAGGAATGCCCTGTAATGGTACCCCTGTACTTGGAACCTAGTCATTAAATTAATGAAGCATTACCAAATCTATCCATGTACTGCTATACTAATGATTTATAAATACAGCTGTTTGCATAGCCTTAGATTTTATGACTATAGCTTTAAAAGACGTCTTATTTAAAAAATAAAAAAAGATTATTTTGAGTCACAGAAAAGATTCATTTTGATGTGTGTCTTTCAGTCCTAGAGAAGAAAAATCAATAATATTCTCTGTAGTTCAGCATGCTGCAAAAAAATCTAAAGATTTGATCTCAGCGGCCGGTAGCTCTCACAAAATAATTACCAGCTAGTAGCGCTGTGTTTGCACAGAGCCAGTCAGAGCACTTGCCTTAGGTTTGAGGAAGGAATGAGAAGCAGCTAAAGTAAATGCCATTTTGAAGGATGCAACACGAGAATCATAATAAACAGTTCATGTTTTATAATTACATTTTCATTCGTCTTCTAATACAAGGTGGGTTATAATTATGCATCTGTTCACTATAGCACAGTACAGTGCTGTTCCGCATTAACACAACTAAAAATAAACAAAAAGGGCTAGCATAAAAAATCACGTTGATGTATTGTAGCTTTTTGTTATATGCACCCATATTCACTGTATTTTTCAAGATAAGCCAATATAAACTACACGTCATCAAATACTGTTCCTAAACAGCTTCCGGGTAATAATGAGAAAGTAATGCAGCACTATAATTACACTGATCGTTTTAATGAATTCAGTATTCAATAGAAACAGCATGTTATTTGAATCCTGTAGAGACACTGAAGAGTTAAGTTTCGTTTACCAAACAGAGCTGTGTTTTGTTCTCCCCAGGGATGGCGTTCCATACTGTGAGTCCGATTACCATTCCCAGTTCGGAATTAAATGTGAGACCTGCGATAGATATATAAGTGGAAGAGTATTAGAGGTAAGTAACCTTGCAACACTTCACAGTGGTTTTCTTGGTTTGGTTTCTGTTCTGGAGTGTTCTTTCCTCCTGTTCTGTCGTACTGCCCATGTAATGCTATCGCTGTTCTACAGTGACACAGACTGGAAGACTGTGGAGTTGTCAAAGATGAGTTTGCAGTCACAGTACCTGCCAGCTATGCAGTGCTGTGCATCAATTATTGTTTACACAAATATGTATACATAAAAAGTTGCAACCTCCAACAAATTCAACAGTTTTATTTTTTCCTGACTAAATTGAAACAGAAAATGATATAAAGTGAATCTCAACAAGAAGAAGAACCTATTAGTTAATATGGCTATGACACTTCATTCCGATATCAAATCGCTCTTATTACTGCTTATATCCTTCATTTCCTTCTGGAGGTCAGTCCTGTGTGTTTACTGTATGTTTTATCTAAATTAACAAGAATTCACTGTTCTTCATAAACGTTAGTGTGAGAAGGCAATGTGTTGATTTGGGTTAAGACTCGGTGTTTGGTTTTGCTTGACCTTTTGCAGTGGTACATGTTCTGCTCTCCTCCACGAAGATGTAGATTATCTTAGATTCTGGCAAAACAGTGTCTCCCCTACAGCGCTGAGTTTTAGATTTTCCAAAAATCAAACTTGGGACTCTTAAACCTCATTCAGTTGTCATGGAAACACAACTGGGCCCTTGCTTTCTTTTCACAGATGAAGATATATACGTTCAATATGCTTTGTCATGTTGATGTTGTGTAGAACACATTGTAGGGTTCAGTTATGTTCTTTTGTTAAACTCTTCAAGTACAATCAGGCAATAATGCCAAATAGACTTCCTTTCTAATTATTCAGAATAATGATATGTTTTAAAGGGCTCTCAGGGATTATATTTTTTAGGAATTCATTAACATTGTATACATGGTTATTATACTGTATAATATGATATAATAACACTGCAACATCTCCACCTGTCCATTTAATAGATGTGTAAATGCCTGTCCTGCAAGAAGAAATAATTCCTTCCTTCCTTTTGAACGACCTTGTATACACAGGACAGACGTGGTTCTGCACTAATACCCAGAGGGGCCGGGGATCTTTTTAAATTGGATTCATTTATTCAACATAGAAAAAGAAGGAATAACCTTTTGGCTGTGCCTGATATTTGATTGTCACTTAATTGAGGCCATGCGTACATCACACCCTTAATTTACATCCTCTGAGCTCTTTGCATGTCCAGCTCCAAAGCTGGAGAGATGTCTGGGGCAGGATGGTTTCTGGCAAGAATGGGTGAATTTCCTCAGTTTCTGCCCTGAATGGTTTGTACCTTTCATTAGATGGCCAGCAAAGGCTCAGGATTATTTCTAACTTTTCTTTAAGCAAAATCTAGTAATCCTGTCGATCCTAATTTAATTTTGCAGTTTGCTCAGAGCAGTTCCCTGACCTTGCTATAATTCCCTTTGTATTTTCTGTATGCATTAAAGTGAGGGTCTGTCATAACGTTATAAAGGTTAAAAGATAAAATGCTCTTGAATGAAGTGGTGACTCACTTTTTTTTCCTGATTACGGGCATCTGGGATACTACAGAGAGGAGTATCTGTCAGACCGCCTCATTATAGGCACTCAAACTCAAAAGCTGCTGGTGAGGAAAGCAACTGCCTTGATTGGGAACAAGGGACTAGGAAATCACTCTGTCTTTCTCTTTATCAGTCTGTTGTACTGAATCAAGTTCTGCGAAATCTGCCGGGTGAACCTCCCTCCAGAGAGACTGTAGCAGTTCTCATCTTCTGCCTTTGGTTTCGTTAAACAAAAAGTTCTCAAGCGCTTTTAGTGCTTCTGAGGAGTAAGGGAAACAATTCAGTACAGTTGAAACTTGTATTTGTATTGAAAAAAAAAAAATTGTGATATAGCACAGTGTCCCTGCCTAGAAAACCTAAGAATGTGCTCCTGGTGGTACATCTCAGGGAAACCCTTATTGGTGTTACACAGTTGACCATTGGGACTTTCAAACATATTCAAGCAGAAGACAATTACAAATTCCATCAAATTATTTTTAAAAGAACACTCCAGTTTAGTAATTTAGTCAACAATAAGCCCCTCCCATTTTGGGTCCCTGTGGAGCCATGTGTGATGTGTGGTCTCATTAGCCAAGGGAAATGCTACATTAATAACTCTATTACATTTTTTTCATTACTTTTGCTTACTGTCAGGTTTTCTAATTCCGGGAGGTTTATTGTGCTTTCATTAACTCTAAATGTAGCATCACTAATAATTCTTATTGCAGATTATTCTTGGAATGATGGCATGACATCATTGTGCTAGTCAATAACATTTGTTTTAGAGTATGTGAAGAGTTTTGCAGATGTGAAGACTGGTTTGATTTAAAGCAGAGATGGAGCTGCTGTTGCTAGCTTGCTGGCACAGATGGGTGTGCTAATCTTAATGTCCCATAATGTGCCATTCTTGTACAATAATGAAGCCATCCAAACAGAAGTGAACGGCATTCATTTCCAGTGCCTTGCTTGTGAATATATAGCTTCCCTGACCATGCATTGGGATAACAGATGACAAGCAATTTCTTCTGTGCCGCAGTAATGATTATTTATAAACATCAAGCTGACACTGAAATGACAGCCCATACTTGCTCAGAACACTCCCTGGAGTTTTCAGATGGATGGCTGGGCACATCAGCGCATCCAAACCTGGTGCTAGCCTGTTTAACTTCATGAGAAATGCAAGAGGCAGCCAAAAGCTGAGACCATATATATATATATATATATATATATATATATATATATATATATATATATATATATGAGAAAGATATCCAGACATAGAGACACTACACTACTTAATTCCTATACCTCTGGAATCACCCTGGTTAAAATCAGACAGGGCAAACAAAAAGAAAAGATAACCCAGACCTGCCTTTAACTGTTTTAATCCAAAAAGTATTCAATTCTATAAATGGAAACAGGACTAAATATTTTTTGAGCACAAATTCTAGACAATTCTACTCATTGTAAAACACCTTTGGTGGACCCCACGACTGAGTTATAAAGACCCAGGGGTGGCAAATCATTTGAAAGAAGCACTATTCCAGTGAGGGCAAAAGTCTTTGAAGTCTCCTTCCATCTCTCATCTACATTTATTTTCCCAGCAAATCAATGTTGTTACGAGTTCTCTCCAGGGTGAATATTGAAAACTGGAAATGCACAATCAGATGGGAATACAGTTAAATGTGTTTCAAATAGCCAGCACTGCGATGTGGCTTATACAATAGCCATTCAAATACAGCATCCAAAACTACTCGCCATCTATACTGATTCAAATTGCAACAGCTGAGAAATTCAATAATTTGAATATGAGAGGCGTTTAAAAGCAGTACATAAGTGTGGCATTGTTGAGCACAGCAGTACATCATGTGTGCTTGTCAGCAGCATAAATGCCATTAAGAATCAGAAGACATGAAAAAAGTCAACTTTTAGGAAGTCTGTGAACTGGCAAATGAAAAATGCATGTTTTTTTTTTGCTGAAATAGACTGAAGATAAACAAGGCAAGGTTTTCTGTTCCTCAGATGCTAATCCACCCTCCTGTAAAAAGTTTTGTATGAGAAAAGGATTAATTAGAGACAGGAGAAGAAGAAAATGACACCAAACTGATTTTTAAATATAAATTCTCCCCAAAAGTGGTTTTAGATTCTAACCATGCTCATTCTTATTTCCAGCATACACTTGAAGAAGATGAACAAAACAACTGTTAATTAATAATACTTCATACTTTCAGCACAGAATAAAGCTGGTACAGTAGGTGCTGTTCTTTTTAACAGCTTGTGGAAACCGCTATCTGAAGTATTTAGGTTTTAAGAAGCTAAATATTTAGTTCCATGATGTTCTTGTAGATGTCATGACATGTTCCCTGTTTTTTATAGGCTGGTGGAAAGCACTACCACCCAACATGTGCGAGATGTGCTCGCTGCAATATGATGTTTACAGAAGGGGAAGAGATGTATCTCACAGGTGAGCTGATTTGCTCTGTTCTGAGAGTTTTCATATATAAGGTTGTTACACTATAAGCATTTTTGAGTTTTTGTATAAGATTTTGGATAGCGCCCTTTGTAACGATGGGTTTGGATTAAAGTTTAAGTAAAACACATTGGATAATTGCAACAGTTTGCACACAGGGTTATCCAAAGGCCACAGGCTATTGGGCAAACTATTCATTACTATGAAAAATTAAACCACTAAAAGGTTGATACAGGATATATGATTGATGATGTTCATAAGGTGGACAACCCCAGCTATGAGTTGTAATGGTGATGGAGATTGTAAATCTAAATTCTGAGAATTGAAACCCAAGAGCAGAAGTTCAAATAATTTTATAGAAGCAGTATTCCGGGGAGAATACAGGTCTTTGTCTGATGTATCCTTCCATCTCTAATCCACATTCGGTTTCATAGCAAATTAATGTTGTTACGAGTTGCCTCCGAAGCGTAATTTCAAATGGCAATAGCTGGCGGATGATATGTTTAAAATGGGGTAGGATGAGAGCCATTTAAACACAGTAAAGTCTCATTTACTTTACTATCAAATTATTCTGTATCATTTTGTGGCATCTGTTAACACTGCAGTATAATACAGGTGTACCTCGTCAGCAATAAAAGCTATTAAAAATAAGAGGTCATGACAATATGAAATTAGCAGATATTACCATGGTACTGAACCCTAGGGGCCAGGCAGGACCCAACCTAGGGAGTCTCCACCTGGACTCATTGGCGAATGTGATGTAGTGAACTAGCCACATATGATTATCACCTCGAACCCTACAGGAGTGCAAAGCCCAATGCAGCGCTCCCTGTGAGCCCCGAGTCAAGATCAGCAACGCGTGGGATTCAAACACACTTGCATGGATCATGCTGCACTTCAAGCAGTGCTTTTACTGGAGACTACTGTGTGTCTCTTATGGCAGCCCTACCCTTGCTGCAGCACCTGAAATATGCATTCATATGTATTATAGAGGCCTGCTGTGTGTGCCCCCAAATTCTTCAGCGCTTTTTTGTAAATCATCTCTCCCATCCCTGGGACGATGTTGAACAGAGTTAAGAGAATGCATTCTGATGTCATTATATCATTTTAGACTGCAGTTCTCCTTAGATATGATTTTATGAATATATAATTACACATTAAAATGACTGCAATGCTTAAAGTCATAAGCATTTGCTGCAGTCATGACAAATGGATAATTACTGTGCAGAATGGCTGCCCAAGTGAGCACGTAATACTTGCCTAGAAGCAGAGAAATTAAAATGTTCCTTTTCACAGAGCAGTAACTCATAGAACATGATTGTAAATATCAGACTAGCCGCAAGATACACAGTTGACATATAGGATTTGTTGAGTACAACATATGCTTCTCTTCAGCTAGTGCCGTGAGAGTACTGAATTGTGTGAAAGATGGAGCATTGAAATAGAGGTAGAGTGCAGGTTATAACAGTACTGTAGAACATACAGACTGGGAATACAATTATTGAGCGATACAACCATGTGAATTTGTTTTACTCATTTTAAAAACGAGAGTTGCTTATTTTTTAACATAGTACTGTTAACATTGTACTGCATAACAGTTTCCTATTCCGCAACAAGGCTCTGATACCTAGTCTGACATGCATTGTGGATGCATCTGTGAGCTTCTCCGCCCTGGCAATACGATCATTATGGATTCCCTTATAAAAGTCTACCCTGATAAATTTGCACAGTATTTTTGCAGTTTCCAAATACTTTTGCCATAGTTTACCATGATTTACCATGTCGTTTTAAAATGCGTTGGCCGTACCACTTTGGGCTTTACAATGCTTACCTATGCTTTACTGTGCTTTCACTATGCTTTATTACACTTTGCTGTGCTTTTACTATGGTAATCTCTTTAATGAAGCACAGAGCCAGCTGTCACAGGTGGAGAGGTCAGGAGAATTGTTGAATTGTATAATTTATTTTTAAATTTAAGACAAGGATATGTCAAATAAGTTCCAGTCGTTTAGGCAAAGACTGTAGAAACATTAATAAGATCCGAGCTGAAAGTGTCAGCCAGCTACATCCTCTCAAATACCACTTACATTGATGCTGGTGGTCTGGGGTAGCAGAGGAAACGCCCATGGGTATAAAGGATACAGAAGACTATTAGATGGAGATTCATTACGTTATTATGTCAGCAATTCTGTTAACTGAAATACTGTTAGCAAAATTTCCCAAGGGTAATAAAGCCATCGAGGGACAGAGTTAACGCCTTGCAGACTAATCTCTTTGAATCAATCCCGTTCTGGCTGCCCATGGTGGATCTATATATCTAATGACAGTGTTATGACAGTGGAAAGTGAGACTGCGATACATCTTTTTATCTGAAAGCAAAGGCAGTACAGCAGATGGTTAAGCGTGTTAGGCAGCGAACAAAGAGGTCATGTGGACAGGCATGCTGGTTTGATTTTTTGTTTGGCGCTAAGAATGAATGTCCTTTCTATATTACTGTGTCGTGAGCACACTTCCAAATAAACATGATCATTTTTTTTAATTCTGAGTTTGTTAGGAGCTGAATCCTCTGCAGTAAGTATGATGATGCACAGTGAACAGGGATATGAGTCTTGTATCTCTGCGTAGGTTTGTTAGCAGCTGAACTCCACAGCAGTAAGAGTGATGACGCACAGTGAACAGGGATATTTAAATCTCTGCATTGCGGGGCAAGTGACCTGGCAACGTCACAGCATGTTCCTGGCCTAGTTTTTAGCAACCAGACTAAAGAATAACTGAATTATGCGGCGTGCCAGTGGTAAGAAAATATTCCCCATATCATATACATGGTCCTGTGGATTTAAAAAATGCCTGACAGCGTTATTCCCTTCTGTTTATTTTTTAAAAACAATTTATAGGTTTAATATCATCTCATGCAACTCTCTCCACAGCAGCTTAGAAAATACTCCCCAAAGGCCTACGACTAAAGATGCTCCAAATTTACATTGGGCCAGTACATACAGTATACTGTACAGTTTTGTTTTCCCTTTACACAATATTATCTGTACAAATACCCAAACATGCTTTCAAGGTGCAACTCATAGCTCACTGTCCCATTTGTCTGCTGTGAGTTACTGGACTTTTAGACTCATACCTGACCCCAATATCAGCTCCGGCACTGTCTGTTGTAACTGTACATGCCATCATTAAGCACTTGACATAACGCTAAATCAGCTTCACAGCCATATGAAATACCGCAATATAGGATACAAAAGGTAAATACAGGTATTTGAGAACAGTAGGATACTTGGCAGTGTTACAAATTCTACACAGTTTTTTTTTTCTTGTACAGTAGTTATTACTTAAAGCATGAGATATACATGGTTCTTATATTGCAGTAAGTGGTAAAAAAAAGAGTTGCCTGTGCCACATCATTTTAAATCAAATTTTGAGTCTCTTGGGGAGTACTTTAAATTAGCCGAAATCATATTAGTGAAGGACTAACGTTTAAGTCGTGGTGAGAAAAGGTGCTAATAAATAATTTATAAATTAATACTAATATCTAATTATCACTGTTCTTTTTAAGTGTAATTCAAATGTGCAATTTAAATTAAATATATAGGTGATAAAGTTCAAACACGTAAACTGTAGTGAATTATTTAAAAGAGAGCCCTGCTTTGGGTATTTTTATTTTATTAGAGTTCATTTGTATCCTTATGGACAAGGGTGACTGCTGCTGTTGTTAAGCGCTCTGGTGTTATGTTGTAATACCTTTCCATAGAAATTGAGAGTGTAAATGAATTTCTCCTGACTATCAGTATTCCATGGCTTGATAGTTAAATAATCATGTCTACTGTATATAGTATGTTTGAAGTTGTGTTTTTGCTGATTTAGGATCTGCGGTTTGGCACCCACAGTGTAAAAAGGCTGCGAGGGCTGAGAGGAAACTCAAGGTAAGAATTGTTTCGCCGTTTTAATAGATATAAGAAAACTGTAAAAAACAAAAGCACATTATAGTTATGCTGTTGTTTACACAAACAGTAAAACATACTTACATACGATCACATCCTCTTGGTGACAGGAGTTATTTCATTTCATTGATTCTATTTCAGTTTGTACTCAGAGGTTAGCTTCCCTTAGGCTGAGGGGAATTTACACAATGCTTGTTTGGTCTTACAGCACAGACGTACTTCTGAAACCTCAATTTCTCCACCTGGGTCCAGCATTGGCTCTCCGAACCGTGTCATTTGCGTGAGTAACTACCGCTGAATGCATACATTCTCATTGTATCTGGTGTTGTAAGGACCTTGCGTACTGATTGCATTGTCTTGATCGATACAGTGTGTTCCCATTCTTCCTGCTCAGAGGTTTATTACCTTTCTGCTTTGCCACTGTACAAATCAAAATCTGCTAATATAAGCCAATGCTGTTTCAAATTGAAGGGCATTATATGTGCTTATTGTTGTTCGCTTGCCATCAGCACCACTAACATGAAAGAGCAAACAGCACACTGGTGGATTCCATGTCCTAAGATCTCTCATTACCTTTCTATTCTGGGTGTTAGTTTTTCCTGATATAGTTAGAGGATTTTTGTATTTTTCCTCCAGGCAGGAAGGTGACATCAGTTCTCCTTTATAAACTCTTTATATAAAGCCTACAGCTTTTCACAGTGACTGTGGAAGCATATTGTCCCAGAACGAGAAAAGGAAAGTAGAGGTGGAATAGCCTATGGAAGTTGTATATAAACAGATATGAAACTCAAAGAAGGAACATCTAAAAACAGAAATCTTCTCCTTTGTGACCGAACATCACTTCTCTGTCAGTTTACACTTTACCTGCTTTCTATTAAGAGCAGTTTAGACATGCCTTGGGTAGGGGGATCCACAAGATGTTGTGCTTCTTGCTTTTGAAAAGAATCTGTGTCGGTCGTTGCTGTTGGTCATCTCACAGATCTCCATCTGCTCATTTAACTTTTCCTTTCCATGTTATCTCTTATTTATAAAGGATACGTATTTGACCTTCAGCCTGTACTGTAATTCCTTTCATCCCTCTTCTTTGTGTCCTCTCTAGGCAAAGGTGGAAAACGAGATCCTTAAGTACAAAGATCTCGCTGCTCTTCCTAAGGTTAAAGCTATATATGACGTTCAGCGGCCCGATCTCATTTCCTATGAGCCCTATCACAGATACACCTCAGATGACACGCTAGAAAGATACAGCTATGGGGAGGTACCGAGACCCAGAAACTAAACTTAAATGTGCTTTAACTGTCGATCGCTGTTGTCTGTTCCTTCAGTAATGTAATGCGGGAACATAGGGTGGTCATGATGGTCAGTGATACTCTAGTGAGTAATTCTCTGAAAGATAGTCTTGCGTGCCACCCTGAACATCTCTAACTCTATGCCACTGGCATTACATAACTGGTAAGGATGGGCAGAGTATGTTATCTGTGACTAATGATTCAAGATTTAACTGGGGAAAAAGCATTTCGTACAACACACCAAGCAAACAAGATACTGCGCATTAATTCCAATTGAATATTTCTCCTCCTTCACTTATAAATTCCCCATATGCCTTTTCCTTGCTTAAAATATAATTGAATTGAGCCCTAAGTATTCAATGTAAACTCTGGCTTTTCTGTTTAGAGTGTGATAAATGTACTGTAACTACAGCTGTATTGTAATGAGGGCATTTTAACATATACTTGTTTTGCTTGTTTGCGCACTGTGTGACATTTGTACAGTTGTTGTATCTTTTACCTTTTGTCATGTTTGGAATTCTGCGAGGACAGCTCGCTCAAACCCATACGTCATGCATCTTGCCTACAGAACAATTTTTTGGAACGATAAAAACCCATCGAAACAATGAATTCATACCTTCACAAGTACATAACATAAACTACAGTTTTGTACAAACAGTGCCGCAGTGCAATCTTAAGCCACTTTAAATAACTCTGTAGGTGCTTTATTCTTAATTGAACTGAAGAGATCCACAGATACACTTGTGTCAGCAAGAATCAGGGTGTCCAAATGTTATGATAGAACATCAGCAACCAGTGCTTTTGCAAGCTGTGACTTTACTTAGTGCTGTGAATTCTGGCAATGTGTGGCAGGCTGCGATTACTTTAAAGGCATGGATTGCATTGTGTGAACTGGACCTGACTCCTGTTTCATTTCTTATGCTGTTGCCTGCAGTCTCTGGGAACCCTTTCACCATACTCACAGGTACTTAACATTTACTCTTTCAAAATAACATGTGAACATGAAGTCCTAGTTCATGGGCAATTATCAATGAATCCTCAGCCGTGCCTACTTAGACTCAGTGGGCTTACAGTGAATCTCTTGGAGAATATTTGCTTTGAGAGGGAGCTTTATCACATAAGGAGCTGTCTCAGGCTCATGCAATTTGTTTGAACCAAAAAAGGAATTTCTTACACCCTGGGGAGTGTTAAATACATTTAATCTAAACTCTTCCAGACCAGATTAACTGTATCTAAACTCGAAACTATACAAATTGAGTGCTCTTACCAAAGCATCACTTGTTTAATTAAATGGTGATATGTTACATGCTGTTATAGCTTGTGCAGTTCATTTAAGTATTAGCTGGTGTTGCTACGCATGGGTCGCATTTAAGAGCAGAAGTTCCAGCTCACCCCATCTAACTATAATCTTGATTTCTTGAAAATGCAGATTCACTGTAATTCTCTGACAAGATGCTCTACTGTGACTGTATTTTTTAAGACAGATGTAGTAGTTATTGCTATACAATATATGAATATGAAAGCAGACAAATATAATACGCATGTCAAATTGATGCTTTCACCATTGACTGACACCCAGGTCGTACAATGGTGAAAGCTCTTATAGGTTTGTAAATTTATTTGATGTGCAGTGTTGAAAATGACCCTGATGATATGCACTGTAACACTGAATGTGAAAACATGGCTGTTTCTCCTGACAGGACATTTATGACAGTATTGATCTGAGACAGAGAAGGGCATCCAGCCCCGGATACATAGACTCCCCGAGTTACAGTCGTCAGGGAATGTCACCCACTCTGCCTCGCTCTCCTCAGCACTATTACCCATCAGGTAAGGCAGGCTCACAGGCAGGGACATGCCATTCTTTTGTAGAGATTTTGGAGTAAATCCCATTCACAGCAAATGCAGCTTAAGCAGCTAATGCAGCTACAACAGCAAAAGCCCACCCCACCCATAAGAACCTTCGCTCCCATTGCCCCACTAAAGTCGTGCAGTCTCACATATAAGGTGCTGCAATATCACACTCATAACTGGGAGGACTCTGATTGGTCTTTTAGAGGTTATTGATCTGTTATGTTGGAGCCTATTAGTCAGTAATATCCCCCACAACCACAGGTGAAGTTCCTAAATCTCACACAACACAAAGGGTACATTGACTTTCATTGCTCAAGAAGGAGAATGTGGAAAGGAATTCCCAGTATGGATGTAATGCATACATCTGGTGGTCCTCACATTTCCCTCTTGGATATTTCAGCATCTTGAAGCTCTTGGAAGCAAAAGGACCATGTTGTGGTTTGCTTGAGTGGTGGAGACTGGGGACACTCCAAGAATTTAGGAATTACTGCATCTATCACAAGTCTGGCAATGCAGCACCAAAGAACTGTTTTGGTCATGGATGTTTTTCAAGAGCAATCTCTCAGAAAGTACAAGACTTGCTCAAAGTGTCCCAGCTGTCCTCTGTATCCAAAGACTTTCACTATCACAACCATAACATCTTTCAATGTTGCACCTCTGTACTGACTCATGAAGTTCCTTGATCACATTTATTACTACATTTCTTTAATTCCAGGTTCTTCCATCACGTACTTAGGGTTAGAAACTAACGTTCGCCTGAGGCAAATTAAAACTGATGAGGACTAGTGGATGTCTGTGTCTCAGCAGTCCTGTGGGCGAGTGCTTAAAGAAAATGTACAGATATACTCTCACATTCACAAGCTTGCATTTAAAAAAATGCAGGCAAAGTCAATTTTCTAACAGGGTGTAGCAGTTCTGAACAAACTTTCATGATGCTTACAAAACAGTCACTGAGAACTGAAACCCTTCATCTCCCCATCATGCCGATTTTGCATTATTTTGAGACATTGAATTATAATTTGAATCTCTTAATTTAATCATCGCCGTGGTTTAACTGTGAACTTTCAGTATAAACAGGACGGATACACGCTATTGCGAGGACCCAGCATGATATGCTACGTGAAGTATGCTGTCAACAGTGTTGTCCACACAGACTTTATTGAGGTTCGGAATGTGGGGAAGGCAGATGCAGAAACCCAATCAATGTATCTGGGAATGAGCATTAATATTCAATGTGACTTGACCTCCATGTCCCATGCTCTGTTAGAAACCAATCATCTCCATTAATCTGTACAGTACATTAAGAGTTTCCATTAAAATATGAACTTTGAACCAGAAAATAGCCATGCCAATTTATTCTGCTCAATGCATATTGCCTGGATACTGCAATTAGATGAAGTGCTTTCTGATGCTTTCTGGGGGTCGGCGCTTCACTCATGTTCTTATTTTACTGCCTCCATTTGGCCGGGCTCCTCTGTAGGCACTGAAAGTGGCAGAAGCTCTCCATATTACAGCCAGGCCGATGTCAAGTCTGCCACTCCCACCACGTACCAAGCTCCTAAACATTTCCATGTGCCAGGTAGGCCTCCACTTTTATTTGAATTGAACCCCTCAAGGCTCCACACCTCATACTGTATCATTACATTAGGGATTCCTCTGCTGTTGGCAATGACAAGTCCTTTCTCTTTGCTTTCTGTTTGAGCTGCTGGCCTTCTCAATCTGTGTTGCCTCTGCTTGTCTCGATCTCTGGTCTCTCTCTAGTATTCAGATGGCTTTTAAGTAGCAGACTTGTAAGGTGAAGCTGACAGAATTCACTGCTAAAATGTCAGGACCATGCCTTTCCTTGCTTTTGCAGTACAATGACCTTTATTTGTATTTGATTCTTTTTTTTTTTACTTTGCCATGTTGTGGACTTCCTTGATGCATATGGATTCATACAGCAGAAGTGTTTACAGATTCATACAGACTCATATAAAAATGTGTGTTTGTGTCAGATAGGTATTAACATTTTGAATCCAAGTGGTTGAGCATTCATTCATCAACAGGTTATTATAGTTGTTTGTTAACGATTTGGTGGTTGTAGTTATGGAAGAATTTCTAATTCTGAAAAAAAAAAGTTTTGATTCCATTCAGAAAAATCACATTGTAAAGCATAAATATACATTTTGTATTTTTTTTAACCTGACAAATAGATCCTTAGTCAGTTGATTTGATGTGCTATTTTGATTACAGCTTGATTTATTTCTATGCAGCTACTTGCATAGATGGATACATGCCTCTTGTACATACAGGTGCAGAGACCCTGCTCTGGGGTGACTCGTCCCCAGTTATGGATGGTACTCATGGCCTCCCCAGGAGCTATCAGCAGTCTACAGATGTAAAGCATTATGCCTATAAATTATTCTGTGTGGAAATCACAGATTGTTTCATCTGACACCAGGATTCCCTTGTCTGCTTGCAGGAAATAGCTCCCTGGTTTCAAAAGCCCTTTCTTCAGATTGATGCTCAAATTCAATGGAACAAGAGCCTTCTTATTGTGATAATCCCAGTGCACACTCCTGTTGTACCTGTGCTTTCAAGATCTCGCTGAGATCCAGGAAGGAAAGGGGAGTTCTTGTTGACTCTTGACCCTACCATAAGCAATATATAGGAAATCAAGGAAATCTGTAAACAGTGGTTGGTAAAAAAAAAATATATCTAAGCTAGAATGACACAAAAAAGACAACAAGTTTTGAACTTTCCTGACTTTCAATGAATTCCACTTTCCTTCCTAACTTGAGAGGCCTGCCTCTTGACAGGGAGCGCTATAGAAACTTCTTGACCTGACCTCCACTCGCTTCGATATTTCACTTCTTGTTTCTCTTTCTGTCTACAGCAGCAGCAGAACCAAACATCTACAGGAAACCCCCCATCTATAAGAGATATGGTATTGTTTGTACCGCTTGCTGTAGCCTGTGGGACCTCGTTCCTGCTTTTGAAAGTATTGCGTGCGTTTGACAATGAACCCCCAACACTTTATAAATGTGTGACAGCAGGAAGCAATCAAGGAGCCTTCTTTGAGGGTTGATGGCAATTACAGGTGTAATTGTGTGCTTTTCTTCCCTCACAAATCTTATAAATGCCAGTCCAAATAAAAAGCATAGCTGCTTGAACAGCATACGCAATGTTTGCCCTTTTCAGTTTGCTACAGAGTCTGCTATATTCATAGAGGAAAGGGGTAAAGGATAGAAAGAGGCCTCCATGATTGGCTTTGAATCATGTCAATTATTAGGGAGTGACGTTAATTGGTGAGGGGAAAGGAATAGCGAATGGCAATACTCTTCATGTAAGATTAATGGATACTTTGCATTAGATTTAAAGTATTTAATCCTTGAGAAAGGCTTAACGTAAAGAGAGATTCTTTTCAAACCTTGGACACCCAATGGTGTGTGTATTCCTTTGAATACAAACCCTAGGGTCAAAGTGAATTTGGTTACAGCATCTTAGAATCAGTCCCATCTGTAGACACTAAGATAAACGTGCATTTTATTAGCCGCAGGTGGCAGCAACTTGCTGCATTTTGTCCAGGTTTCCGTCAGTTGGGTAACCAAAGGAAATGGCAGAGAGGAAATCTCTTTATATATATATATATAATAAAGGTCTGTGGGTTTCAGACCTCCAGAGAGTATCCAGAACTTGCTGAAAAAGCCTTGAATCTCCTGCTTTAAACTGTATTGAAGTCCTTAAAGGATTATCTTATTCTTACTAAGCACCTTTCTTTCACAGACTACTGGTCTATTGTTGTTTTAAGTGGGGGGGGGGGGGGGGGGTAACTATACCTTGGTCTTAAACTTTAATCTACAGTACCTAGAAAAGATCAAATGTTCTTTGAAATCTCCACCCATATCATTGAAGAAGGATGTGACTGTGCAAATAAGAAACTGTCAGTGAACTTCAGCATGTTGGCTGAACAGTTGATTCAACTGCTGTGCGTGTATGTCAGCTTTTAAATTAGTTAAAGATGCATTGATCCCTTTTTGGAGCATTATTATTATTATTATTATTATTATTATTATTATTATTATTATTATTATTATTGTTAGATTTGAGATATACAGGCCCATGTTTAAAAAATATATATACAAAAATGATCCTCTAAAAGGCAGAAAACAATATAGTGAAAAAAAAGTGGATGTATGCAACTTTATCCTTCTGTGCATGTTGTTGTGTGCTGAACACCAGAAGTCTAGCAGTCTTCTGCAGACTAGTTGAAACTTGTAGTACAGGCCTGTAGCCATTTTGTGATGCCCGGGAAAGGGGGTCTGAAAAGGGAGGGAAATGAGGGGTGACCCCTTACACATTGACTGCAAGTTAATTGGTCGCATTTATGTATTATGCTGACGCTAATTGTAGCTTCAAGTACATTCATAGTCAATGCTTACAGCATTAAACCACTTGTTTAAAAAAAGAACCCCCCCCCCTGAATTATCATAAAAAGAGTCTTGGGTTCATTGCAAATATGAAATAGTTAAAAATCATACATGTACATCCAGGTTCCTGTAATTCAGGACCTGGTCACAATATGACCTCCGTGTATAGTTGTGAATGTGTTTATTTGTTTAAAAGTTAACAGTAGGTACTGAATCCCATCAGCACCCGCTTGGCTTTGGGCCTGTAGTACCCCTGCCATTTGCAACCTGTATTTTCTTACTGTGTTTTCCTCTGGAGATGGTTCTAATCTTCCCTTCTCTGTTGGTTTTTTTCTTGCCACATATTCTTTTTCCTCTACCTTCCTGCTATACTGTACCTTCCCTGGTCACCTGTCTGCTTCTGTAAGTACCACTTTGTTCAGTACGTCTGTGTTCCAGATATCAAACTGTAGGGATTTCATTTTGAATACAGTATAGATATGTAGCCCTGACTCGCTGACACTGACTCCACGGGTCCCTTCTGCACTTTTTATTTTTGTAAATCACGCCCTTGTGTTGTGTGCTAGGTGTCTGATGTTTAGTGATGTTGAATTCAAATACTGAAACCCTTTCTAATGCTAGGTTTTCCTTAAGGGAGGCTCTTTTGAGTGGTGGGTCGAGTGAGATCAGTAAACGTAACCTACTAAATGAGCAATTCATTTGCAAATATTGAATATCTCAAAGACGACTGGCATTTTTGTTTAGCTTTTTACAAGCAGCTACCCAAGCTCTGTCCATTCACGTTGTAAAACTGAGAAATACGTTTCAAGGGTCTTGGTATTCTAATTTGTATTTTTTTTTTTTTTTTTATAGGCAATTTCCTTACCTTGTACAATTACTCTTAGGTCTATATAGCTTTTAACAGCCCCCTACATCTCTATTCAGCAGCCATAAAGTAGATCACACTGTCCTCTGAGCACTAAAGTAAACAGAAATTAAACATAGTTGGATCAGCGGGTAACTGCTGTTACAGTTTGCAAGCAGGATAAAGGGTCGCTGGTTGCCTTGGGCTGTATTGTGCTTTATATCATTCACTTAACCTGCCCTGTGTTGAGGAGAGGCACTGCGGCACATATATCAGGCAGTGTCCAGTTCAGCATGTTGCTGTCATTGTAACTGGAGCCTCTTTTGAAGGGGTGATTAGGAATTTCAGTGCTAAGTTCTGAAAGATATAACAATTATAAACCATGTTTATTTGATACAGTAATGGCAGACAGACATGAAATTATAATTTATCGACGCAGTTTTCATTGTACTGTTGGTGACTTCTAGTCAGAAACAAAGCTGAGGGAACACAAAGTCACTTTTTCAGGAACAGTGGCTTGAAACCTGGTTCCAGGAGACCGGGAGACCTAGTCTGAGGCAACTTTGCTGTATCAAATCCCAAGTCTCCCTTGGTGTGCCATGCAGTGTCCTGAAACCTAGTCTCCTGAAACCAAGTTCCCAGCCACAAAGTGGCTTTGTCTTCCCTCAGCTTAGCAGTTCAATGTATTTTTATCTATTATCTAAATCAAACGTGTTTTGATGAGTTGGTACATCTGTGATTCTTGGTACACTGTAATAAGTAATTAAGTCAATTTCTAATAATTCATTCACTATGAAATGTGCTTCCTGAGATTCCTTCAGTTTTGTTGGATGGCTATGGCAAATGTAAAAAAAATTTTGATGGCATATGATAGGAGAATGATAACCTGGTGGCTTACATATATACTTCCAAACATTAAGATATAAAAACTAAGCGTTTGTAATTTGTTAGTGTGGACATTGTTAGGTTTATCTATTTTTATAATGTGCTGTTCAGTTACCAAAATAATCACTTCATTCACAATCATGTTTTCATCAAATATTGATGGTGCATTATTTAGGCTGTGTGAGTAAGGTATTTCTGTGGCCTGCAAAACTGGAAAAGAAGAGTGCAAAGGTGCAAATCATAAACACCTCACAACCCGGCCAAACAGGGCAATGCATCCTAATTGGGTTACAAGCTTCTCTACTGAAGACCAATATGATAGTTTCAGAAGTGTAATATCTATATTCGTTGGCAATATAATTTGGCAAGGTTTTAGGTGGTACAATGTAGTAACATTTGTATTTACCTAGTACCTGCCTACACTACACATGTGTTATTACAAAGTATTTAATTTGGTGACAAGGTGTTGCTATGGTATTGCAGGCAGCCTCGTGTGTAGTCCTCCTGATCCATTAGAATATCAGTGAATTGCGATAGGAAGATCCTAGGATTGTTTCTTTGTGTCAGATGACAATTCTGGTGAAGGTCTTACTGCAGTGTTTTTTGACAGTGGCTTTTGTTCTCTTTCTTGTGCATCTCGGAGCTGTAAAGGTTGTTCCCCGTCTCTCCACACAGACAACCACCACTTTGCAGGAACGAAAAGCAAGACCAGCGAGGATATTTTTCAGTATTCCAAATTCCCAGCTGCCTACTCTCCACACCACTATGAGCAATCTGAATCAGACTACTATCATTACTCAGGTTCTCCAAAAGGTAAGGCTCTGATTTATTTGTTAATCCGCCATCGTGGCTGGAACACGTATGAAAATCTGCTGCTTGTGCACTTTATGCAACTTTTCATTTCTGTAGTTTTTCATGCTTTGAGCTGACCAGTTCAGAATCATTTTCAAGATCGTTTTCTTCTCTTAAGTGTTATATTTTTTATTTTATGCATTGATTTATTTTGATACAACAGCCCCTAGTAATGTGCTATTTGCACAACTTTTGTGTGTAAGGAAACAGATAGAGTGTAAGGAAACAGATCTGCTTACACTGGAGTAAAAGACGATGATAAATAACAGTTAAAGCATTTAAAATTATTACAGTAGAGCCTGTGACCAGTGGCCAGTAGAACTGTGACTAAGTTATATGTCTATCTAATATGATTTAAAATCACTAATGTAGATATACCCCAAATTGAAAATGAACCCAGCTTGAATGAGGTTACGTGCAGGTTCTATCAAGGATTTCAGATGTTCAACTGTAATCTGAATGTAAACTTCATATACATGCATGTCAAGGAGTTGGCCTAGACTTGACCTACTCCTTCTGTCTCGCCAGCCCCAAGAGCTCGGAGATTCTCATCGGGAGGAGAGGAGGATGGCTGGGATCACAGCCTCCACAGGGTATGTCCATACTGTTTTACTTCTGTCATTCCTACTATTTCAGTGCTCTCTATTTTCAGTGCGCTGTATTAATTTGTTGCATTGCATAGCTTTTTTCTGCTCTGCTGCCTAGTGAAAGTCACAAGGCCTCATCAGATCCTACAATCCAGTCATATTTCATTAGTTACCATATGGTTTTAGGCTCACTGGGACCGTTTTGGGTGAGTTCAGTTCTTTTAAAGCTCACATTATAATATATTTGGGTTGTCTATTACCTCTTTTCTGTGAAAAAAAAAACAATTATAATTCATGCCAGGATTGTGAACCTGCCAGGACTACAAGGTTTCCCTCTTTTTGTGTTCCGACCGGTTACAGATCCAGAGTAGCATCGGCAGAATGATTCTGAAGGAAGAGATGAAGGCGCGCTCCGGTTCCTATGACAACGACCCCTGGGCCAGCGCTCGCAACTCCCGCAGCGGCAGCAAGGAGACCCTGCAGAGCATTGGATATGAGCCGTCAATGAATGGATGTAAGGAACTGTGTCACTGAACAGAACTACTTCAGTCTGTATTGGATTTGTTGGGCTTCCGGCCTATTCTTATTGTATGTGTCATAATCTTGGATACAAATCGTCTTGTGTTAATTAATACTGCTGGGACAAATATTCAAACAAACACTGCTTCAAATTTATTTGGAGGCAACAATGATCATGTTTGAATTCCTTCCTATAACAGAATATATAAACAACTGTATGAAAAACTTACTGTGAAAGGATAACCAATGCATATATTACCTCTGAAATAAATATCGGCTGTATAGAAGTGTTTCTCTGCTATTTATAAGGTAATTGACCGGGTATCAGTTTTATTTCCCTCTTGAGACTGCTTTACTGTAATAAGTTACTGATTATGATTTTTTCTGAGCTATTTCAAAATGAAAAACAGTGTGAAAATTCAATTGCATTTAAAAGAATATTCGAACATGAAAGAAAACCCCACGTTCACCCCAGCACTATGAAATACTTTTTTTTTTTCTAATAAAGTAGTTATTGCTGCACGGACCCTAAAGCAACCCCTACACATGACCACCTGGAATGGAAAACAGTATGACTTCATTCCCTAAACCCCTGCACACAATCCCATCCTACTACCCATGTCTATATTTGCAGAGCTGCAGTGCGATGATAGAATCCGTTCTTTTGATCTGCAGCTGTTATGGAAACAGACATTTTTGTGGAGGATTTCCTTAGCTGTGGAAATGTTAGGGGACATACAAGAGTCAGTAAGTCTGCAAAGCAGATGCCTCAGCCTTGTATGGAAGAAGGGCAGATATAGAAACCTCTCCAAGGCTTTGATCATTCAAACTTTAAAATCACACACGAAGAAAGACGTGAATAATGCCAATGCAATTGAGCTTGTTGCCAGTAAATCCATCATAATTGGGGACCTGCTAATTGCCTCCAAATTAAAAGCACTGACAGTGATCTTCATGGGGAGTTGGTCTTTATGTCAAGGTCTGGAGTCACTGTAGTATGTATTTTTTGTTTTTTGTAAGCATTACAATTGGCTTAACATAGACATTTGTAAAGACTTTGTTCGGGAAAAGCATGTTAAATAATAAATGCAGGTTTGCTGCATTTCTTCCTAGCATTCAGGTTTCTGACTTGACGCCAGTGCGCTAATCAATTCGTCAGGGCTGTGTAACCCTTGAGAGCTCAGGTTTCTAATGAGTGGGTACGGTAGACAACCCAAGCTCCCCAGCTTCCTGTGGCTGAAGCATTAGCACCGTAACAGCCACAGTGCCAAAGTCACCTTCACCTTGCTGGAAAGGCACACTCACTGCAGGAAAGGGTACAGCGAGTGCCAGAGGAAAGGTGACATCAGAAATTGTGGACACACCTCAAAGTACACGCCAATCACTGCACTGTAGCTGCACTGTACTTACACTTTTGTTACATTGTTTAATACATATATTTACAGCTAAACTATATGATCAGGAAAGTACCTTAAATATTAAGTATGTGTGGTTAATGTATGCAGTTCCAGCCACACAGTCACATAATTGTGTGCTAAGTGCATGCAGTAAATGCTCTGCATGTAGTTACTGTATCTGTATTTTGAAGTGTGTCCATAATTATGAATAAAGTGTCTTGGAAATATTTGTTAAATACAAGTGAGGCTCATTATACTTTTTTCTACATTCATTTCTCTCACAGGATTTACTCACGTCGTTCCTTTCTCTCTGTCTCTCCCCTCACTCAATTTTCCTCTCTTGCAGTATCCTTCATACTCCCTGTTCTCTCTCTCTCTCTCTCTCTCTCTCTCTCTCTCTCTCTCTCTCTCTCTCTCTCTCTCTCTCTCTCTCTCTCTCTCTCTCTCTCTCTCTCTCTCTCTCTCTCTCTCTCTCTCCTTGCCATCCCACTCTCCAGCATATTTTATAGATGAGGCTAATGAGCTAGTGTGTTTTTCTGAGCAAGACTTACCCATTCATTAGAATGAATGTCTCTACTGGGAGCAGGGGAGAAACAGTTAAATCATCACTGGAGACATGCCCTCTCTGCTTTGGCTGTGCTGTCTGTGCCGTGACTTAGAAGCCTCAGACACGTACAGGAATTTCTTGAAACACAAGTCACTTTTTGCCAGATTAGGGGCCATATTTTACTCCAGTCTTTAATGAACTCTTATTTTTTTAAGAGGTAAAACACAAATCAAACAAGTTATGTATTTTAATTATGGTTTCCTTTCTCCTTTAAAAAAATAGGACTTAATTAAAGAGCCTAGGAAACGTTTTGAAAATACGGCCCGAGGAGATCTTGGACGACAGTGTTCATCTTTGTAAAGTTGGAGGTTTATAGCTGTATCCAAACAGAGAAATACAAGTCGACGGAATGTGTATATTTATTCAGACGTTTGCAAATAATTACCTTCCCCCAATTTGCTCAAATTAGTCTTTCGATACAGATAATAGATAGATAAAGGAGACATAAATATTACACCACTTTATACCGGATACTGTTTAATGGAAAATCTTTACTGGTGGCTGCTAAGTCAGTAAACAATGGCTGCTGAAGGAACATGACAGTGATGTGCTGAAAGACTGCGGCTCCCCTCGCTCCAGGAAACTTGGCAGTGCCAACACAGCTGCCAGCACAGGGCTGTGTGTGCAGACTGCACTAACTGGACAATAATGTGCATGCTGCTGAAATACCTAGGACACTGCTCTCAAATGCACAGGGAATTGACACTCTCTAGCAGAGCCATGCAGCGTGCAAGGCAGGACGCGTTCATGGATTTCACTTCTAAATGTTTTATGAACCAATTTATTTTGTTATAAGGAAAATCAATAAGATGCAAGGAGGAGGAAATGTCATGTATAGGCATTTAAAAGGAAGTTGGAGGGGATGAGGAGGTGCAAATGCATTGCATTTATCATTTCTCTTCTTGCTTGATTACAGTATCTGACTTAATTAGTGTTAACTTTCCCAGGGCAAAATATAACAGGAGAAGAAATCTGAAGGGTCACTGCTCTGTTTTTTATGGATTTTTCTTTGCAAGTATTCCTTGCTGGAATGTACTTTTCTGTGATGATTCAGTGCTAGGGGACAGCGCACCAGGGTGGGGTCAATGCAGGTGCTGCAGAGTGTCTATTCCAACATCTCACTTTCAAAATCAACTAAATCCCTGAAAGACTTGCAAATCAGTCTAAATGTTTCCCTTGCTGATTCCAAGAGGAATGTGCACAATAATGCGTGGATATTACACAGCTACTGTAAAATGGCCCCAGTATTCAGTAGATATGATCATTGCAATATCGTTCTGGAATATTAAGACAGAGCTAGCTTTTTCTTTTAGCAAAACAACAAGTGAAATGCTAAAAACTGCCTTGAAACTGCATTCAGCTATAAAATAAGTGCCTTGCAATTTAGGACCATTAAACTGTAATTGCATTTGTGCCTGCAGTTCACATCCCTAGACATGCATTGTAATTACACTACCCAGCAGTTGCATCTGAACATGCTGTAGTTAACAGGGATTGTTAACAGTCTCTGATTTAGTGTATAGTTGTTTTGTTTTGTTTTGTTTTGTTCATAAGATGGTCAATAAAAGTTTATGGCTGGTGTTGTCGTTAATGCAGGAGCAATAATTCCAGTGAATTAGAGATGCTGTTTGACTGATTTTCTAATTAGTGGATTCTCTCCTGTTTCTAATTTCAGCTCCCCGGTCTCACTACACAGCTGATAGCGGTGAGTATATTATTATTTTGGGGGGGGTCTCGCTATTTTTGAACCCCTTGGTTATAGGGTACTTAAATTGTGTTCTGTGATAAATATAACAATGTGGCTTAAATGTAAAATAGACGATTTTTTTCATATGGTGACAGAGTTAAGATGCTATAAAGGAGTGTGTTACATGCAATGTCATGCGCCCCCTGCTGGCTTTTGAAAGAACTTCATGTGTTTCAGTCAACTGGTGTGACGCAAGTGCTTTTCAGTCAAATAATCTCAATAATAATCCTATGAAAGTTAATTTGATCATCAAGTTGTCAGATACTTACTGTTTTATATATTTGCAATATTTTTTTTTTTCCCCCAGATTCTGTTATTTCTAAGTCAGCCTCTTTGCCTGGTTATGGAAGAAATGGCTTACACCGGGTAAGGCTAGTGTGTCCTTAGGATTTACTTGTCTATACAACAGGCTATTCATGCTAAGTTTACACTGCAATGCAATGCTAAGGTTACACCCATTACAAAGAAACAACAACAGCAGCAAATAACAGATACAAACCTTCACATGTCGTCAATCTGCTACCTCTTAAGCCTTTTAAAGATGTCCCTCAAAGATAATTCGAAAGTGAAGAATGCTGTTTTTAAAAAATCAATTACAGACAGGAGTCTGGCATCTGATAACAGTTTATTGTTCTGGGACGCTGTTAACAGAAAGAAGAACACATGACTGCTTTTGGGATTTTGTATTCATGTGCGCCTCATTTATTTTTCTTGTTTTCTTGTTGTTTTAGCCGCAAAGTGCTGATTACTTCCAGTATGACAGCAGCAATGCAGTGAACTGGGGAATGAGAGGTAAGCTTTGGCATATAGAATGTAGTGTATGTGCGGCATAAGTAGACTGCTACGTGTTTTGAAATACCGTATTGTATATTTACAAGAAATAATATATTTACATAAGCACAGTATTGGTCCATTAAAATAATTATTCATATAACTGGCAGTTAGATTCTAAACTATTTTTCCAGCTAGATTAAAAGAGCACATTTAACCCTTCATCTTATACTCTGAACGGACCACTATAGTAAAGCTAATGAGGTTTATATTTTTAAATTTTCTTCTTTTTTATTTTTTCATTCTGCAGAATACAAGGTAAGCGCTCCTGTTTGGAAACACCCGCTATCAGCTATCAACAAGGTGGCATTCATAAAAACCCTGATTCATCAAAAGAAATGAGTTCCCTTGGATATTGGGGTTTGTGGCTTTGCTGAAGGAGGAGGTGTTTTAAATGCACCAGCTAATATTACAGTAGTAATGCTGACACTGCATTGCTGTTTGATAATTGTATAAAGTTGCTATAAGGACAGTGATGCCATAGTTCAAATGAATTCCCAGGGCCAGTCTGGTTGTGTGATACGCTCAGTGCAGGTGAAGTTGATGTCAGAACACATTTCTTATGTGGCTGTTAATTTATTTTAAATATTGTACAAATAAATAACAATATTTTAAAAGTACTTTACATACCTGAGCAATGAAGACAGAAAAATCGCCACTGCATTGGCAGAACTACCTATAAAAACACAGGTCAGTGAAGAGGTTTAGAAGATGTGTGCTGTTGAATATTGTTGACAATAGAAGCTAGAAATGGCAAAGCATGTGGTAATTACGAAACCAGGATTCAGGTTTTCTTGTAAGCCTTCACTTGGGATGTGTCATTCCAAGTTCAGGTAGCCACCATTATTAACATGCCTCTCTTGTCTTTCTCAAGATTTATTCTTATGAAGCGCTATTAGTAACCACCAGGGGGCGAAACAGGCTGCCAAAAGAAGTAGACAGAGCCAGGTTAGAGGTGAGCAAGCACGTGCACTCATCTCCTCCAGGTTTACCCTGCTCAATAAGAGGTTCCACATGTGATAAGCATTTTAAGAAGCAGCAGTGATTGCTCAATACTATTGAGGGAGCTCAACAACTAAGATGAACAGTACATGTGAATAAATATGTATGTATTTGCATTTCTTGATACACATGTATACATCTTAAAATGAGGTTTATTATTTTAACATAAACATATGGAATTGAATACTGTATTGTTTATTTTCAATATACTAACTATACTTTTTTATTTTTACACTTTATTCTGTATTTGTGATTTTTTTTATGTGAAGATTAGAGAATTATTATTTTTACCATTACAAACATTAAAAACAATGTTTGTTTGTTTTTTTCGTTTTTTTTAATGTTTTTAGCGCCATTTGTCTCCAGAGGAGTTCTACCATGTGTTTGGAATGACAATCGCAGATTTTGACCGCTTGGCCTTGTGGAAGAGGAATGAGCTGAAGAAACAAGCACGGCTGTTTTAAAAGCAAACACATTATTGTGTTTAATACCTTATACTCTTAAGAGAAGGGACTCATCAAGACGAAACCGTGAACAAAGTTACAGCCAGAATGCAACACTGTTTTAAACCCATCCCCCCCCCCCCCCCCCCTTTGCAAATGTATTGAACTTTTTTTTTGTATTCCATTTATAGATTCTGCCCTTTGTAAATATGTCTTCCCAATTCTCTTAAGAGCTAAATAGATATTGTAGCATTTGGGCTTTTTCTTATGGGTTGCATCTGCATAGCAGCAAGCTGTATGACTAGAATATTAATAACATATCAGCCAGTGTATCTGACTGTTTCAGAGTGAAAAATGCAGCATCACTTTTTACCTTTCAAGAAATGTAATGCATTTTAACAGAAACGTCTCACAAAAATATATTGGCATTATATATATTTTAATTCATATTTGTGTCTGTGTGTGTGTGTGTGTGTGTGTGTCTGCGTGTTCGGTCAGGTTATAAGCATCACATGTTTTTAACAATTCCATAACCCTTTCCCTAAAACCTTGTTATTCCAATGGAGCACATTAAATGAATTGTTTCAATAATGTTTGAATGTGTTATTTGTAAATTATACAGCTTTAGCACCATGTTTTTGTGGCTCATACCTTCACCATACACATGTTTCAACCCATTGAAAATGATTGTCACAAAGCAGTGGCACATAAGAGAATGTATTAAGGTCTCCAGGATTGTCATGCATTGAAACACTGTGCTGTATGGTGGCTCTGGTGTACCACAGGGCATGCAACCCAAGTACCCATACTGGGGATCTTTACGTGAGTGGATTGTAGGTTGCCTTGTATTTTTTTTTTTTTTTTTTGCAAGCTATCAATGCTTTCAGAAAAAGACACCAAAAAAAAAGTTTTTTGGTTTTATATTTTATTTTTTAAATGGGTTTGCTTCTGTTTCTAAAGACTACTTTTTTTTTTGCCTGACTGGAACTCCTCCTAACCCCTTCCTCGTAGTTTATAATGTTAGAGGGAGGTTGTGTGTTTTTTCTTGCATTTAAAAAGAAGTTTGTATTCTTCGTTTTAGTTTTGGATGACTCTACTGACGCAAAACGAAATGTAATCTGTCAAGCTACATTTGCTGGCCTTTTGTTTTATTTTATTGTATCCAGTCCCAGGAATATGTTAACAGGGACACTTCTGCTTATATCATATGATATTAACACCAATGTCGGTTGTTAATTGATGCCATTAATGGTTGTGGATTGTTTGAGGGGCAGCACAAATTGCACAGCTACAGTAAGCTGCAGGTATCCTTGCGCTTTTTTGTTGGTGTAGTGCACCTGTGTTATAAATAACTTCTGGTAATTAAGAGGGAATTTTTAAATTGTATTTTTTTTTTTTTTGTAATGATCTACAGCACCTAGTTACTTTATTTATCTGTCAGTAATGTATCAACATACTATGTATAAATAAAAATGCCGTTTAAATAAAAGAATACCTGTCTTCTGATATATTTACCCATCATCAGCCCCGAACACTTCACCATCAATCCTGAAAAACCAAATATCTTCTAATACGGCCTTTATGTCACTTCCATACAAAACAACCAGTCTGCTATAAATATGTTAGCCATGCGCATTAGTATAGCACTGCTATCTGTTTGACTGAATCTGTTCCTCTGTTTGAATATGTGAATACATGTCCTGTAATGGACTTCCCAAAAGGAGATCATGCTTTGGGTAATAAACAATTCCCTGAGATGATGGACGTGTAAAGAACACTAGGACCCAGAGGAAGTTTCAGCTGAGGAAATAGGAATTAGGAGTCACCGGGAAAGTTCACTGTACAGCATGTCCACTGTATCAGTTGCTCTTCGCAGGCATGTATCTTTTATTATGAACTCCCGACAAAACTGAAAACAAACTGCAGTTTGTTTTTGGAAAATTCGGCACATTGAAATGGAATACGACAGTGGTGAGTACCTTGAACACCAGCTTGCTGTCTCGAGTGTCTTTTTATTTTTTTTCTGTGTCCTGTACTGTCATCATTGTGATTGCAGAATGATGCAAAGTGTTGAAATGAATTTGTTTAGCGTGATTAATACGAAGAGATGCGTGTGATGCAATCTATTTCATTCACTTGAAAACGTTTGGGGCTGGTGACAATTGCGGTGCCCAGCGGTTGAGTGCTCGGGGGAGGTTGCCAACAAATTCAATTACAAACGTGATTTCTGTATGCCACGGTTTGACTCTCAGCATGCATGCTATAGAACAAAATAGAACAAAAAATTGAGCGACAAGTTTAAACAATAAATACATTAACTACAGTAATTGAATTTAAAATGGTGTCGCGTTTTTTCTAAGATAAATTGACAGTGCTTCATTTCAATTACTGAGACTGTAAATATTGTTGTATTTGTTTTACTTATCGTGTCGTATGATTTATGTACCTGTTCAACTTTTGGTGGGAAATGAATGCAGTAAAAATTAAAAACCCGGTGCTGGTATTTAAAATGTAAATTATTTAAAGTTCAAATTAAAACACGTTGAAAAATGATGTGGCTGGCACTTGTAAATGCATTTTGTATCGAAATAGATACACATTTAAACGTTTTCAAGTATTCAAGTCCTGTTTTAACTCATTATGCAAAAAAGAAACTTTTAAAAAAGGGGATAGTATTTTGACCAAATTGGTACACCAATAGATATGTTCAGCATCATCTTATATGGTCAGGTCAGATTTTTACTTCACAAGAGTCCTGTCTTAGCTCTTGAAACCTTTGTATGCCTTCCATACAAAATGCCTTAGGCACCTGGGGCTGTTATCAAACTTATTTTTAGCACTAAAGGGAATCATTTACAACTCTAATTGCACAGCAGTTCTAGCCTTTAGTCTTAGCTTAATCAGACACACCATGATTTTATTTTTATTTTTATGTAGGCAACTTTTACTTAAAAACCTGGAATTGCTCAAACTGCCATGCAATTGGAGATCTAAATTATACCCTGCCTGTTCCAATATCTACAGGCACAATTTGACTTACAGTATAAACCAGCATTAAAAATTGCCTTCTAGAACGCAACACGATACATATTTGTGTGTTATGCTTTTGCTCACAGTGTTGTGAGTTTTCAATGATTTGTTCCCATTCAAACTCCAGATGATGTGCAGTCAGCCTAGTAGCCTAAATTGCCACTAACAGTATTCATTCTTGACCTGCACCCACGTTTCTGTTGCATTTTGATAAATCAATCTGGCAAGTAGGTTTGTGTGCCTTTAACACTCTGTGAGTGATGATGCCAGGGAAGCAGCTGTATGAGCTGCTGACAACAGGGTATTAGTTCAGAGTTACTCTGTGGTCCAAGAGCACAGGAAACAGCATTAAAAAAAAAAAAATTCAAAAAAGGGCACCATGGCAGCTGGTTTTCACCTTTAACATTATTATTATTATTATTATTAATTTCTTAGCAGACGCCCTTATCCAGGGCGACTTACAATTGTTACAAGATATCACATTATACATTATTTCACATACAATTACCCATATATACAGTTGGGTTTTTACTGGAGCAATCTAGGTAAAGTACCTTGCTCAAGGGTACAACAGCAGTGTCCCCCACTGGGGATTGAACCCACAACCCTCCGGTCCAGAGTCCAGAGCCCTAACCACTACTCCACACTGCTGCCCATAAATATCTAAGTAACTTAAACAGCATCTGGCCCATAGGATATGTTTTACTTTTGCTTTTTCATTTTATTTAATCAAATTGGAAGTTATATATATACAAAAAAAATTAGAAACGGCATTGATGTATTTACCTGGAAACAACACTTTAATGGTGTAGTAAAAAGCAATTAAATAAAACTGATCAGATTTGAAGAAGAAGAAAAATAAAAATGAATAGGCCGGATGCAATACAAAGCAATTATATATTACATTGGAGTGTCTGCACTGAGACAATCCAAGTTGTCTACTGTGTACAACAAAGCAGTGGCTTATAAATACACGACTGATAGCTGGACTCCGTTCTTATACTCAACACTGTTTATATTACATGAATTCTGACTGTATAAGGATGGCATCTCTAAACCCCTTGGTATTTCATTAGGACTTTAAAGACTCTTCTACTCCTTAAGGAAGGCACCACATATGCATATCCCCAGCAATGGGGACATAGTGAATGCACACGTGTCACACTTTAGAACAGGAGTGACCAGAGTTGGCCCTCCCACTCCTGGTCTTTGTTCCAACCCTGTTCTAAATCATCTAATTGAACCAATTAAACCTCCATCCAGACCTGAAGTAGTTCATTATATCACGGTACCTGTTAAACCTGGAGTGGAATGGTTCTTCAGTACTGTGATTGGACACCCCTGCTTTATAATTGTACAGATATGTAGAGAACCATGTAATGAAACTTGGTTAATACATTCATCAGCACAAGGTATCCGAATTGTCTTTCTGTTGGTCACTACCTGTATGTCACACTTCAGTTTGAACATGTTCATACTGTGGCTGCAGTAGGTCATGATAATCTACGAACATACCTGTTTTACTGATGTACTTGTGTAATTTGGAAAGGTTTGTGATGTCAAGATCCCACGTCCTTCCTGTACACAGAAACACACACAGGCATTAGCATGCCTTCAGTTTTAACTCAAGTCTGCTGACAAGATTTAGCTGCCATAAACATTACATCAAACAGATGTGTGTACTGTTGACAAGGGGAGGGAAACCAAAAGTAACATTCATTTCCAGCGATGTCCAATATGTGGTTAATAGGAGTGACTTGTTTCAATAATGAAACACTTTTGGGATGAAGGCACATCTAACTGGTACGCGAAGGGGGACAAATGTTGATATTTTATCTTCAAAGCTGGATTTCATAGATATCAGAAGTGACCATCTCTAAAGATAGGCATGGAATTTCACCCGCTGAAAGTGACATCTGTCATATCTCTGGCTATCTCTGTCACGGACAAGAGCTATAAATGATGTTAAAATTATTTGATGTAGATCAGACGATTTCACGCATTATAAAAAAAACCTCCTGGGTTTAATTTCACTGATTTGAGGTATTTGGTTTGTGTAATTAACCCAAACAAATCACACTCCTGCAGTTTCACAGTTCACTCGATTTATATTACCTTTGGGGGGAAAAGGGGGAACATATTGCCCTTGACCACTAACATACTTTCTAGTGGACTGGGTTTCAAACTACACAGAAATACTGTCCAGCATGAGGAACCATTGGAGTTTCCACTGCAGTTTTCTCGAGTTGTACGAGTTTCCAGGGTGGGGCTGTGCAAAGAGAGTATTCCCCCTCTCAGGGATTCCTAGCCTTGCTGCTCTCCCTCCTGGGGACTCTACACAGACACATGTGTGTTCTTTAGATTACCCAGATCCCTGCGGTTCCTTCCTCTGAGGCCACATTCACGTAGATGTTTCCCTCCACTGCGGCAGGTGAAGGCCAGGGCCTGGACACTGTTTATTGCTGAAAGAAATACTTCCTCTTCTGCTCCCATCCTGGAAACAATCTAGGTCCGTCCGTTCTATTTGTACAAACAACAGGAAAAAATAATCAGTCTAACAAATGTTTGTGAGGTTTTTTTTAGCAACTGAAATGTATTTTTAGGAGTACAAAGGAATAGGAAATTAATTAGGTTTAGATAAATATCCCCCCCCCCCCCCCTTATATTTACATTATTATAATAAACACCCTCCGATTCAACTCATTAGCCTGAAATTAACATTGGGTTGTTTGTCGATGCCTCACAAGGTCTAATCTATTTTAATCCAGCCTTATTCTCAAAATAAAAGCACCCTAATAGTGATGCAAGGTCTATTTGTCCAACAAGTTCTAGAGTTAAATGAATTCAGATTACTTAAGGAAGGGTTATCAACTTTGTTCCCTGCATTCAGGAACCATCTGCCACTAAAATAATTTCTGTTGAAAAAATGGTGCTGATTTATAACATTTATTGACTATTGTTGCATGTTTCCAGACAGTCAACCAAAACTGGCACTAATTACCATTTGTGGACTGGAATGATGAGATTTGTCTAAAACCTGCAGAAATACGTTGGTGGTTAAAGAGTTAAACCTGCCTTTATTGCTGACTGGGCTGTGGGTATGGCATGGGGTACCAATGAATGAATGAGAGTGTGGAATTGGAACGCGCTTCAAAGAGGTGCATGAAGGTTCTCCTCACATCTGTTATCTGATTGGTGGAAAATGCAAAGGAAAGAGCATCATCAGAAAATGCCTGACCCCATGCCAGGATAATCCCGTATTGTTCCTTCTCCATTGTTCTCCAGGATGACTATATTTCCTTCCTAAAACCTGATGGTAACCAAGAAAAACCTGAATTTGGAAACAACCACATATTTATATTGTGCTTGTTGGAGCAGAGGCAATACCCTTTTATACTCCCTACAAACATTGTCCAAATAAATAACAAAACATTATTTGGTGGGGGAGGGAATTGCTTGGAGAATAGATGTCCAGTGAGTTCTTTCTGAAAATCTTGTGGTTTGTTAACATTCAATAAATGGAAACCATTAACAAGGCACAAATAATTTTAAAGTATTCTACATATTTGTTTTTTATTCCGCCTACACATATGTTAATAAATGCTGCAATTGACAAGACAGGTCTAGTGTGAAGTGCAAGTCTCAAGCAACGGAATGTATAAAAGGCCTGTGTATCACTTATTTAAATAAAACATTTTAATAGTTCTATCATTTCTAACCAAGACAATTGACAACTTGTTTCCTTATCCTTATCAGATAGCTATTCATGCAAAACATGGTATATTGTGGTCTATGTTGCACTTTTTAGTTTTTTTTTAAGAAAATAATTGTAATGCGGTAGAGGGGGTAGATACACATCTCATTCTGAGGGGTGACTGCCTGTGCTAATCCCAGTCTTTTGGGAACTAGTGGCTGACCTTGGATAACTGGGAAATATTCTTGTGGCTCAGCCCTGTAATAGTCTTGCAGGACCCAAACTCTTTTTTTTTTATCAGGCGTGTGCTTTTGATCCTGTGCAAAGTCTGCAATGTTTTCTTCTAAAAGGAAAAACAAACCGTTAATGTTACACAGCTGTAACAAAACACCATAGGTGTAGACGGAAGCTCTTACATTGATGGTTTGTTTATTTCTAGTTTTTAAAGTTAGCATTTTATTCCCTTCAGCCTCCACTGTTAGCCCGCCGTTTATCCCCCAGTGAATGTGCTGACATGTGACTGAAATAGTAACACATCAACGTGCTTATTTAATGTTATCGTAGCGAAACACCGGCAGCTAAAAAAACAGCATGAGTGTTTATTTTACAAGGCCTAAACCTGTCGGATCGAATTTCTCAAATGTAAGCGACGGCAGCAGTGTGGCCTGCCACTGACTTATGGTAGTGTGTGCCTCTGTTTGGTCTTTGGTCCCGCTATGAAAAGACAAGTGAGAACATTTTCTTTAGACATTTCTAGTGGTGGTGGTGTGGTAGTATTTTAGTGGGCCCTATTCACCAAACTTTTTTAAAGATTGTTTTTTTATAAGCGATATCTTAAAGTTTAACAGTGCTTTAAAAAACAAGAATAAACTTCTAATCCTCTCTAAAATCAAACTGTCCCTTGATACTGTGTCGCTTTACAATAAGCTTAATACAATTGCTTACTGGCTATAATATTAGGAGGCAGCAGTAGTGTTCTAAAAATATAATTCATGAATCTGGACAAAGCATCTACTCTTAATCACACAACAATGGAGAAAGCTTTGTACAAATCACTGACTGTATCCCGAAGACTGGAATTCACTTGCAAAAAATCAACGCTGCTCCGACACATAGCTGCCCAATGAAATCATACAGCACTCTGACTAGTTTTAAGATATGCTAGATGAGAAATGGCTGAAGGCTGAAGACCCTCATTGTTTAAGTGCATTGAGTCACTTCTTTCATAAAGTTGGGAGTGGAAATCAAAGAGGCATTAATGGAAGAGTACAGAGCGGATCATTGATCTTAAATGGGATTTTATCAGGGCTGGAAAGATTCATTTCCAATCTAATTTGTCTGTTTTGTTCTCCTCTAGTGCAGATCAAAATAAAAAGGGTTTGCTGAACTTTGTTGAACTTTACTAATAAGGGACTTCCTCACTACATATGGATAGTAAAGACCACATTTAACACTGTGTTCAAGAGTAGTTAGATACCTGTAATTGTGCTTGCTTACTGTATAACCCCATTGTGAAAACGGCTTGGAGCACCTTCACAGCGTGCAAGCTGCTATGTGCCTCGTGTTCCCCATGCATACTAGTGCTGTTAATAACTGCAGTAATAATGTGGAAACATTTGATTAACAAAACTAATGTCATTCTTTCAAGTAACAACAGCTTTTGAAGCCTCATGTGTGGTGGTGTAGGTCTCAGGACCTTGAAACAGAAAGGAACTTCAAAGGGCAGACCCTCCTTTGTAGAAACACAAATCAACATCAAAGCTGGTAAGCGGACGAGCAGGTGTACAACAGCTCAGAACCCTCTTGTCTCAAAGATCGTGGAAAATCTATAAACTACGTGGCAAAATTAAATTAAGTTTTTAGTCGTGAAAAGGCTTTCCCGTGATATTTTTTTTAAGTTTTAAGTTCTTGCAACAAAAAATGTAATTGATGTTGAGCAATGTACATTTTTTAAACACATTATTAATCATATATTTGTGCAATACTTTATCTCCTGTTTCAGTTGTCATTCTTTGTCTTTAAACCCAGACTCTCTCAGTACATTCAGGCTACGTCACACTGTGCAGTACTGTGATTGTCTTTTGGCAAACGCACTTCAATGAACTTTTAAGGAAATGCGCTTCTCAGCCCAGTTGTATGGCTGGATCCGGTTCGTCATTTCCAGTCATAAAAAGCAATTGTCGCTTTGGAAGTGACCGCTTAACGTTGTATCTGGTCCCAGCAGAGGAAGGATGCCACATACACACTTGTAGCGGATGAGCCTTGTGTCCTGATCTGTTGGTCTTGATGAATTTATGACATTCCACTTGCCTTGTAGACATGGAATTGGGGAGTGCGGGGGCGGGGGGGGGGGCTGACATGATTCCAGGGCTGCAGTTCCAGAAGCAGTATTGGATTAATAAGGCATGTTTTCATTGAGATACAGTATACCCAGCATTGCAGGCATCATCTGCTTGCTAACAAACTACCCTTAAAGTATGTTACAAAAGTAATAGAGCAACAGAACATTGTTACTGCATACTATTGACTGATTTTTTTTGTCCTGGAACACAAGAGTGATTGGAATTAAGCCCCTGTTTTTCTAATCAGGAGGATCATGATTATTTAATACAGCAGAGTACACCGTGTATTCTGGTTTAATGTAACAACTTGTGTTGCTTCCTGCACAGCCAGGGCTCCACCAGCAAGGGTCACTGTAGAAGGAAGCAAGGATCTTCTAAAAGTAGTACGACTTATTAAGACTTGTCTGGTCACCACACAGAACAGTTATGTAACGTGTGGATCACTGTTTCGACGGCTCTGTTTGGGTTTTGACTGAAATGCAGCCTAGTCTTTAGGAAAGCAGTTTAAGAAACGATGCTGTTGTAGAGTACGGAAAGGAAGCAGAAGGGCCTGTTGATAGAAGTTGTCGTCGGGGGCGACAGGAAAACGCAGCTGGACTGGACTGATCTAGACTGTACTATATATCTTAACTCTACTCGGTTCTTGTCTGACAATGTGGGACAGCAAAGACACAAAATTAATGTATCTAACATGGATGGAACCCAGATAAAGGTCAGCGCATTTTGCCCCTCAGGGACCTTTAGTCTGGATTTAGTGAAATTTGTTTGGGTTGTCGAATTCTGTCCCTGATGAGCAATTACCCACACTGGAAAGCTACCGTGGGGGAATGTGGCACAAAGGGAAATCTCTAGCTCCATAAAGGAACTGGTGTGTTGCATAAACTCTACATCCACAGGCTGACCTATTTTCTTCTTACCCATGTACAGGAGACTGTGTCCCTCAGCCAGTTCTGACTAAGCTCAAACATGATTCATATCATTCCTGAGCTGAGGTACTTAGTACTCCAAGGCATGTTATTCTGACCACCTTGAAAGCTGCATAGAATTTTGAGTTTTTGTTTGGTTAACATTTCATGAATACTCTCTGGTTAGTCTTATCTTTGAATGCACATCACTAGCTAACCAATCCATTAAATGTTTAACCACAATTTTTGATACAGCAAAGAATAGATAATCTTCAACGGGACATATGTTATTGTGTATTGGAAACCCGTCTAAAAAAAAAGAACATTTTCATTTGCTTTCTTGTTTTTCTTAGAGCACTGAGTGTTTGCTTTTCCTGAAACACACCTTAATCTTCTGTGGGGAGCTGTGTTGACCCCGGGCCATGCCACAATAGACAGATGTGACCTGACCGGGCAAGTGGAGCGCAGTCAGAACATTTTGTTTTTTATTATAATAAAGACTATGTTTGTACAGAACCCTCCATTTGTACTGTACTTACTGTCCTGTAATGAGTGTAAAGGTTCAGTTACAAACGTTATTGTTCCCTGCTGCTTTGTGTTTCTTGTTTTTATTGTGCATTGTGTCCAGCGGCTGTTTATCAGTGAGGAGAGATGCCCAAATGGCTATCAAGAACTTACCCAGTACGTGTGGTCATCCTACTTCCTGTGCACGGTTCCTCTCACCACCTGCCACAGTCATCACAGCCATTGTCTTCACCTAGCATCACCAGGCGTACAGTATGCATTCCAGTGGGATTCCATTTGAATATATTGTGAATCAGTGGCAGATACTTTAAAGTTACCAGTTCATTTATTGCACAAATACTCAGATAGATGGTAGGGATGAGGACTCATTTAAAGATTTGCCAAGGTAATCAAAATGGCTTATCCCAAGAGAATAGGGAAAGTTAATTATCTTTTTTAATTACGTATCAATTTTTATAAAACTGGCGAGTGCGTGACCCCTTGGTCCCGCAAGGGAGGTTAATATAAACAAACAGCTGAAACAACCCCGTTTCTATAATGAGATACGAATCCCAAGAGACAGAGAACTCAGCGAAGGAATCCCAGGGTAAGAAAAAGAAAATTGTATTTTGCTGCGGCAGGAGTGTGTAGAAGTGAACATGGTCAGTTCAGTGAGAACGGGGAACAGTAGATGGAAGGTCAGAGGTCGATGTGTTTAATCATGCTAGTGACTTACACTGTAAGGTGATCACGGGCGGTGTTTCCTGTGCTGTCGTCACTGACCTGAGGGACTGCAGGGCCCTGGCAGCTGACAGGGTGACCCTGGCTACTAGGGAGGGGGCCAGCCCAAGGTGTAGGGTGGTCCATGGGAACAGGGACAACTCGGAAACTCTGAGGTGGTAAAGTTGGCCTGACTCGGCAGGGAGTGGCTTTGGGGTTATTTAATACTCTCTCTGCGAGGCCAGCGGGTTTAAACAAAGACAATGGAAGTCTCTTTCCTGCATTAGTCGAATGGTTTTATTTTATTGTGTGGTTAGTGCTAAAATAATATCAACACATCCTAAACCATAGAGTATATGAATTCACCTACCATTTCTTTGAGAGAACTGTTTCCTGTCTAAAAGTTTAAAAGTGCACACATGTTCTTTACACCCAATACTCACCAGCTGTGAAATTAATAAGCTTCGGTGGGGGGGGACCTTCTTAAACTGTTATTGAAACTCACTAGCTATAGAAAAGAATTTGAGCTGCTTAGTCTTGTGCCTTCTGGTGTGAAACTTCATCCTTTTGATGTTCATTTTTAAATAGCCTTTCTAAAAGTAGTATTTAAATACAAACAATAGAATTATGAATCATTAATAGTTTGAAATCCATTCCTATTGTGCCTTAATGACTGTGCGATTGCAGGGTCCATATTGAACACAATACAATATATTTTGAATTCAAAATGAAGGTAACTCTGTTTCAATCACACTGTAATAACAAACTCCATTTTACACAGCACTGCTTTGTTTTGACCTACGATCCAGTGTTGTGGCGTTGTACCCGATGTACCCGATGGCATCATTGGCGGAAGTGCCAGCAAATCCAATCATATTGGTTTTGTAGGATTTGCAAAAGTTAAAAACAACAGAGGAATGTCTTCTCAGCATTGATGTTGATAGCAAAGCAAAGAGGCCCATTGAAATCTGGAAATTAAAGTTGAACTAACAACGTGGGGATGCAATTGCTGTCCGAACTGTATGAAGTACTATTGCTTTAAAAGGACTCTGAAACGGTATACATTGCAAATACAACTGTAACATCACTTTTGATGTCTCTTAATTAGTACTGTTGAAAGCAGAGCCCTTTGTCACTGCATTACACTGTATTAATGCTACTTAAAAGAAAGTGTTTACACGTTTACAAACTAATGCACAATAAAGACATGGTTAAAATATGGTGCTCTCACCCTTATTCCCTCACAAGATGAACTGAGGCCTGTTGATATAGCTCTGTAGCTCATCCTAAGAGAGACTCTTATACTGACCGGGCTTAGCTTTGAAAAAGCCATTTCAGCTCCCAGGCGAGTCTGCAAAGCAGTTGCCCTGACCTGTTTCTGGAAACGGAAGGGAGATGCATTTTAAAGAAGATGCAGTTGTGTTTCCTCAATAACATAAATCCATCAACAACCATGAAAAAGAAAAGCATTCTGAGGCATGCTTCATGGGTTAAAGGGTCAGGCTTTTATATGACTTGGAGGGTTAGAATCCAGCAGGTTGGCATAGCTGCAATGTTACTGCTTGCTTTGTTGTTTCAATAGAAAAAGTGGAGGGTTTTATTTATTATAAAAAAAGTCTCTACACACTGGAACATTCTGTGGTGGTCATATATAATTGCAAAAAAATGTGCACCCAAACTGATGCTATGAAAAGTTATTTAATATAAAATAATAAAATGAATAAGAGACAAAAGTTTCAGGAAATAAAACATAGTGTTTGTAAGCAGAATGTTTTAAACTTTGTTTTCAAAATGAACGTAAACGTTTGCCCCACATCAAGGACAAGACAGTTGGAAGGGGTTGGTGTGGCAGGGTGAGGTTCTCCGGTCACATGATCAGTAGATTTGGTTTAATTCCACAGGGATGGGGTTCCCTGCAGGAAAATGTATCCCTGACTCCCTCCATTCAAGCCATGTGAGAATGTGGCTGGAATGGAGGAAACTGGAGCCTTTGATTGGCAATACAATTGATCAATTAAGGATTAATCAATCCACCTGCAAAAGGCATTGGATTATAAAAGGGCATAGATGCTTGTATGCGTTTAGACTTTGCTAGTAAAGTGTTTCTTTTCTTTAAAAAGCCTGCTGTGCTCTTTCTTTTGTTTTATTTGAATTAACTTTAATAATAATGTGCAGCATCCTGTGCTTCAAATGGAATGAATCGGTTGTGTGTTTCCTGCCTGATCGTGACCACTCGGGCCACCCTGACACAGTTCCGCATTCCATAGGATTGCAAAAGCAAATTCATTTAGCGCATTATGAGCTCTGCGAGGCATACAAACAAGCCTAGTTATTTTCTCAACCACAAATGGCATTTAAAAGTGTGATACTGTAATGTTCTTGCAGTAAAAGAGTTCTTGTCTGCACACAGAGTCATGCTGTTGTACCAGCAGTGTGGGGGGCGGTGTTCAAACCTAAGACTCAAGGGCTCAGTTTCACAGTCCACCTGCACAAGACTGCTGTGAGAACGACTGTACGCGTGTCTCTGGACATGAGTCACTACTCGCTCACTGCAGAAATGAAAGCTGTGGTTTGATGGTTTTCAGTTCTTTCCTTTTTTAACCTTCTTTCCATTACTTCATGTTTTCCCTCATCCCTGTCCACATATTAGTCCGTCTCAGTGCAGTTCTATACATGAAGCACTTTCTGCATTTTGTTCATTTGTTTTGGAGTTACATTTTCGTATTTATCTGTAGGAAAAATCACACAAATATGGCAAATAAAGACTACATTTTGACATAAATGTAAATGTCTGACAAAGAAAAATATTTAGAATAATGAAATATTCTAAAGTGTATTGCTGTATTACTAACTGAACCTTAAGGTAGTCTAGCAGCCTAAAATGTTCATAACCATTTAAGAGGCATATCATCTCATTTATGATTTAAAATAATTACATTTTTTTTAAAATGTCACCAGCATCATGGGTATTTTAGTAAATGGGATATTTGCTTTTGAAAAAGTTCAGTTTTTTTAAAAAAAAAGAGGTGCAAATGTTGCAAGTGGATTTGTAAAGTTCTATTACAAATGGGGGGGGGGGTATCCTAACATTCTTTATTATAGAAACAGGAATCTCTGTGTTGACAAAAAGTGCAGAGCGCTTGGCACCAAGGTGCAAACTAACACCTAAGCTGAGGCCACGCCCCTCGGCTAAGTCCCTTTACATGTGAACAGAAAGCCTATGGAACCTGAGGCACTAATTAAGCCCGTGACAGAGGTGGTATTCTGAGATAGCACAGTACATTGATTCTCTCCAGGAGGAGGTACAAAGAGCTGTGTGAGACCCAGGCTGATAACCAGAGAGCCGGGAGGGATTCCATGTGTGAGCGTCCAGCTGTCTGCAGAGAAACTACAGTCGGCTACTTGGATTAAATTGTGTGTTTTGGTGACCACATTTTTCGGGGGAAAATGGTCAGTTTTTCTTACACATCAGCTGTTAGTGGTAAGTATGAGTTTGACTTACCATAGTATGTTTTACTGGCAAACTGTTGTGTGAGCAACCTTTTTTCTAACTAGCTCTGTTTGTATCAGATTCATACGACTGAAGAGTGTGCTGTACATTTTTATGAGAGGTATGATGCTCATTGCTCATTGCTCATCCTTATTCATTGCAGGATGGACAGTGAGACACATTACTGCAAGAACTTTGTAGTTTCATTGGTGGTTTATTTATGATCGCATTATAGAGCAGTTGTTTTCCTTTGTGCATACTTTGAAGACTTTGTCAATACATTATTCAGAATCCTAAACATCTGGTAAGGTAAAGGCAGAAAGGAAAAGCTGAAGTACTGTGGTTGATTTTTCTCTTTTGTTATTTGTCTTTAATTCCCCCTGCTGTCTTCCTTGTTGTGTTCGGAGCTGTTGGTAATAGCACACACTGTAAAAACACATTGCCTGTGCATCGCACTGCTGTCGTCTTGTGTAAGTGTGAGGCACTCTGAATAATCCTGACAGTGAAAGCTTTGTCATTCAGTGATTTAACAGATTCCACGCCTACTTGTGAAAAAGTAACTAAAGCCGGTTAAATTTCAACCAAAAAAACGTACTTGCTAACCGTTTTGAAAAGTGAATAGTAGTTATTTTTTAGGTTTGTAATTAATCATTTTGAATGTTTTGTAATGCCTCATTTTAAACATTCAGCTGACGAGGTGTAGTACACTTTTTAAAGTTTTTATTTTGAGATGGAGGTGCTGCTTGAAAACCTTCACAAGGTGTCTGATATTTCTTTAGCCTGTGTTTCTACAGCAGATACACAATATTGGCAGAACCGTTTAGGCAAGGAGCTCCTTGCTTCGTTAGTACCTACTGTATAATCTATTAAATATTGCTACAATGTTAAAAATGGCTAAAGAGCATTACAGTATACATACTAGCAATGCTAGTTTTGTCCTGGTTTTATAAGTTTAAACTTATGTTTTGGGATTCCAGTAATCCCTTGTGCTTAAAAATGTAGGGATGCAAGTTAAGTTCCATAAATCAGTTAAGTGATGTCATGTGTACATTTGTTTTAAGATATTTCAAACGTTAAAGGGGGTAATGTAACTCAACACCACCCCCTCACTAGTGACCCTTTCAAAAGCAGGGCTTTGTCTTTCAGTAGACATGTTATTATTTTTCTGTTGCAAGGATTGGGCTGCTTTTTGATTTAAAGAAAACAACAATTCTTGCTGGGTTGCAAAAAAAAAAAAAAAATACAAAAGAAAAAGAGCTGACAGCAGTGGAGGCTGAAGCTAATCATGTGTCCATAGGGGGGGCAGGCCTGCTAGTGAGTCTTCCACACAGACCACCCAACTTACGCTGGGATATTTTGTCTTCCAGGCACTTCTGTTGGTGCCTGATTCTGGCAGCTTATAATTCCTTACAGAAATGTGTCTGACAGTCCAGTTGAAATTTAGATGAGAGCCTCAAATTTATCATGTTTTTTTTAAAAACATTATCGGCCCTAATTTCCCCCTCAGTTCTCCTTGATGTGTGTAGGGATATTACTTGCGGCCTCTGGTGAAGGTGTGTAGCAAAGGTTACCAGGGATAAGGATCTGTTTTTTTAGAGATTCAGTCCATTGACACTTATGACTTATCAGCATGACAGAAATCTCTGAGGTGCTCTCCCACTAATAGCTTTCTGTATGTTAGAGCACAACCTGCTGCTGTACTGCATTAGTCACCGGAGCGACAGCTAATAAAGCCATACACGTAGTTAACCCTGTGACTGGGGTGCACACCCACCGCGCTCCTGGTGCTGTGAGGCCCTGTCTGTGTGAGCAAGCTTGCTCAGCTGGTTGTTCTTCACTTTATGATGTGCAAACCCCGGAAGATTGTTTTTGGCCCTGGAAAGCTTGAAATTCAGGTGTCCCTTTATTAAAATTCAATCTTATAAGGTCTCTCTGTAATCCCCCTGTTCAATTTCTCCTCACATATGGAAAAGATCTTCATGAGCAATGTGTTACCAATGCATGCAACCACAGTTTGCTGACAGACAAAATACATCTTTGTTATTAATCCTCTTTATGGAATACACCTCCAGGCCGAATAATACAAACCCATATAGACAGTATGTAGGATGGCTATATTCCATGTATTTACCCAATGGGACATTTTTATGAGCCAGGAAAAGTCCAGGTTGAGTTATTTCAGTGTATACAAAACAAAAAAAAGCCTGTGGGCAGAGAAGGAGTGGGCAGTGTGCTGGTATGTCTGGAATATGCTCAAGAAAGATATACTTTCTGAGTTTATAGCTCGGTTCAAAGCAGGTCAGATGTCTCTAAAAAAAAAGGTTGATATTTGGAAATGGACAATTTCTTAGTCCCTTCTAATTTTTTTTGAAACTTTACACATATTTATTGGCACATTTAAACCAACTTTAGTCTGTCTGAAAGGTTGCAACATGAAGGCTTGTGAAATACCCAATTCCACCAGATACTTAAGAGCCAGATAATGAGAATCTACAACTCAAACAATCTCTGTGTCTATCAGCACCATGTATATAGACTGAGACACAGCCACCATGGTGTGTAATGCAGGCCACTAAGTGTTTTTAGGGTTATTCCTGCTTTCAGCATAAAAAGGGACAGGTTTACTGATTTAAAGTTGACAAAACTAGTAAGAAAAAAAAAATATGTGCAGGAGCATTATTCTCTTCAGGCCCAATCCCCAGGCAGCTATTACAGTGGTCAGTGCACTTGCATGAGGATAAATGGCGAGTTTTGTACTGTACTTTAAATTGTTTCTTGGGCGTCCAGTTATTCCTTCTTCCTCGTGACACTTTATTTTAAGAGTGTGTTAAAAGGTGTGTTACACACCCACACAGTCTCCTCATCCCTGCTCTACACTGAGAGCTCCTCATCTGCACAGTGTAGCTCTGTCAGATAAGCAGGCCTCCGGCAGGTCTAAAGTTCAGAGGAACAGACAAGAAGTTAACTGTTTTTTATCTCTTTTTAAGACTTTCTTTTTCTTCAGCTGATAAAACCTACCTTGTTTATCAACAGAAGTGTTGTAAGCTCGCGGTTAGGTGACAGACACATTTCGTCTAGTCGACTTCTAGTCAAAACGTTTGTCATTGAATTTAAGTTTCTGTTAGTATTTCTAAATGCAGCACTAGGTGTTATTCTTTCCCATGCCATGTATTATATCCACAAAAATAATGTTTTGCAAAAAACATTTTTTTTTTTTTTTTTTTAAATCTTAATTCACAAACATAAAGTAAATCAAAGAATTACCTTTTGTTTTTACTTTGTATTGCATGTTTTTTTCTGAGCATAGCAGTTTGCAAATTGTTTTCAGCTAGGGTAATAAATGGAAATGCCAATTAGTTATGGAAGTAGCTGTTTATCCAGCAGATGGGTTTGTAACAAACAGTCCATTCCTATTTCCCCACTGATGTCTGGTACCATGAAATTGGATATGCTGTCTTACTGAAGCTGAATATTGCCAACTAAATTGTAATTTTCTAAGATAAGCAAGTCATTTAGAAGTAATTACATAGTCTACAGTTGCTAACTGTATTATTGTTTACCATTTATTATTTAGTGTTTAAAGTTATGGATTGAATACATATTTTGACGTGCAAAAGCTTGTGTCTGTACCACAGATTCTCACTGTGAGTGGTGTGCCCGCACAAAGTACATGACCAACATTTCAGTAACTAATAGCATCCCAACTGACTGCCTTTCACAATTTAACAGGAAACAGACATTTAAGCTCTACAAACAACTGCCTCCAGTTGGTGGGAGTGGTAGAGCTTTGGTCACTGGTGCAAGAAGTAATGTGAATTATTGAAATAGAGGGTGTCTCCCTGCAGGGAGCTTGACTAGTGTTGTTAGCCTATTGCTCAGCAGCGTGCTTCAGTGAACTCCGAGGGAGGATTGGCAAACAGAACTAACGGAAGCATGTGAGTGCAGGCTGGGGTGGATAGCTGTCTTCAAGTTTATGTAAAGCAACATCTGCTACACATTGAGCGTAACATTGCATTGCAAAGGGGTAGTCAATACTTTAAATGGGAATGCTAGCGTGATGCTCTGTATTAAAAATGTTTTGCAGGGAAATCAATGAACTGCATCAAATTGTGACCACAGTTTCAGGGTGCGAATCTCAAAAAAAAGCCCACAGTGTAACGAAGTAATTTGTTTGCATATTGGGAGAATGGTCAGATTCAAACCTGAGACCTAAGCCAGATCTGAACCTTGTCCTCCAGAGATGAAAAGGCTTATGTATCAATCCCATGTGGAATCTTCCACCTAATACTCTGTTTAATGAAGCCATTCTTTTTTTTTTTTTCATGGAGAATTTACCCCACACAGAGGTTTTATTTTGGGGGGGGGGGGGGGGGGGGGTTCCAGAGGGGGTACCAGGTGCCCATTGATAGTCTTTGATGAGCAGAAGACATCCAGAGTTAAACATGTTGTCTTCTTTCTATTTCAGTGTTAGAACAGCTGATCCCAGAACTGAGTGTCCTGTTGAAACTGCTGGACCATGAATACCTGAGCACCACCACGAAAGAGAAGAAGACAGCAGTGAGCAACATCCTGCAGAAACTCCAGCCATCCTCCGGTGTGTGATGCCAGCAGCTGTGTGTTTAAACGTACAATAGCTCAAGCTTCTACTGTACCATGTCCTGACAATTTGAACTGCTGTAAATACACCTAGTAACATATTTTCTAAACTGCATGAAGTGGTACATACGGTGCTTAAAGATGTTTCATTCTAAGTTACTGATCAGGAAGAATTGATAATGATGAAGGATCTATTATGAATGTGTGAGGGATTGTCTTTAACAGATACTTTGTTTTTTACCATGCTACTTCACATATACATTCTGAAACTGTGTGGAACTCAATTCATTGAACTTTAAGCTGAAAAATATAAATTCCTGCAACAAACAAAACTGATGTGGATTTTTTTATGTCTTTGTTATTGAGGGCGCCTTTATCAAATCAAACTAAACATATATATATATATTTCTCCACCTTATCTCTGTTTAATGCACTCGTGAACAAAACGTATATTTCCCTACCGTGTTCCCCGAAAATTGTTACATTTGAATGTGCTGAATTTTATATCAATGTGTATGTTCTGTTGCAGCGAATGGAACAGATTACATATATATGAACACTACGGCTTATGGGAATGGGACTAGCTTTGTGGAATCTTTATTTGAAGAGATTGGTAAGTGTAGAAACCAGTTTCTATTAATTAGGCACTTCTAGATTTTGTTCTCTGTGAATTAAAATTTTATAGAAGTAATTTTGTGCGGGATTCAAGTAAATAATATGATTAAATACTTTTAAGATTAAGTGTGTTGCGTTCTCTAGGTGAATAGTTACAGCAGGAATGTTCAAACTGTGAACACATGTTACAGGAAGTCAATGAGTGTCACTGATTCCAATGGGCCATCCCTTTGTTCTAATGATGTTCTCTTACATGTATGGTGGTTAATAAAGCAGATTGTAACATTGGGACTCTCAAAGACGCTCCAGAGGAGAAGAAAGAGGAAAGCGAGGCAGAAGCCTTGGAGACATCACCTTCTAAGACAGTAGGTCCTTGTACTTTACTGCCCTTAGCGTTTCAAGAGCATCCCTTTATACAGAGCTTGTAAAAGGCTCGTTATTTTGATGGAAATGGAGAGTGACGTACATGGCTGAGTGACTCACGTCACCTTTGTTTCACACAACTGGATCCAGCAATCCATTGTTGGGGGATGTAAAAGCGGGAATGTCTTTAACCTGTCTGTAAAGGGTTTACATTTTGAAGAGCTTCCGTCAGACTTTTTATGAAGAGGCTGACCTAATACAGTCATCCAGATTTCCTTTTGTTGCACATTTACAGGTGTTGTGCCTCTTTTAAAACTAGCCCCACAGACAGTGTGAACTGAGCCAATTAAAGTGGCCTGACTCGGTATGTTCAACTGTACGCTCATAGGAATACTGAAAAAAACACATTTACATGTAGTCGCATTTAGACACTATTTTCAACTAGAAGCCCTGATGAAAACATCTTTTGAAAAAGATTTTCGGTGTTAAAAGTTCTAGATGTCCTGTGCACTCATGCATAACGATTCACAGGCATCACGCCAGCAGCATGGTTCTGCCTTGTTTCAGACTGTGTGTGTGTTGCATTGAGATTGTATGAAATCTGCACATTGCTGTTAATAATATTGGTGTTCTCTGCTTGTTTGAATGAGCAGGCTGGTGTAAGGCGTGACAGTTGCTGCTGTCTCATTAAAAATGTCTGATTTCCTTAATGTTTTGTAGAGTACAGCTGATACACCTCCTCCACTGCCCACCACCCCACCTCCTGAGGATTATTATGAGGAGGCAGTGCCCCTGGGTCCGGGCAAAGCACCCGAGTTTATCACCTCAAGGAGTAAGTACTAACATGATTCGCCTCCAGGAATAAGTGCCTAGTGCATGACCTCAATAAAAGAGTTCTAATTGGGTGCCTAACTTCAAGACGTTGAGTAGATTGAATTCTGGAAAAGCTGTGCTCTTGATTTGTTTAAAACTCTAGGACTACAACACAGGCATATACTTTTCACTGCTGAAAGAAAGGTCAATGAGAACGCATCTTAACAGAAGCAGAGCTTGGGTGGGGTTCAGTAACAATGTGGACAACAGTATCTTCCGTAGCAGAATTGAACTTACATTAGAATGCTGAGTGGTACAGGAAACACCTGTAAAATAAAGGACTTGGGTAAAAAGGAAAGCTGTCTGTAAAAGACAGGGCTGCTATTAAGAGTTAAAGGTTGTAACAAAAGCTGCTCATGTATGTTCAGGCAGTCATTAGGAAATAAGGGCTGTGCAGAGTCAAAACATGACCTCTGGCTCTTTCTATCAACTGTTTCCTTTCAGCCTGATGACCTGTTGATGCAGGTGACTCTTCGCTTACAGGCTTCGACATGCAAAATAAAACTGGCAGTGCCCCAAAGGTGAACACAGTTCACTCCAGATAGAAACAGTGCCAGTTACATTCATGTGATTGTTTTGTGCACTGAAAAGGTCTAATTTGATTTAAGCCAAACAATATAGGCTATGCAATGCAAGTAATTTCCAAACTACAAATCAACTTTTAATTTACAGAAGGATATCAAAATGGCCATTTGTTATGCCGTCCAAACTTAATTCAAGGCATAACATTTCTGTGCACCCATTGTTATTTTGTGATGACAAACTGGTTTATGTAGAGAAAAGAGAGCAGAAAGGTGTCGTCTAGACTGAAGGCCCTCCACTTTATAAAAGTCGGTACAAATGGAGGGGTAGGGACTTGAGACTGGGAGCGGTGCTCCAGTTGATTAATGACTGAATACAAATTTGAAAATAACCCCAATTCGAAAGCCTGTGTAGCGTCCTCTCATGCCAAGACATCTCAATGCATTTTACAGAGAAAAGATTTTTGCACAGCGTGCATTGTAATGCATTAAAAGGGAAAATCTCTGATGTATCTGGCAGAATTCCACATAACTGTGCTTGAACTGTGCTAGCTAAAAAACAAGCAGCCTCCCACAGTAACATGTTTTTGATGATTGAGCAGAACTTCAACAAGCGGCTAACTCAATCGTTTCTAAGGTCATCAATGCAACCTGCCAGTGCAGAGGAACTGTAGCTGGAGCTCTTTAATTCAATGCATATTTAACTTCAACTTGCATGTTTGTATATTTAATTGAAGTAGGATGGGGTGGTCCTGATGGTACAATAGGCTTGGAAGAATGACAGGAATTAGTGTGAACTGTGTGTGTGTGTGTCGCTTGGCAGGCCAGCGCAAAGCACAATCTCCACTGCCAAGAGTATGAATTTGTTTTTAATGAAGACGGACACTGCCTGTGGTCTTTACCATTGAGAGTGCTTTCCTGTGAGTTTCTTTCCTATCCTGTACAGTGTTCCATTGATTTTTAAATAAGATTAGGAGTGAGTAATTATTAACAGTGTGAATTTCCATTCACAAAAAAAAAGGTGCAAAGTGCACTTTGACGTAAATAGTATTTTAGTGATATCTGCAAGCGTAAATGGCTCAAGCTGGTGGCTTTGTACTTTTACGGTATTATATTCAAAGACTAGTTCCATATAAGGAATTCCACGGTTGCACTGTTTATTTTAAGGAGCTACAGTCTAAGCTAAGTACATTGTTTTGAAGAAGGTTATTTATCCCCAATGTATCCCAGCTGGGCTACAGTTCTCATTTACACTGGCTCCTTGCTTCCAGTCCTTTACTGTGTTACCTCTTTATAAACATCGACTATGCGGGTGTCAGTGAGATAGCAGCCGATCATCACATAAACAATAAAACTGTCCTAATATTGTATTGCCAGAAGAACAATATTGTTTTGCCAGTTTATTCGGGCTCCGAGGTAGGCAGTTCAAGTGAAGGCCTTGACGAATCCTACAGTGTGTTCAGCTTCTAATTCAACCCTCTTCTTTCTATCAGGCAGTTCCAGCCCACCGAACTCAATAGAAGATGGATACTATGAAGATGCTGACAACAACTATCCAACCACCAGGATTAATGGGGAACAGAAGAACTCATGTAAGAGCACTGTGTAGCAGACCCTCTTTGAGCATAGAGCCATGTTATGAGCAGGGTATATATATATAAATACCATCACTGTATATTTCTAAGAAATATAATTTATTCCCAAGGGACTAAAACACATTTATTATGTGTGCAAATATTATTTGCTTGACAAAATAACTTAATAATGTGATGGCATTCATATTAATAGAATAAGAAAGAGACCCAAAAGTCCTGTGATAGATCCACTGAGCTTGAAGAATTCAGACAGATTTTACTCTCTCATTTCTCATAAGAAATAATTTATTTTACCAGACAACGATTCCGATGCGATGAGCAGCTCGTACGAGTCCTATGACGAGGAGGAGGATGATGGGAAGGGACAGCAGCTGACGCACCAGTGGCCTTCAGAGGAGAACTCCATGAACCTGGTGAAGGACTGCCGCATCTGCGCCTTCCTTCTGCGTAAGAAGAGATTCGGACAGTGGGCCAAGCAGTTCACTGTCATCCGCGACAACAGGCTCCTGGTGAGGCCCTAACTTGCCATACAATACCATACAGGGATGGAAAGAGAAAATGAAGCTCCCATTGCTTAGACATTTCATGTGACCTTAGTCACACTTGAGCTTAATAACAGAAAGATGTAAGATAAAGTATGTTTTACTAAGCTTATAGTAAAGCCTGGAATGGCTTAAACTGATATGCAATGGGTGTCTTCAATACAATATAACTAACATTTATTACTGTTACTGATTATTTTCTGTGGACATATGTCCAGACCACAGAGTTTGCATAACCGTATTAATGGAGTGGGAATGGGGTTTCACAACTAGCACCTTCTTTTTAATGGCGTTCCGGGGAACTCACAATATATTAGGTTTCAGTGAAGTTGCTGTTAAAATAAATTACTATCCAGTTACTACAATGAAACATTACAGTGCCTCCAGGGAGTACAGAGCCAGACTGAGATCGGATGACATGGTGCTTTGAAATTCCCCAATAATTTAGCCAGTTTATTCTAGTAAAAACAAAATGACTGCAGTCTTCCTCCCTAACTATACCGTGTTTGTCTTTATCTTAAGTGCTACAAAAGCTCCAAGGTTCAGAGCCCTTACATGGACCTGGCCTTGAACATGTGTAACGTTATCTACGTTCCTAAAGACGGGCGACGTAAGAAGCACGAGCTGCGCTTCTCTCTGCCTGGCGCTGAGGCCCTGGTGCTCGCGGTGCAGAGCAAGGAGCAGGCTGACGAGTGGCTCAAGGTAACATCGATTCAATTAACACATCGCCTACCATGTCTGTTTGCTCTCTGTTGCTTGCAGCTATGCTTTTGTTGGTGGTTCTTGTTCCTTACTTAATGAACTTGCATGTTCCTTCTGTGGCAGTCATCCAGAACTTTAAACTATCAGTCATAAACTCGGAGGCACGAACTGTAAGAAAGCAAGTCACGAAGACAAATGTTTAAACCGGTTTGAGTAATAAACAGAAGTTTTGCCTGTTTAAAACCCAGCCTTAGCATTTGCCACAGGCTCTTACTTATCAGGGCTGTTGAGGAGCACAGCCGGAACACACGGTCACTTGCGTTCCTGTCGGCTCCATAATCTCGCTCTTTTGTTTTCCGTTCTTGCTTGACATAAACAGACCCATTCAAGAGAAAATAAAATGTGCTTCTCCTAGGCTAGCTCTGTGAAAGTGTCTCATTGTGTCTTTGGCAGCATGACTGATAGAGTGGAGCCTGTGCTTATTTACACCTAATCCCTTCGTGCATGTTTCCATTTATTGTCTGGTTGTGCAAGCTGTTAGTAGATACAAGGCTAAACCTACACATGCAGACTGTCTACAAAGAGGCAGGCTGAGTCAATACAGGATTTTACTGTGTCAAACCCATGGCTAAGGTATCATTTCAACAGTTACACCGCTATAGCTGACTCAGTGTTTTATAAGCATTAGCTGTAAACTTGTTTCCTCTTTGTTTTAGAGATCATGTCTTAATATGCTTTCCTACAGGTGATCAGAGAAGTCAGCAGCCAGTGTAATGGGGTTCATGGGTTAGAAGGATCAACCTCACCAATGATTCTGCGGAAAATAGAACTGGACAAGGTAATGGGTGGTGCGGATTGCATATTTATGGTTGTTGTTGACAGTATATTTACATATGGAATGCTTTAAGTGAAAGAGCTGGAAAAGACCAAATATTTAAGCAATTCATAGACGACCATATGCCAGCAAAGGCACATAATTGTCCATTGTGGTAAATAATTGTACTATTTACTAAAGGCTTCTGATTCTTGTAACTGTTGTTGTCTCAATGCAACATACAGACTGGGAAATGCTGTGTCTGGTTTCAAAAGCACTGAGGGTTTCTCAACATGATAATTAAAGAGTTTGTTCCATGGGAGCTTAGAAAAGGAGCATGCTGTGACCTGGGGAAATAAATCTAAACACACCTTCTGTTCTGCATTATATCCCATTAAGATCTAAACATAAAAAGCAATCGTTATTTTGGTGATATAACTTGCTGGCATAAAAAAATGGTAAAGAACTGGTGATGAATATGTCCTTGAAACCAAACCCAAAGCGCTAAGGTAGAACAGAAGGCTGCTATTCCCAGTGTAAGTGTACAGAGAGCAGTGTGGTCAATGGCAGTCCCTGGGAAGGTAGAGACAGACACAGGACCGAGGCTTCCTGACTTTGTTTTTCCAGCCTGTCTAACAGTTTGGTGCTCTGCCTGTTTCCACAGAGATTATCCGTGGATAAACAGACCTCGGACTCGGACAGTGCGGTCACGGGAGACAATAGCAGCCCGGTGAACAGGAGGGAAGGCAGGGATCATGGTAAGAACCTGCTTGCACTTTCTCAAGCACATCGACAACACTAGCCTCAACACCGAGAGATGACCCTGTATGGGGTCTGTTTACTTGCAATGCTGTCATACTATTCTTGTTTCATTTTTTAGTTCTCATTTTGTATGCTTAGTTTTCCATGCTGTCAGTAGAAGCACAGTAATTATTTATAAGGGGATGATCAGGTTTTAAAAGGGTGTTGTCACTTACTAGTAATTCTATGTGCTTTACCACCAGTTACAATGTTACGCTTTCAAAGCAAACTACTCAGTACAACTCCTTTTGTATGGTTTATTATACGTTGCTATGCTTTCAATGTGGCATACCGGATTGACCCTATAAAAGAGATGCAGTACCATCAAAAGCTTTCTGGTGCACATGTGCAGTTTATAATGTCACGGTTTTGTACAGCAGTATCCCATTCCTCCTCTCAGCATTACCCCAGTGAAACAGCTGTGACGAGACAGACTGACCATATCTCCAAAAGCTTATGACAATACAAGTTCCTGTGTTTGTGTGGAGGTTGTGTTTTCAACACTTAAACAGTCCCAACAGTGTGTTTATCCCAGCCAGTCAGTGGTTATTTCATCTCGTTGTGTACACAGCAGTTAAAGGGAAGAGAAGTGGCCTGGCTGAATTAAAGGGCTCCATGAGCAGGGCAGCAGGGAGGAAGATCACAAGGATCATCAGCTTTTCCAAAAAAAAGCCTACCACTGCTGAGGACACCCAGACATCTTCTACTGATGAGGACGTTCCATGCTGTGGTTGGTTCCAGGGCTATACTTAGCCTCCCTCGCTTTTTAAAATCTGGAATCCATGTGATTATAAAAATGGCAATGATATCATACTGTATTTATGGAGAGAAAGAAAAGTAGCAATTATTCCATTACTATTCTCTGTTATAATGATATACAGTTATGGGTGAATCAGTTTAATTGTGAAACAATTGAAATAATTAAACTCTTGGTTTGGTAACTGTGAGGTTTATATATGTTCAATATTTTTTCATTCTGTAAATTAACATTCAGAAACTTGATACAGATTGGGGCCTTTTTTGTGTTTTTTTTAAGCTTTTTGTTCAAAGAAGGAAACTTAGATTTAGAAGTGGGTGAGTTAAGTTGTGTAAATAAAAGCATAACTTATGTTGAATTTGTCCTTTTTTTAAGTGGTCTGGAATCCTGATTGAGCAACATCCACAAAACAGGATGCCTCTCCCTGACTCTCTCTCGCTGAGGGGGACAAGCAGGAAAGAAACCAGAGTGGGCCTCTCTCTAGTATACTGACGCTCATGTGGGTGTTTTCTCCAGGTTACCTGAATGTGCTTGTGAACCAGTGCTGGAAGGAGCGCTGGGTCTGTCTGAGAAGGAATATTCTGTATTTCCACAAGGACCGGTCGGACCAGCGAACCCACGTCAACGCTATCGTGCTGCAGGGCTGTGAGGTGGCAACCGGACTAGGCCCCAAGCACCCCTTCGCTTTCCGACTGCTGCGCCACAGCCACGAGGTGGCAGTCTTGGAGGTACGGGAGAGCGCTGTACCTGTGTTTTTGGTTTTCATTTTTCAAAAATGTCCTTTGAATTTGTGTGGGTTTATTATTAAATTAGAATGTAATGCCATTGACACAACGATGTGGTTTCATTATGAAACTCATCGTGGAAGACCTCAAATATCAGCCTTTAAAAGAAGTGGCATTTGAACATTCTGGGGTTTGTGAACTCAAAAGCTGAGCACTTTCTTTTATTAAAGATCCCATTATGATTAGATGACAGCGTGAAAGCAACACAAATGACATTCTCAAGCAAATGAAAGATACAGATAAAGAGAAGACAAACAACCCTTATTATTCCATTATTATAATTCCACTGTAGGATTTGCCTTTTATTTAGACAAGCATAAAACGCTGAACAATTGTTTTGTGTGAATTTCCTATCTGAAAGACTGCATCATAATTAAAATGAAGACGTTTGTAAATGTTTGAGGTAAGGAGGAATACTGAGCTGCAGAGTTACTCAGGATGTTGTGCAGGTAGTTCTTAGCACACCCCACCCCATCTGTAAGAGGCTTTTCTGTGAAGTGACATGTCAAGGTCCCCATTCATAAAAAATGTTGCCCTTCCCTGCACGCTATCGAGCAGAAACTCAAACTCCATTAACTTCTCTCTCCGCCGCGCTGTGGCAGCACATCATATCACATTAAGAGAAAAAAAGTACAAACTTTGTTACTGTGCACCTTCTCTACAGCCTGTTGAAAGCCTGCCATTTCATTTTAACTCTGCCTGCTCCTTTTCATCTGTGGCCTTGAAGATCTTTGATTTAGTATTGTCCAGTGTATATTTCCTATGTGATAAACACGACCACCCTTTGAAAGACTGCTTTCAAAGTCAGCTCACATTCTGTATTCTATGGCTTTGAAGTATTATACCCTATTCACAAATCTTTAATGTATAAGTTATTTAAAGAAAGTTGCATTTATTAGTAAAATGCTGTCTATAGAACACGTTCATGAATCTCTTACACTGAGCTGCAGCTTTGTGAATAGAGCCTGTTGTCTTCTATTCCGGTACACCGCTGTGTTCTATGATTGTTTAGGCAAGCTGCTCTGAAGACATGGGCCGATGGCTGGGACTGCTTTTGGCTGGGACTGGATCCTCCACAGATCCGGAGTCTCTGCATTATGACTATGTGGATGTGGAAACCATTGGCAACATTGTTGACGCTGTCAGGCATTCCTTTCTGTAAGTGCTTGTAGTGAACAATCCGTTCAGAACCTCTGTGTTATGTGGGGAAGCCTCTGCATGTGCAAGCAGGGGAAATCCTACCACTCTAACCAGTCAACTCTCCTACATCGTTGTGCCATTATTCTATTGAATCTGTTTAGGACAGGGGACAGGCAGTTATTAAGACGTACCAGTGTGGCGCACAATAGAGACACACACTTATCACCAGCTCGTTCAGTTGCAGGGCAATTGGATTGAATGTTTGCATTGGCATTGATTTCTGCAGTGTAGGCCAGTAACAATTTGGAGTTTGGTTGAACTGTGCCACCCACTGTATTTCTTGCTAGTGAGCAATACAGCTTAACTTCAGGAGATTTGTTTGGTTCTCCTATGCAGTAATGTCATATTCTATGATACCATACTCCTCTTCTGTCTGTAGCTGGGCAACCTCTTCTTGCAGCCCTGGAGGAGTGATTGACTCCAGGACGTATGATGATGTACCCTACGAGCAAGTCCAGGTAAGTTTAAAATCCTGCCTTTAGCAACTACATGTTGAGCAGCTCATTGACTTTTGAGCTCAACGTGGAATGTTGTGAAACCCATTGAAAACTGTAAGGTTTTACATTTGTATTTATTTCCATGCATTCTAAGCTTTACCAGTAGAGGGCGCTCTGCTGGTGCAGCGTGAGAATTAATGTGCAGTTTTCCAAGTTAGCATTTTGTCAATGTAAATCCAACTGATTGACACCACTGTCTTCAAAACCCTGTTTAAATTTACACACTTAAGTATTTGGACCAAATAAATAGGTCTCCCTTATTTAAAGTTTTAAGAAGTGAGGTTATCTGTTGAGCAGAACAGTATGCGGTTCAACCACACAATAAAACCTTTTTTTTCTAGTTTTTTAAACGTGTTATTTAACGTGTCAGCACACATGCAATATCATCAGCAGCATTTCCACGTCTACACTCAGTGGTCTATAAACATGGGAGAAATCGGGCTGTGAACAGAGCTTTGGTACCCACCTTTCAAGAACGACTGCTAAGTAATCATATGCTGTCATGTAAGGTGTATCCCACCCCCCACCCCCCACTGCCCAGCCCTGCCTGTAAATGGAGGCTGGACATCCCTGTAAACAAATCATTTCAATTGCTCCAGATCAAAATCAATCTTGTTTTAAGAAACCCAACATTGTATTTCTTCTGGTCGCACTCGACTTTCTAACAATAAAATGTGATCCCCTGTCAAGCGAGGGCTGCTCCACTTACTGACTGCTTCCCCAGATGTTCCTTTGATGGTCAAGGACAGACTCCTCTGATGGGGGGTCACTCGTTACACATGAAGAAACATGCAGTAGTTTGTTCCACCAGTCCCTTTCTCTGCATACTGTCTCTTGTGTTCTGCACTAGATGAAGTGGTGCACTTGAAGTTTCTGATTCAGGGTTATATGCATAGAAAGAAACCTCCATGTATGTTCCACTGAGTATGTTTGTGATTGGGCTGCATTGCAGATGTCTTCTGGACGTGATGTATTTACTGTGGAAAACTTTTATAAGAGTTGGCATCTTGACAAATGAACCAATAGCCACACGATGTATTGAAAACCTAGTTCAACCTTGGCATCATCAAAAGCATAATGGTTTGGCTTTATTAGCTACAGCACTTTGCACGCAGAACATATCCCATGGTGCTCTATGACTAACAAAAGGCTTGGCTTCCAGGGCCAGTGTTAAACAAGTACAAGATGAAATCAAGTATGGTCCAAGGCAGTCCACAGGGAGAGAAGAGTGGAAACTTGTATGGATTTTGTCCAAAAAAACAACATTTGAATCAATTTAAAGGAAGAGATTAAAAATGAACTCTCTGTAGATGTGTGCAAAAGACAGGTGTAAGTTGAAAAGCAGACATGCACCCTGGTGTTTCCCCTGGATCATTAGAAACTTTAAGAGCAGAAAAGCTCCACCTTGACTCTTTAAACAATCCAAGGAAAACAAAGCCGTCCTCCTCACGGCTGGGCGCTCTCCCAGGCTGACGGGGCTCGCTGTGCTGGGTTTAGGTGTCACTCTATCCCCTCTGCAGCTGTGTGCAGACAGACCCCTGATTTCCATGTGATAGCCCCTCCAAGAAACCAAGCCTTTCAGTGCTTTATAACAGGGTCTTATAAACTGAGGGAAAAGAAAGCAGCTTCCTGCTGTGTGCACCCGTAAAATATTCCTGGGGCTGATATTGAAGCAGTAAAGTACCACGGTTACAGTACATTAATATGCACTGCACTGTGTTTCGACAAATTACTATCATTAAATACAAGTTGGAATTGTATGGTGACTCTATACACTTCTATTGCATTTTTTGTCATAGGTGAAACCGTACTTAAAAAGTAGAATTAATTGCTGTTCCTCCCTACCATTAATATGCACAGCATTCTAGATGCAAAACCTTACGTAAATATTCTGATTTCATATACATTGTAAGAAAGCCGTGTAAGAAAACAACACTTCAGATGGGATAAGCTCACGGTTTTGTCTTTTTTTCCAACATGGTCCAGATGGAAGAACAGAAGCGTCCCGCGGTGTCTCCAGTAAAACGGCACTCATCCTTCTCCAGTAAAGAGACCCACAAGATAGACCCACAGGTTAAGATAAAACGCCACGGCTCAAGTAAGACTTCATATGAACCGGAGTCCTGCAGCCCTGCTAGACTCCTGGGTGTCCTGCCTTAAGTACCCGTCTTTATTTTAGTTTGTAGTCTTTTCCCAAATGCAGTCTCCTTTTAAATAGTTCAAGTTCTTCATTTTTTACAGCTGAATGGATTCCAAGTGCTGCTTACATTTGAAGATCTTTAAAGACTTTCTTGCAGTCAGTAGGACTGACTTTAGATTTATAATGTATCCTCTGGTAAGGACTGGAAAGGGATAAAGAGGGTTCACCCAGTGATCGCCTCCTAGTGTGTATGGGGAATGGGGTTTCATCCCAGTGCTGATGACCATGGCTTCTCTTGCAGGGCATGAGTGCAAACTCAATGCGAAAGCAACATTGAACTACTAGAGTGTGTTAAAGCCACAAACGCCTTCTTTGAAGAACATTGAAATTCCAGTGATGCCTTTACATTTTATGGGGACCATAAAATGACACCGCCTCCCCACCCTGAGCCTCCACCTCTTGAGTTCTTCACGGTCATTGTTTTAAGCTGTCCGTGGCTCAGTAGGCAGTCCAATCACACTCATCGAAGAGCAATAGCATTGGTGGGGTGGGTTGGGACATGGAAGAATTGCCATTGCTAGTCTCAGGACAGGGATTCAGCTCACCCCACCATATTGTTTTTAAGTGTTATATGAAATTGTTTCAGAATTGATTAATCTAAACTAAGCCACTAACTTTATTAAATTTATTTTTCATTTGAGTATTTTAGTAGATTACCAATATTGTATTGCTTTAAATTCCCATAATTCCTGAATGTTGGTTTTGGATTTTTCTTGTGTGAAATAGGGATTATTATTTTTTTTTTTTAACTAAATGTACAGTCTAGTTTACTGTAGTCAGTATAAACTCACCCAGACAATTTGAGAGCTAAAACTCAGAACCGCTATCTGCTGTTAAAGTGGTGGTATTGACAATTGAGGTTTTTAACATCTAATTGGAGTTTATTTCTATATTTGATACCTCAAATACTACAGAAAATACTATGTTTAAGTGCTGCATCATAAAAACACATACAATGAGACAAACCTTTCATTGTAGGTTATTAAGGTTATTATGGATTTTGATAAACTTGTTAGGTTCTGCTCTCTCCACTGAAACATTTCCAGTAATAAGCACAGGGAAAGTCATGGCTGTACACATCCCTTCCAGCCACACCTGCCTGCTGTAAGCTGGTGTTGTCAGCTGAACAAGTGCTTATCCTTTCCTTGTGTGTTTCTTTTCTAGATGCCAACCAGTATAAGTATGGGAAGACCCGCGCTGAAGAAGATGCAAAGAGATACTTGAGTGAGAAGGAGAAGCTGGAAAAACAGAAGGAAGTGATTCGAAATGAACTGGTAGTGCTGCGCAAGGAGAGGAGAGAAGTGAAGGAGGCTCTGAAAAGCACCACAGGTACTTTATATTCTTCACATACAATCAGATCTAACACCATGGGAAGAGTACCTGCACACAGATATTCTCCAATACAAGATAATACCATACAAGACAATACAATGCAAAACAATACAATACAGTCTTCCATCACAAGGACCCCAAAGCACCTTGCACACAAATACATTAATACAACACAGTAACAAAACTGGAATTAAAAAAGGACATAAATACAGTCCTCATTTGGAAGCTAGTCAGATACTGCTACTGAAATGTCACTGTGGATCTCCAAGAGAAGACAAGAGCCAGAATTATAATAGAATTATAATTATAATAATATTAATAGAATACTCTTTTTATATAGGTCTGTTTTTAATTACATCCCCAAATGGACATTTCAACAGACTTACGCGTTTGGAAGCTGTTATTTATTGTATTGTAATAGATAAGAAATGGAAAATAACATGCTAGTCCAATGTAGCATTAAGTATTTTGTTCTTAACAGAGACGTCTGCTGCTAAAATGGTGATAATCCCTGAGATTTTTTATTACCACATAAGATTGAGAATTTGTTATAAATTGATATTGAAGATACAATGCACAATGCAATGGAACCCGGTATATTTAACAGAATATGTTCTAAAATAGTAAATCAACGATGTGGAACATTTGTAGAAATGTTTATGTTTCTTAAAGATATTAGTAAATTGCTATCTTTCTTTGTGTACGGTTAGGCTCATTTTATGATTCCTTTGTAGTTAAAAAAAATGGAAATTGCTAGAAATGTTCCTTATAAAACCAACCCTAACTTTTTACAGGCGCTAGTAGTATCAACAATTATTTTTGAGGTCACTAGATATCTACAGCTGAGAATCTACGACAATTGAAATTAAAACCACCCATTAAAGTTTGCTTCCATGTTCAGTATCTGGTTCAGTTGCTCAGGGTATTTGAAGGTGAAAAGGCATTTGAAGTTAAGGTATTCATTACTGTGTGTAGGGACTGTGAACCATTTCCTTTCCTCGCTTCAGTTACTTTGGTGTCGAAAGGATATTCTGCTTTGCTTCACATCCTTTAAGTGTTCCATTTAAACTTGAGTATGCGTTATATATGCTATCTAACTCTAGTGACTTGATTTTAAATATTTTAAATGCTGAAATGCCAGGACTCACTCAGATGGTAAAAGAGCAGGAGAAAAAAACCGCCCACTTTCTGCATAAGTGGGAAATCACTTATTAAAACAGTGGTACTCAATTCTGCCCCTCAAGATCCATTCCATTCCTGATCTTCAATCCAAGCAGGTCCTAAATTAGTTCATTGCCTCTTAGCAGGTTCAATGAACTATTTTAGAACCTGCTTGGAGTAAAAACATGGACTGGTGTGGCTCTCAGGGGCCGCAATTGAGTACCACTGTTTGATTTCATAGGGGGATACTGCCCTCTGGTGGTCATCATGAATAGTGGCTACAAACCATACACTCTTGTCTATACTGCTACACCAGCTAATGCCAAAGAGCCTTTACCAGAACAGAATCACTCCTTTCATTCTCCAAAGACCGGCTGGCTATTAAGGTTTCACTTAGGAACCACTTGTTGGATTTTGCTGAACCTGTGCATGGTCATTTGTTTTGTGTAATGTGTTTACATCACTGTCTGGGGGTATGTTGGTAATTCACACAACTTGTTTTATTTATGGGTGATCTAGGTAAGAAATCGAAAGCCCTGGAAGAGAAGATTGCACAGTTGGAAGAGAAGTGTCGAGAGAAGGAAAGCCAGCGAGTGGATCTGGAGCTCAGCCTGACGGAGGTGAAGGAGAACTTGAAGAAGTCATTAGCGGGGGGATCTCTCGGGGCAGCCGGGGACAACACGACTGGCTCACAGGTACACAGCTCTCCACACCCACAGTCCCCTCTGCCCAGGACTTCCATCCAGTCCCATATATAAAGAGTCTGGTGCGTTACTATTGATGCCCTAAAGGTAATCTGTAGAGATGTAACAGCAAGCACCTTAACCACAATGCAAGAGCCAGGCTCGTCTGCATTTGTGGTTTTAGAGCTTTTAACCTCATCTGATCTCACCGACAGGGGACAGCATCCATAATGGCAGTGTATCACATAGCACTGCCTATTACAGAGGCAATACAGTGAATATAGTGGGCCTGTCCATCCATCCGTATATCTGCACTTAGGCAGGTCACGCATTAGAATTTTACATATCCAAAAAACCTAAATGTGCATATAGTGAATGATGGTCATGGCAATCTACTACACTTCTTCATGATACTAATAGTTCTAATGGGTGATGTGTTTGTTTTGGATTGTACAGGTGTTTTTATCTTGGTTCAGGGGATATGCATTCCTTTATTTTAATAGACAGATTTAATCAGGCTCTTGATGGGAAATCAATTTGATTTTTTTATTTTTTTGGTCAAAGAGCTCAGGAACAAAAAGTGAGAGCAACTACGCAGAGCCTTACCTTCCAGTGAACTGTGCTTCAGAAATCCGAAAGCGCACCCCGTCCATCACTGCCTCAGGGAAAGGCAGTGTCATGAAGAAGGCTAAGGTATTTATTTATTCATTTATTCAATGAGTTCTTAAGTGATTTACTAATATAGTCTGGTTTTCTTTTTTAAAAAGGGTTTAACCTGAGCTTCCTCTGAAAAATCAATCTCTCTCTCTCTCTCTCTCTCTCTCTCTCTCTCATTTAGGTTATTGTTCTGTTAATGTTTCTTTCTTTTTTTGTTTACAGGAATGGGAGATGAAGAGAGGAACCTAAGTGACTGTGTGTCATGTGGGCACTTCAAAACTGAGAGAGGTTTCATTCAGCATAGAGAGCATTTTGAAATGCAAATTCAGAATCTATTCCAGTTTCATCTTTTGCTATTTTCAGAATGCCTTATGTCATTTTGTAACTAAAGAAAGAAGACTGATTAGTATCTGCCATGGTGTTTGTCAATCAGTGGGATTACTAAGGGCAAGACGGACAAAAGGGTCTTTTATATATAAAAATAATGCAGGACTTTCTTCAATTGGTGTCCAGATATTTCAGTTACTCTTGCATTGAAATGTAAGAGAAGCATGATTTATGAATACAGGGTCCTGGATTTCAAAGCTTGATAGTGTACACTGAGCAAATCCTCCCAGTGTAAGTTTGGAAAGTAATTAAGTACATGTAAACTTTAACTGAGCAAAACCAAAGAGAACTTATTTTGTTAAATTGAATATATTTCCTCAAACTTCACATACATTTTGAAGTGCAGGTCTGTAGTGTATAATGTTGACATTTCTGTATTACAAATTTTAATTTGCCACCATCTGTGAATTTAAGAGTGTAATTAATAATAAAATAGCCTAGAGATAGAGAGAAGATAGAAACTAGGAATTAGATATTTCAGCTGTGTGTGTCAAAATGCACGCTGTACATGTATTTGACTGTAAGAATGCTGTAAAAAAAAAAAAAAAAAAGATTGACAATTGTTTTTATTTAATTTTTATAGAATTTTCTGACCATTTTAGATAAAATCCAAGAGATTTTCTTTTTTAAAAGTTTTTTCTTGCTTTGTTATTTACATTGAGTATTAGTGTTCTTGTGTATTTTATATTCAGACAGTATGTCTTTAAGATAAGTTTTTCTTAAATACTAAGAAGCCAAAAGCCAGGTTGCAAATTTTCCATTCCAGGTTTTGGCTAAATGTGAGGATAACAGGATATATAGAATTTCTAAAAATACTAAAAGGTGACGGGTAGATCTGTACTGACCTAATACTAATACTGCAGTTGAATACTTAAACTAAAGCTAGTTAGGACTTTCAACTGACTGCCATCTGCTCTATCATAAAAAAACGGCAAGGGCACTTCAGAAAACTGAAAGCATGGGTATTCCTGGAATTATTTTTAAAAAAATGCTCTCCAGACCTGCCAGAGTATACAGATAGGTTCGTAGACACATGAAGAAACTAAACATAGTAAATGAATTAACACAAAAGTGAACCGATAAATTGAGTTTCACTGCTGGGGCCGTTTCATGTATGAATCCATTTCCATATGGAGTGCTTCAAAGTGCGTAGATCTGGTAGAGAAGCTGTGAGCTCCAAGTCTTTGTTAACAGAAGTTCTTCTTACCCGGATTCTTTCAGCTTCTCTACATTGAACTGGTTTCTCTGTTTCAGTAACTTCTACTTGTTCAAATGTATGCACTTTAAAATATGTTTTCAATAACTAGAGGTGGCGATGGACCACCCAGTGAAAATAAAAGAAGCATTATCTTTCCCTAACGTTTGTGTAGATGTGTCTTTCTTGAGACTCATTCTTTTTTACAACAAGAATAGGGTATTAATGAACTGAGGAAACCAGTTTCCAAAAACAGCACTCGTCTGGTGCTCTAAACATAATCTGCAGAGGCAATATAGTGCCTCCAATCTAAGCAAAATGACAGCAAATTACCTTAAAAGAACTGTTGTCAAAATACAGCACTCATAAAACAAATGTTCAACATATGCTTGTGGAAGTGGACAAAAAACTGGTAAGACATATTTAGCTTGTGCTTACCGGTCTGTTTTTACTTTACAATTATAACATTAACCAATAGATCCACAGTGTGTATCTACAGTAGGTACAAAAGCGATTCACAGTCTCAACGTTCATTTCTATGTTCACCAGGTAAGAAACAACATCATAATGATCACTTTTTGATCAAGGCTAACCCCAGTGGCTCCAGCACTCCTTAGTTCCGCATTCACACCTGTGCATACAGTTTATAAATAGTTTAAAATGTGCGTTAACCCTTTCAGTTCTCAAGGTCCCATGTGTTAACATGCCGTCGGAAATCACATTGGAACCTAAGTCCCAGTCTGAGGTAGTGTGTAAATATAGGTCAATTAAATGTCCTGTTCTGATGTATACTCAGAATGATATAACTGAATATTGCATTCTTCATTCAATGTTGCAGCAAAATTGAGGTTGACTGTTTTACCACTTTGTTTCCAACCCAGCCTATAAATATGATATATACACGAGCCCATCTGTTACACACACGTCTGCATCATACTGCTCCCAGTCTGCCATCATCTTCAGCTTCCTGGACATTTCACACACAAAGTCCAGAGGCTGCAGCACAAGATATAGCTTTGTCCCATCATCCATTCTTTTCAACAGCCTCTGAAAAAAAAAAAAAGAAAAAAAAAGTTTAACCAGAATCATACCTTAGTGTTGTGCCAAGCGTTCTTCAATGCCATCTAGTGTTCACTTGTTGTATTACATCAACCTTACTTGCACATCTACCTGGATTTGAATTAATTCCCTTATCTCTAATACTCATAGAAAGTACTTCAGCTGTTTCAGAATTTAAGTGAGGTAAGCCTGATTTAGAGGGTTGGGAATCTCATGACTATCAATAGTGATGAGTCTAGAAGTTAAATATTTCAGAAACAGTTACAGCGAAGGAAACATTTGAACCTTACAATACATACTGTGTAAACTGCAGTAAACTGTACGAGAGGAAATAGCAAGCTTTGCAGGATAGATGTTTTATTCAGGATACACTCAGAAAGGAGAATGCTAATCCTCATTGTAATCCTCCCCCTGCTCAATAACCTGCCTCCTACAGAGTTCAACACAAACCTGGGTGGACCTCTTGTCCTCCTGAATCAAGCTGACAGGTTTGAAGTTAATCTCAGTGATGCACCAGGGGACTGTGCTTTCAGTTGTGACAGCCATTGGACAGTCCAGCCCACACTGGGAAGCACTGGAGCCAGGAGTAATGTACCTTATCTGTACCGACAAACAGGACGAAAACACACAGCAGAAAGAGGCTCTTATCAAAGCAGTGGGCAAAAGCTGCTTCGTGGTACATTGAAGGAATGCTATATCTGTACAACTTGAATTATTTCTTGTTTTTATTACAAATATTAGTGATTTTTTTTAAACATATTGTAAACGAGCAAAGGTCCTCACCATTATGCAAGTGCCAGGCTCCTCTGCATTCATGGGTACAGGCATTAAATCTTATGTCTCTGACAGGGGTCACAAAGTGTAATGGCAGTGCATCACGCAACACTGCCGATTACAATATGTTATATATTTTTTTTAATTCTTTTTCAAACTGTATCTGCCATGAAAGGGTCCAGGAGTTCCACCTACACCCATAGCTATACCGATGACTTTCTTGGAAATCCATTGCATGAGAAGCAACACTTCCTTTTCAGTCAGTGGGGTTGTGTCACAAACAATAATGCAAAGTTTAAAAACAGAGATACGATTGCGGAACTAAGGATGTTAAACATGTGTCACATTCCAATACCTTTATTGTTTTTATTTCCATATACTTTTTTTTACCTTGCATTGTGCATAAAGATTGTAAAATGCATATATATTTTTTTTATAATGAAGAATATCTAATTCCTACCTTGGGCCCATCCAAATGGATCCCCCAGTCTTCTCTGCAATCTGTCCGAACACAGGTGAAGACACTGGCCTCTGGCAGGCGCCTAATCTCCAAAGAGCTCTAATAAATGGATAAATAAGTGTGAATGTGGTGATCTCTACCATGAACCTCAAATGCAGGTCAGCTATCTGCTGCTGTTGATGCAAAGTACCATTTCGTTAGCATACTGCTTGCTGAATAGCTTCAGGTGGTCTATGTTCTGTGGGATCATGTTGTTCAGTTGACAGACTTCATCTCCAACGTGGAGTATCCTCAAGATATTGATCTTCCCACATTCTCCAGCCTGCAATACTAATGTGCAAAAGAAAAGGACAAAGACAAATCACCAAATGCACTGTACCTTCCAGAAATCAGATCAGGACTGTACTACAATCTGCAGCCTGAATGGATGGATGTTGTTTCGGAGAATGACTATGAACCTTCTCTTACCAGATCTTATTTTTGACTTGGAGGAATGCGATATTGTTGTGTATGAACTCTGTGGGCAGACTGAGAGTTATACTCCTCCTCTGTTGTTCGGATTTCAGTACACTAAAGAACAATGAAGAAAAAAAAAAACATTTCTGCACATAAATACCACGTTTTTCAGTGATTACTTATTTCAGCATTGGCACAACTGCCAACTTTATTTTAAACTAAGTCTAATTAACATTGAAGACATTGAGAAAGACGTCTTTGAAACATTTCTTATTTAATTTATTACGTTACTTTCAGTATTTATAAATGTTAGTAAGCTAGTTGTAAAAAAAGAGCTGCTCATCAAAATGAAATGTCACCAAAATGATTACTGTAAGACAGCTTACCTTGGATCAAATATACAATCTTCTTTGTCATAGCGTTTTATTTCGTATAGCTGACTTGGATGGATTTCCTAAATAAAAAAAAAAAAAACTGTGATAAAATATTCTATAAATTGGTTCAACTGGTGTATGTAGTATATTTTAAATGCTATTTTTAATGGGTTCCAAGTTTTAGAAAGAACACATCATCAAAATAATATATTATCTATTAGATGTCTATTTCAGTGGACGTAGACAAAGTGCTTGCATTTTTTAAAATAGCATTTTCTTATGTTCTTATTTTAGTGATCAGTTTTTACTGAACTGTGTTTTTTTTCATTTTTTCTTTTGTGCTGCTTGGACTAAAAGCTTTATCTAAAACTGTTGCTGTTAAACCTAGGATACCTTTTCAACAAGAAGGTTTGCTGGAAAGCAATGTGCTTACATATTGTTGTGGAGAATGGTGGTGTGCCCTCTGCACACAGGCAGGGGCCGACCGTTTCAGAGCCAGAGGAGGCTTTTCCATAGGCCCTGGGACACTGCGGCATACGTGCTTCAAAAAACAAAGCAGACATCTTTTACCTTTCTAACTGAGACAGCATTCAGTAAACAGAGTTATCTGACTTGTATTCCTGTTTCATCATTGTATTTAAAATAAAATATAAGTTCCGAGTAGCACAGTGAATTGTTTTACTAACAATGATAGCATGAAGGTATAGCATGGTCCGACGAAGACACCGGCTTTGACCTTTGCCTCAGACAGCTTAGGGAAGAAGTCTTGAAGGTACTTGAAGGCTGCCGACTCCTTATCTAGAGCTGTGCAGAAAAAATAAAAAATAAAAAAAAATCCTGTACTGTTGTTTGTTTATCTACTAAACATTTGACAGCAGGGTCATTACTGTTTTAATAACTAAATATATGTTAACTATGTGATAAATATATGTTACAAAAAAACTGGAATGCAGGTGATTTCAGTAACACTGTCATTTAAAAATAATAAGGGCAGCAAATTAATAGAACTTCCAAATGTTTAAATTATTACATAGGAATAACATTTGGAAGTTCTATTAATGTTAAACACCACTGGGAATTTAAGAGTATTTTACAGCACTGGAGAATTATTCCTGGATTGCATCAACCAAGTGTCCTCTAAAATAGGGGGAGTTTCCCAGTGTGAAAAATGCTAAAAATAAAAAAATTAAAAAATTAAAAATCACTGTAAATCAAATAAAATGTGTTTATATGATATAAACTCTGTTAAGCAATGTCAAACTTGACTACTGTGAGTGTAATCCTGTTTAATTGTTCTAAACAAGACATTCATGGTGCGTGTTTTGGCCTGCATCATCTTGAATGTAAATACACTTTCAAGTTGTACTCGCTGGTGTTTACCTTTCAGTTTCAAGGTTTGCTGATAAGCAAAAACGGCGCTACGGATATTAAATCCAGCACTGCCTTTTATTCATATATCGTCAAACTGTTTTTTCCTTTTGAGATGTTATCTTGGATCTGGGATAAGCAGAGGATGTGAGGATCTTATTCTTGATGTTAGAATAACCACGTTCACTAAATCTTAGAAAACTCATGTTTTTAAAATCCACATCCGAATAAAATTGAAATTAATGTGATTGATTATTTGGGGTTTTTATTTGATTACAGCATCCATGATCCTGTCTGACTTAGTATTATTGCCAGTGCTTCAATCAAAGCCCCTTTCTTGGTTCTATGTTGTTGTATTACGCCAGTGCCAGCTGGGTGTTGTAGTACTATCATACCTCGCAATGCCCTATGGGTCTTGTAGTTATACAGTTCACATGATCTGCGCGGCTCTCAGGAAGGTTGTTATACGAATATGGCTATGCGTTACCTTCGGGCGGCTGCAGAGAATCTGAATCATTTAAAGTGTTTAATATCGCACTCCACCAGGATTAACAAGTAAGAATGCAATTATCAGGAATGTACTTAACGAATATGTAGAACTTGCGATAGAAACAAAACGTGGTTTACATAGATATTTATGCTCCTCCATACCATACATAGTGCTGCTGGAGAGGCAGCGGGTATTGCGCAGCTCAGTGTGTGTTACTGCCGTCTGCAGTTGACCTGAGAGAGAACAACGTAACATTTACATTTAAAGAAGTGTCTGTCACTGAATGATGTGTATTTTAAACCCACAGGTATCTGTATGTTTTGTAAGACTTAGAGGGTAGTATGAATGTAGAATATGCCTGAGACGCTCCGACTGAGGCTGCCTAAGTTTGTCTCCAAATTGCAACGATATGTAACCCAGACTCTGAGGATGACCGGCGCTTTATGTATATTACTATTGTATTAGTCTTATTTCAGAAGACACCTGTTGTGTCAGTTTTTGAATGTTAACATAGATTGCAGTTGTCCAAGGTACAGTCAGATATTTTGTTAAATGAAATTGTCGGCGTGTGACTGGTGACAATCTAATTATTTATATTTGAGGTGATTGTAGACGAACCCTTAGATATTATTATTATTTTTGCTGAGTTCAGTCAAGTTCTTAATTTTGTACGTTTTCTAACAATACAGATTTGGAAGTGCAATGTCGTAGCACAGCCTAGTCTTACTGTCTATTAATTGTCATGCCAAATTGCCTCAACACTTGGTGTTAAGGCAATTTGGCATGATGATGGCTTAAAATGCGATAACGGTAGTAGTTGCAGTGTATTGCCACATTCAGTTAAATGGTGGCATTTTGTTGTATTTTTAAACAGCGATTCTATTTTCGGCTGTATAAAACAGAAAAGAAAAATCAAATGCAGGTAGCGGTAATGTAATAATGTATCTTTCAGTTTGTTCAAAGTGCGGTCTAATGTTTACTCGGCACAACTAAATGTCTCAGTCCATTCCTTTTGGAATCCATTCTGCTGAGGCTGCTATTCACGTAGGCTTTGCTAGGGGACTGAGACGACACAGCGCCAAATGAGGCGAAGTCCTTACGCTGCTTGCTTGCCCTTGCACTGCAGAAGTGGAGATGAATGCTGAAATCCCGAAAGTGTGGAAATATACCAGTAACTTATGTAAAAGAATGAATTTGCTTCAAGTTTGCCTTTAAATAGCTTTGTGTTTTTAAAATTTAAAATTATATGTAATTACAATTATTTCGATTGTTCCAACCTGTACAGTATTATAAGTCTTGGAATAACGTCTTTGTCATACTTAATACACAGAGTTGACGCATGAAAATTCAATATCAATACATTATTGTTGCATTTAATACCATGTTGCAGACTCTAATTGTGTTAAGTTGTTAATGATTTAAATGTATTGCTTTGACACATTCATTATATAAGTGACAGCTCATTGATTATACTGACACATCCTGGGTGGGCGCAGAGGGCCCTGAGCTACTTATCAAAATAATGAAATTAAAAATAGAGATTCGTAAATGTCTGCCGGTTTAGTACAGCTCTTAATTACTTGCTTCTACAATGGTTTGCACCAATTCCATGCTTTTTTTCTTCATTTGAATACATTTCAATATCATTTAAATTAATTAATGCTGGCAAAGTGCTAATTTGATAGCGGGTGCAGAACACCAGGTGAAAACCATTCTTTACATACAGCACATTTTTAGTGGCCGCTAAAGTCCCACTTTACAGACGCTAAACATGGTTAGTGTGTGCAAAACTGCAATTTTGACCGCAAGATGGGTTTTTGCAGCCGCAAATCAGTTTGCACGTAAACTTACATCAGCCCGTTAACGTCAAAGGTATTGGTTCATGTACTGATTTTTTTTTTTCTAATGAACTCGATGAGATGAATTGTTTTATGCTGTGCACATAGAAACACTGCAATCAGGCAGTCCTTTGTACTTGAGCCTGTCAAATGTACAAAACATTAGTGAACTATTAATAAGCGTACATGCCAAACACAAACCTGTGATTATTGAACTGGAACACTGTACGTGCAGAAAAGGACAACATCTCGGTATCAAGAGGATACAAGGTCTGGTTTTCCAATAATTTCTGTACAATAATGCATACAAACAGAGCTAGTGTGCTGGCTCTGACACATAGTACTGAAAAACATGTCCACATTATTTTCTTTAAGTTGTGAATTCAGCTGAATCAATTTGAATGCACTTAGCTTCTTAAGGGGTTAACTAGGGTACAGGGTACAGTTTTGCTACAATTTCTGTAAAGATGGTCAAAGCCTAAAAATGTGTGTTTTCTAAATTGTGATTGCTGACATCGTATGTCCAGTTTTTTTCAGTAGCAGTGTTTAGTTCTAAGTGGCAGCTGACAAGTGTATAAAGACTCAATGCAAATTCTCCACATGCAAGAAGATTCTTAAGCCTTTAACTAAAATATTTGCATGTTCTCAGTATTAGGATCGTTGTGCTAATTTCACCAGGGATTTCCTTTTAATACACATTTCATGCCAAGGTTTATGATCTTAATTCCAAATCAGTAGGTATGCATTAACTATATAAAAACAAGCCACACAAGGAAGGACTACTGCATGCATTAACTGCAACAATAATTACAATTGTACGACTCTGTGCAGGAGCCTGGAAATGAGCCAACATTCGGCTTCAGGGTATTTGAGTTTGATATTCAAATTGAGACATGCTGTGGAAGGACTGATAAAGCCGGCCAGTGTTTCTAAACGTGATGGTAACCATGACTGAAGAAAACTCGCTGTTAGTTATTTTTTCATTTTTTTTCTTTTTGCAGTCGTGGCTATTCTGGCTAAGGGAAACCAAAACGTTTGTCACATTGACTTGGGAAGGTTTGGTTTAGGTCTGGGGGAGAGGTGATATTTCATGCACATCCACACCTCCCCCCAAACAAACATTCGCTGTGCTGGAGATCAATCAGTTGTTCCATTTGCTTCTCAATGCTAGATGCATACTTCATTTACTATTCTGTGAAGCATTTGGGCCTAGTGCAAATCTGTCTCTTGTTAAAATGGAAGAGGTAACTGTAATTGCTAAATTGTCTTTAATGGTCTTTGCCAGTTGTATTGACATCTTATCTTTTTTTTATATATATAACATATGGAGAGACTGATACATTCTTGGTCCAAAAAGGGAAGCCATTCATTATTCCTTGGTGGTCCCTGAAGCCATCTGTCTGCCTGTTTAAATTGTAAAAGGGCCCATTCTCTCACAGCAGGAAAGGCGGAGATCATTCATTGACATGGATCAATAGATGGTCTCAGATTTTAGGGGGTTGTCATTGGAGTTCTGTTTGAATTTGCAACCAACAGGCATTTTAGAAATAACCTGATGATCTTAAAATGGTCTGTACCCAAGCGGTTACTGATTTTTAGACTATAAAATACATGCAAGAACAAGAATTGCATTTTTATTAGGCATCCTTCCAACAGCTTTTTAAAAGTACCAGATCACAAAACACACTTGTGATGTAACTGCTTCTTTACATTTTATTATTGGCTTAAGGCTAAATGACTGCACACAGTAATGCTAGTTTACTAATGAAAATGAATGCTGCAGTTTAAAGTTAATAGTCTACATGTTACCAGTAATGTGGTTTTTTTTTTTTTGGTGGGGCGGTTTTGTGTCAATAATGGTACCTCCTCCTGCTCTCCAGGATGGTGCAAATTACTTTCCTTGAAAGATTCTTTTTGTTACAAATCGGTATGGTGATCCCAGTGTTCTCATTCCAGTGTAATGTAAAGTAGGTAAGAGTGGGCAACAACTAGGGTGTTTAAATGACCTTTGAATTAAGACTAAAGAATTGCCTTAATAGTGATATTATTATTATTTTGTTATTGTTATTATGTTTATTATTATTATTATTATGTTTATTATTATTTGTTTATTTAGCAGACACCTTTATCCAAGTTGACTTACAGAGACTAGGGTGTGTGAACTATGCATCAGCTGCAGAGTCACTTACAACTACGTCTCACCCGAAAGAGGGAGCACAAGGAGGTGAAGTGACTTGCTCAGGGTCACACAGTGAGTCAGTGGCTGAGCCGGGATTTGAACCGGGGACCTCCTGGTTACAAGCCCTTTTCTTTAAAACCTGGACCACACCGTTATCCCATGTTGCTTGCAAACTGAACCCATTCTGTAATGTTGTGCTCTAGTCTTGTGACCTCAAAGTTTTTTTTTTTTTCCCAGGACAGTAGAGAGTGTCACACATTTGTAAGTGTACAAGGAATTACAAAGTGTTTGTTATTTATTTGGTTGTGCATTAAACAGAATGGTATGGGATGTTTTCCCATGATTGAACTGTATTTCTTGTATCAGAATGCTGTTCTTTGGTGAGAGTTGTCTTGTTAGATCAGGTGCCCTGTTGCAATGTTTGATTTAAATGAACTGAATGTTTGTTTTCCCTGTTTTTCAATAGGGGATCCCAGTGCTTGTTCAGTTCGGCTGCACATCAAAGAAGCGCTGGGGACGAGAACAATGTGGACGACTCCGAGGATGAGCCAGGGAAAACTATAACAGTTCGCATGCTCGAAATGAGAGCAAGTAAACTTGAAGAACAAGTTCAAGATCTCACAGTAAGATTTTTATTAATCAAACACTATAACTGTATTCCTTATTGTATCAATTCTACTAGTAGTTGTCTGTCTTCCTAAATACATTATACCAAATGTAATTGAAAAAGTTGGAATCTGCTAAAGAGACGAATCCTGGGTTCAGACAATCCTGAGAAAGAAACTTGCAAGGATCTGCTGCCTGTGCACGTTGTCAGAAGTTACACTTTCTTCTTTGCTTTTATAGGCGAGATATAAGAAAGCTTTAGCTGATTCTGATACAGTCAGAAGAAGAACTCAAAAATTTGTGGAGGATGCAAAGCTCTTTGGTAAGACATGTTTTGTATTATTGGAATTGTTTGTTAGAAGGACCCTGAGAACATAACACACAGAGCTGCTGACCAAATTAAATGTTAATAATTTTTTGTAAAAACAATACATTATATGCAACCTCCATACTGTCTGTACATACAAAAATGTTGAATGTGTTGAATGGCCTACTCTTCAGCCTATTCTGCAGTTGTATCTTGCATGCAATTTGCTAAAAAGCCTTTGGGTAGTAATCTTCGTTTTAAAAGTACAAATACAAATTGGAATTTATTATACATTTATTATACAAGTTTAAAGTGGTAACCAAGTTTTAAGATCAACTTTCTTAGCACTTGTAATAATCAACAGTTACTGGTCCCACTTTTCTTCTGTTGAAGATTACCTTGTATCATTAGTACTTGTTTTTTAATTTTTTTTTTTTGTTCTGATCAGTTATCAAAAATACCCAGAACAGTACACCTGTACTAAAATGAAGATCTCATGCAGTGTCTTACAGGTACATGCTAGTAATATGCAGGTATTTTGAATTAGTTGAAGATGATGAAGGATGGGTTTTGCTTATATACATATGTAATAGAGGTCGGCACGGGTACCAGGAAACCCAGGTACCTGTCAGGTTTAAAATTACCCGATCTGGGTCTCTCTTTACTACCTGGGTATCAATTTTATTAATTTGAGAATTTGAACAAAATGTAGAAGATATGACAATGCAAATATCCAAGCTATATATTTAACCAACAAAGAAAAGCCACAATCAGATGTGTAATAACTGGTCAGACAGCATTAACTTCCTAGTTTGACAGCTTTTTATTTAGTGTCCCTATCTATATACACTGCCCTCCAACAAGCGTGGACAAGTAGCTTAGTATCGCTTAATATATTTGAATGAACAAGCTGTCTCTCGAGGGTGTTCACACACACACCTGCTGTCTATGAATGCTGAAGACATTGCAAATTCCATGGGTTATTAATTCTAAATAACATCTGTTGCATACTTGGTGGTGGGTAAGCAGTTCTCTGGTCATACATCTACAGGGTGTGAGTAGCCATCCAAATGGTTGTATAATGGTTACTGTGTCATGGGTGCAGCTGTATAATTGGTATTTGTCTTGTTGCAGGTATCCAGAGTTTCTGCAGAGATTTAGTAGAGGTTGCAGATATGCTGGCGAAGACCACAGATAGTGTGTCTGAGGAGGAGCTCGGTGATCAAAACCCAACTCTCAAGAACCTTTATGACGGACTTTTGCTCATTCAAGAGCAGTTGCACAGTGTGTTTGGCAAGCATGGGCTTCAAAAGATGACACCCATTGGTGGCAAATATGACCCCTATCAGCATGAAATTGTCTGCCACGTAGCAGCCGATGGTTCAGAGCCTGGCACAGTAACGGTTGTAACCCACGAAGGGTATCAACTTCATGGGCGCACAATTAGGCACGCGCATGTCGGAGTAGCAGTCGAATCCCAAGATTGACAGCAACTCCATTTCAACTGAGACCTACTTCAGCTTGGCATTGCCTCTTATGATTTCCTGTCTTCTGAGCTATATATATATATATATATATATATATATATATATATTAGCTCAAAGAGCCAGCTGCCCATACAAACATTTGTATTGTACCTTTTGCTTCTTAATATCCTGTACAGTCTTTATATATTTCCTGTTTCTTTTTGAAAATTATGCTTTTATATTTTTTTATTTGATACTTAGTTGCTGATGGTCATTCACAGAATGTAGGATTTGTTACCAATTTTCAAGGTACCGTAATTGTTTGAGATTTTCACCCTCAACAATTGACTCGTATCACAATTGAAAGTTCAAACTTTTCTCGTGCAAAAGTAAGACTTTCAGTATTATAAATTATCCTTGAATTGTTTAGTTTAAATCTTTATTGTGATGGTTACTGCACTGAGTGGTTAAGTAGATCTCCCTTTTCCCAGATTTTTTTTCCCCAGTATATCCACAGATAGGTGGTTGATGCAATCCAGAGTGGTTTCTCCCCAGTGCTATAAAATGTGCTTATATAATCAGCTATGGCTTGCTATGTCAGTTTTTAGGTTGATCAATTCAACCCCCAAGTCATTGAATTAAAGGTTAATTCTAGTTTGGTATACCAGCAAATTATTTAATTGTGTGACTTTGTATATTTACCACCAGTTGTTTGTTACGTTAGCATTTTTCGAGTGATTAGTCACAAGTTCTATCGCCATATGAGGTTTTCAATATTTGCTTTTGGAAAAGGCATATGGAAACAAGTGTCTTGATTTTAGTATTGTCATAAAAGATAAGAGATGCGAGGTGTGTTCTACAGTTTGACCCTGAAAGCAGCTAATAATGTATGGGCCTGAGATTAAATGAGATGCATGGGATAATGCATGTGTACATGTTGTGTAGAGTACAGCAAGGTATTTAAGACAAGGATATTAAAGAAGGTTAAATCCATTTGTTTATTTGTATTTTGTATTTAATTTGCTTGTAGTACATCAAGAACAAAGTTGTATTTATTGAAACATTGTATTTCCTTTGGATGCTGATACTTGCCCACGCAAATGGTTACCAGTGTCGGGTTGTTTAAAAACTGTTCTCTCTTCAACATGGAGGTTATCTGTCATATCCTGCATGAAAAACGGCAAGTTGGCTAGTTTGTCTTGTTAATACAAGAATGTTTCAGTAAAAGTGTTAATCTTCCATTCTGTTTTACTATTTAATAATACTTTTGTGACTGGCACTGTTTGTTATTGCTTTGGTAATATAAACTTTGCATTACAGTATTACATTTGTTTGTGCAGATTAAAATACCCCAAGTGAAATCCCTGTTAGACCCAATAGTAATGCCATTCAGTAGATTTATTACTGACTGTGCTACATAGCTTACAGATAACTTTGTGCATATTTATTTTGGCCTTGTCTGTAACCCAGCTGAAACTTTCTGTAAATACGTATTTGTTACAATGTTAAGAAATAAAAAAAGAAATGTCCACGAAATGCAATTGACTTAGCTTTATGCTTGAAAGACATTCAGATTTAGAATTTGTTATTAAGCAAGGTATAATTACTGTATAAGGTGTTGATTTGAGCAACCTGTACCCTGCCAGAATAAACCACTGCTGGATTATGTAGAGTATGTTATAACACCGGGGAATCATCCAGCGTGGCATTAACCATTTACCCGTTATCCTGGGATTGCCCTAAAAAGTAAGTGGATATGCTATGAAAAGTCCAAAAGTTTTGCTCTGTTTTATCAAGTCGGGGTATATTGTAGGCTAATCAAATCGATCCCTAAATCAAGATGAAAATAATTCAGTGTCACCGAACACATTTTCTCCTAGTTTTGCTTTACAGTCTTTTTTTTTTGTTTATTTTTTAAAGTTCTAGATGATTTGTTACTAAGTGAAAAATAATCTCTTTCACATTTCTACACCAATGGGATATAAAGTAGAATACATTCAACTTTCGGTGTAAATGTACATGGTTGTTTATCTTAAAATGATTGTTATCAAAATAGCACTTAGTGCAAGTATCCTTTTAAACAGTTTTTTTTTTTTTTTTAAATATGTTTTGCAGCCAGTGTCTACTGTACACATTTAATTATTTTTATACATTTCTAAATTATATGTACCTAAAGTTTATGGTTGTACAGAAAATGTATGTTAGAGTTAACTTCAAAGCGAATGTTTCTGTATTTAAACAGAACCATATTGAATTACTTATGTTGGTAAATAAAAGTTGATGCCAAGCAATAAAGAATAATGTTTTGTTTTTTTTTTCCATTTTTACTCACCCCCAATTTGTTGTAAATTTAAGCAGGCTAGAGCTTCCTCTGTTTCCATTTTGCTAGCACTGGATGTACAAGTCATCTTAAAAAGCCATCCTTTTCACTTGCCTGTACAGACAGATTTAAGATTGAATACAAGTCTTGGTTTGCATGCACTTGCTCCAGTTTCTATTTTGAGAACATTAACAGCTTATTAAGCCCACAACTGTTAGAAAAGAGTGTTATACAAGCAGTCAAATCTAATTTCTAATCATCCTGTATTCTGTTATAATAATGCAATACCTACAGCCTTCCTGTATACGTTTTTACAAAAATAATATCTTTAATATGCAGTGTACTACTTGTTTTTTAAAGGTGATTCTAAAGTCGGAAGGCCGCCTTTAGCTATAACAGCACTGATAGCTTGAAGAACCAATTCATACAGTAGATGATGGAAGACAAGAATAGAGGGGCCCTAGACGCTTGCTGTGAAGTATATTCCAATGAAAGTGCCTGACCTTGATTAGCAAACGTCACCCCAGGAAAGCGGGTATTAGGAATGTGAAGGACCGGCTAATTAAAGTGATGTATTCGCGACCCCTTCTGTCACAAAATCAGCATTACGTTATTTCCCGGTGCATGCATATGTGCAGTCACCTGCTGTGTTGAGTTATTGGGTTATCTTATCTGCTTCAGAAACTGATATACAACAATGATTTGAATCTCGGACATTATGCAGTTGTGCTTCAAACCTTGTCCACTGTCTCTTTAAATGTAGAACATTAGTTGGCTGATAAGACCACCTGACCGCGATCGTAGAACAACAGGAACTGACTGCTACGCGGCTATTCTTTTTTCAAGTCGTAGTGGAACCGGAAGAGGAATTGTGTAATTGGCAGTGGATGCAGAAGTGGTCCAAGATTGTCTTTAAACTATAAATAATTTACACATTGTTTTTAATCTTAGTTGTACTTCGATTATGTCCCCGTGTTTAGTACGACTATTGAGGTGTTTTGCTTTGTTAATTCCGTGCATGTCAGTCTGTGGCGATTTGGAATTTGCACACGCTGATGGAGCTCCGCCTTCAAAGATAGGTATGGATGTATCAAATGCACATTTCATGCTGCAACTTTAGTTTAGGAAGCATAAGTGTGCGCGCCCATAATGAGTAGACACAATGTTTAAACTTTACTGACACGTAGCAAATCAAAATAAATTACTGGTGCGCAAACCCCTATGATTTGGGTAGCAACAAAAATAAATAACGGACTGTTTATTATCGTGTTTACACAGGTTTGCATCAAAAGAAGATTGCAAAATGATTAATTAGAAAAAAACTATGTTCCATTTACTATGTGCTTTGAATATTTGGTTAAAATAATGACTTTCCTAATTAAGGAATAACCCAGCTCTGTACGATGTACTGTGTTTCTGTGTTTCATAGACATCGCAGTCAGCTTGCTGTGTGCACATGACAGTCACTTTTTAAAGTTTTTTTCTTATCCTTTACAAACATTTTCCACCCCCTCTGATTTAACTGGTATAGCCTATTTGTACTCCAATTACCCTGTTCACTGTTTTCTTCTAATCGGTTTGTGCCCCTTTCTTCAGCACTAACTGCTGCCTGTGCAAGAAACACTTTTTGTTCTATTTTTAATCTTTCTGAAGGAACCGTATTTGGTGCAAATGCTTTCTTCGGGTTCTGTTTCATTTTCAGGGACAGCCACATCTCCCTTGCAAACCCTAACCCTGATGTTCCTTTTCCTGTAGCAGGATGTTACCACAGCCACACTATACAGTAAATAAAGACAAGAACAGTAGAACACGCTGAATAAAATGATTGTTCATGGTCTTTTTTTAAAATGTATTTTTACTGTTCAGTATTTTCCCCTTAACAGCGGTGATTGGTGCTGGAATTGGAGGCACAGCAACTGCCCATTTCCTTCGGCAGCACTTTGGGCAGGACGTGGAGATCCATGTTTATGAGAAGGGCAAGGTAGGTGGCCGCCTGGCTACCGTCACTGTGAACAATCAGGAGTATGAGTCTGGAGGCTCAGTGATCCACTCCTTGAACCTCCACATGCAGGACTTTGTCAAGCTGCTAGGTAATTCAAACACTGTATTGTAATTCTCAACCCATCAAGATGTAGTACCGTAATATTGTAAAATCTATGTCCCTAACCTAGGCAGGCAATACCTGCCTCCCTTATGCTCTGTTTAGCTCAACTTTTCAGTTTAACATATACCCACAACTGAGTGGGTGTAGTTAAATTATTACTTTTTAAATATTTATTCAGACACAATGGGGTGAAATCCTGCTCTCTGATTAGTGTATAATGCAGATTGGAGATCCCAAGCACTTATCACTTTGGCTGAAGCGGTTTTTCACCCTGCAGGGCTGAAGTACAGGAAGAATTTTCCTAGGAAGACAGCGGTGTTTAACGGGGAGCACTTCCTACTGGAGGAGACAGACTGGTACCTGCTGGACCTCTTCCGGCTCTGGTGGCGCTACGGGATCAGCTTCATCCGCCTGCAGATGTGGGTCGAGGAGATCATGGAGAAATTCATGAGGTAGGTAAGTGGCCTGCACAGTGAAACTGATATCTCAGTTTACTGAGCAACGTGCTGGAAATCAGCAATATTGCTTGGTTCTGGTTGTGGTTAAGGATGATTTTAAAAACAATTGTAGAAACTACTTTGCTAAAATAAAACCTACAATGCATTACACAGAAAGTATGACACTACATTCCCATACAGAAAAAGCTGCTGCTGGGAGAATACAGGAGAGTTTTTGTTCAACACAGAAAAATGCATTCTGCCTCTTTGATCAAAGAATGTGGATGGTTGAACTGGTTGAATATGCTAAGATGCAACACCTTTCTATAGTAACTGTCTGTCAGCGGGGTAATCAAACTGAAGATCAGTGGTTGCAAGCTAAAATGTGAGCTTTACAAATGCTTTTTTTTCCAATAAGTGACTGAAATGCAAATGAAACAAACTGTTATTTCCAATGAAGTAATCATCTGTGCATGATAACAGACCTAATCCAGCCCTTAATTCATATGCAGTTTTCCCATGTTTGCTTCTCGCAATGATGTGTGTCTCTGTCCTGACAGGATCTACAAGTACCAGGCACATGGCTATGCATTCAGCACTGTGGACGAGCTGCTACACTCCCTGGGGGGATCCTTGTTCATCAACATGACGCGGAACTCAGTGTCCGAGTCCCTGCTGGAGCTTGGCGTGTCCCAGCGATTCATTGACGAGGTCATCGCAGCAGTAACGAGGGTCAACTACGGCCAGTCTGTCAGCATTCCTGCTTTTGTAGGTATGGAAGACTGAAAGAGCCATTGTCTAACTGGCTGACCGACTGATAGCAGAAAACAACAGGGATCATAGTGTGTGGTTTTGACTGTACATTAAATCTTTTTTGTTGGTGTACCGGTTTTCTTTCTTCTCTGCAGGGGCAGTGTCCTTAGCAGGTGCTCAGGCTAATCTTTGGGCTGTCGAAGGCGGAAATAAATTAGTCTGCTCTGGTTTGCTGAAGGAAGCAAAAGCCAACTTGATCCATGCCCAGGTGACCTCAGTTTCACTTGTGTCAGGTAAGTGGTAGTCAAACGCAGCAGGACGGTGTGACTACGGGCAGCATTGTGCATCCCTGGCATTTATTAAATCTTAAATATTAGATTTGTTTGAATACAGTGGGGTGGTGTTATATGTTGCTATACCTTTCTGTGTTGCACAGTCAGCTTTATTTCCCTAAATCCATAGTGTACATACTGTATAAGTAGTGTCATAGTTTAAAATATGTATTGTGGGTACATGAAATCCATGCAGTAATACCTGAAGGTTTTAAAAGCTTCTGTTGTGTGTGTGTGTGTATGTGTGTGTGTGTGTATATATATATATATATATATATATATATATATATATATATATAGTATATGTGTATATACTGTATATATATATATATATTTATTTATTTTTCTTAATTTCCAAAGCAGACACAGCCCAGTACCAAGTGAGTTACACAACAGAAAAGGAGAAAGGTTCTGCCATGTATGACATAGTCATTATAGCAACACCTCTCCAGGAGGGGATGGCCAACATCACTTTTGAAAACTTTGAGCCTCCGATCCCGGAGCTCCCTGGAGCGTACCACCACACTGTGGTTTCGATCGTGCACGGCTATCTGAACTGCTCGTACTTCGGCTACCCAGACCCCAAGCTCTTCCCGTTCACCAGCATCCTCACTACCGAAGCACCTGCCCTGTTCTTCGACAGCGTGGGGAATGTCAGCCCTGTCAACATCTCCAAGGGCTTCAAGAAGAAGCAGCCCCAGGAAGCTGCCATTTGGAAGGTATTTTCCCCGCAGCCTCTGGAAAGAAAGGACCTGAAGACCCTCTTCAAGTCTTACTACTCCGTCCAGGTGACAGACTGGCAGGCCTACCCTCAGTATGGCTCAACTAAGCGCCTGCCACCCATTGTTCTCCATGACAACATGTACTACCTCAACAGCATCGAGTGGGCGGCAAGCGCCATGGAGATGAGCTCTGTGGCTGCCAAGAATATTGCCTTGCTGGCTTACCACCGGTGGAATAGGGAACTGGAAATGATCGACCAGAAGGAGTTCATTCACAAGATTAAAACAGAGCTTTAACAGCTGGCTGGGTGCTAATATCGGAATCATTTCACGTCGGAATTAATAATGAAATAAAGTGGCTGTTAATCGAAAAACCTTTTCAGATTGCTTCAGAAGTTGCTTCTGTTGTGTGTGTGAAATGATTTGTTGTCTGACACAGTCTGCATTTCGTTGAAATATCTTGAAATATACACACAATTGAAGCACATGTACTGTTTTGGTCGGGGTTCCTGACTACATGAATCGTAAAAAGACTTTTTATTTATTTATTTATTTTTAAATAGATTGTTAGTTCATGTCAAGCAGATGTATGTTTTGGCTCAAGCCTTCATCAGTGGATAGCAGACATCAGTTCCTTCAGTACAGATGTAGTATATTTTACTGGATTCTCGATGTGATAGTACCATCTGTTTTTTTTTTCTTTCTCAATATTAGCCGTGATCCCACTTATCAAACCACTATTGCTCCGTGTCTGGACTGATCTGATTTTTGTAATGTGTTTTTTTGTAAAAACTAAGTCGCTCTGGATAAGGGCGTCTGTTATAAGAAAATACATACATACATTAACAACACAGATGGTTTTAGAACTGGAAACATGCGCCATGGTATATTACAGTATATATTACAGCTATAAGAGGCTGTGTACTGCTGTAAGGTAATATATTTGATATATTTGAAATCAATGATACAGCACTGATATTGTTAAACAGGTTTAAGAGAACAGCGAAACACGTTTATGAAAATTAAAACAAATGTTAATTGGAGTGCTGCAGCTGCTCTGCACTAAGGATAGCTGTGTGTTTTTGTTTGCTGTTGCTTACTACAGTATGTATGTTTTAAAGGGAACTTTAATTCCAAACGGTACCTTTGCAGGCTGCTTTTAAAACGAAAGACTAAATCTAAAATATGTAGCCTCCTTGGCCACTGAAAACTGAATTCAGTCATGCTTGGCTCCTAACAAGTTTGTATTTATTTAATTAACTTTATTTTCACATAAGAAATGGTTCACTCTGGTTTAGCTAGTGTATTGTATGGGTCCAGGTATTAACAAATATCATTTTATTAAATGAAAAAATTGAAATAATGGTTCTTAAGTCTTTTATTGTTTGATATTTAAATGAAAAGACAAACACAATCTGGAAACGCCCTGAATTGAATCTGTTGGCGCCATTATGCCATTAAAATACTTGCATAGAACCACAACGTAAACTGCAGTGCTACCATCGAATTAGGGAATTGTTTAAACACATTTAAAACATTCAGCTTTACAATTCAGCCTTTGAGAGGAGTACATTAATTTAATCAGATAATAGAGATCACATGAATATTAGGGTTTTTTTTTTTTTTTTTTTCAAGCAAGGGTGCATTACTCATTTAAAAGATGCATGTACAGCCAATCGCTATGTTCTCCATGGCAGTTCTGTATTTCCGGTTGCATTTCTTCTTTCTCCTCCTTTGTTTTGGACCATCGCAGAACTGTCTTTTCACAGGGATTTTTGTGTAGATTGGAACGCTTGTCATCGTCCGATCTTCTTGCATTGTGAAGGGGTTAATGCATCCGGAGCAGAGGCAGTGGGCTTCAGGTATGTCTGTTGGGATTCGTGTCTCATCGCGATTTACTCTGGAAATACAAGTGAAACGAAACTTGAAGTAACTAGATTCCGTTTCTTGTACAAAAACACTTTATTTTTTCACTGTCCGGCAACACACAATGTTCTGCATATGACAAATTCTGGCTTGTGAGGCTGGATTTAAAATAATAATACAACTATAGAGGGGTGGCTAAGCATGGTATCACATGTGATAGAGAAATGGGCATTACAGGGTGCAGAGTACTCCAATGTTGAACTATACAGGTAAGACCACCTTTCTAAAAACAGTTCAGAATACACTTGCGTTCATTTAAAACCGCTTAAAGGACCATGTAAAAGAAAACCGAGATGATCCAGAACCAAAGGGGGTCGTGACATGTTTTCATAATTGGAAGCCCTGATTAGTATATTGATAATAATCACTGACCTGTAGGACCAGGGAGACAGGCTTCTCCTGTTGGACATCCACAGCCGCAGATCAATCTCGCACTTGCTGCAAGACAGAGCCGAGTTGTTCTGCAGCTGCATCACCATGTCATTAATGCTCTTCTCATAGTCCTCCTCCATCGAGCTCCCCGTGTATTTATGTTTGACTCTTCCTTTCCTTTCACTCCTAATGTCTTTACCTTCGAAAGATTCTGTCAATGTTGCCATAACGACAAGGACTGATGAAAGCGCCAGCCACAGCACCTACAAAAAAAATAACCTCATTAGAGTTCATTTCTAATGCTTATATATATATATATATATAAAGAAATGTACATTTTCTTTTGATGCAAATCTACAAATAAAGAAGTTTCTTGTGAATTTAAGTCGCTGTTTGTACACTTAGTGTTCAAACAGGTACTTTTTATGTGTTTTCCTTTCATAAAAGATGCAATATAATTTCCGGTCAGATCAATTAAAATACAAACTTCAATCAACCACTATGCATGATGAGTACTGCTCAAATCCACTCACTCACCAGCTGGTCATCTCTGTTGGACATCTCAGTGGCAGCTGATTAGGATGCCTGATGGCTGCAGACTGGTAGAGCAGTGAAATGGACAATAAGATAGAACCAGTAGCAATAAATATATATATCTAACTAATCCCCCGGACCACGTGTGTTCTGAAAAATGACAATGACCTTTTTATATTTACTGCATTGTTGTTTGCAAAGGGTTGCTACATTGTTTTCACAGAACCTCACCTTACAGACCAGTCATTGTTCACAATAGAATGTTGGTTTCCCACAGTGGGAACACTGTTAGTTGTTTGCCAAAAGGAATTATAGTCTATTATAAAGGTAGCTGGCTTTTTAGGGCTCAAGACTGCATAAATATAATTAAACGACTACCATTGTATAAACACAAGTTTTGAAAGAATCTCTGTAAAATTAAATGACAAACTTTTATTATAAATTTTTACATCAGTTTTACTATGCTTTTCCTGTGGTTTTTCCTTCCACGCCCTGAAGCGACCCAAATCTGAAGCGACCCAAATGGTTCTTTTCTAACTCCCTTTCATATCGCCCTGGATAAGGATAAGCTTCATTACTTTATTCTTATATATATATATATATATATATATATATATATATATATATATATATATATCAGTTGTTTCAATACATATTTTCAATTCAACAAAACCACATAGTTCAAACATTGCTGTAAAGCCAGTACAAATATGTTGCAGTTCAGCACAGTACAATTCCAATAAAACAATTGCTTTATTGCTTGGTCCTGGTAGCTAGACCAACAATGCTGTCTGTGTCGACCTTTTATTCAGCACACCCTGTGTTGACATACTGTAAAAGATATCTGCTCACAAATACACAATTCTTCGTAAACAGAATGGTTTGTTTGCAATGCATTTATACCTATAGTGGTGTATGGTTCCTTTACAAACTGCTTTGTAAGGGTGGGAGGGAGCACAAGTACAAAGCTGTACCATTGAAAAATTGGATGTGGTCTAATCAAGATACCATTATGGTAACAAAAAATTTGTTTGGGTCTTTTCATCAACGCAGCCTTTCTGAACAATAAAAACTGCTAGCTTAAGACATAAAAAAAAACATTTGGCAAAAGATGGAGGCAGAACTGTGACTGCTTTTCAGTTGTCTAAATTTTAGAACAGGCTACACTCAGTGACCTCCATAAAGCCCCATACCATAGTTTAGATACGGGTGTACAGGATCAATTCAACACATTTTTAGGGTCAACTTACATACTAAAAGATATTTTCCTAGAACTCTGCTAAACCTGGTTTCTAGATATGGTAAGATATGATACACACCAGGATGTGAATTTGTTGTCCTTCTCTGGTCCTGTACAGGTGTGCCTACAACACCCAAGTTAAAAGACAGAGGGCCTAAGGAGAGCTATTAAACCAGGTTTAACAGGTACAAATATGCAATCTAAGTGTGAAAAGCACATTGAACAATATTGAGTATTACAATTACGTTATTTTCATTTTCTTAATAGTCAGTGGTCATAACAAGAACATATTTTTCTTAATTAAAGGTGTTCTGTGACGTTATGAATCGCATTTTTGCATAGGCATGCTGATGTAATGTAACGTTCATGTTTCGTGTGTCCGTGCTACTGACGTCAAAATAAAACGAGGACTGACAAACTGGCTCCTGCGGGTGGCGCTGTCCCTGAATGCCTGTGTTGATCAACCTCTCGTTCACTTTATTGAATATCGCGGGAATAGCGCGCCAACTAATTCCAGCGGAAGTGAATGCGAACTCTCTTTTCCGGCGGCCATAGTGGATTGATGAGCAGGGTAAGGACTGCTGGAGATAATTCATACCGCTATATCCGTAAACATCTGCTTAGTAGACACACTTACCCCAGCAAAATTACGGTGTATGAAACCAGACATTCTGCTGTGTATTAAAAGATCATTATTAGGATGAGATGACGAATTAAACATTAACAGCTACCTGAAAAGAAAATGCCCGGGCCTTACGAGGGAGATAGATGTAACTTGTTTTTAGCAGGCATGGGTTCCTCAATACCGTGCGAGTTTATAAAAGTATCCTTCAAATATCCCTTCAACCACACTTGTCGCCAGTGTTTTCTCAATTACATACATCAAAATTTCTGTCCTTGGTGGTGAATCACGCTCCACAATATATGTAATATATAGTGGAATAACTTGAACATTTAACTGTGTATTTTTAAAATATATGTGCATGTGCATGCATTGAATAAGAATGTCTTATAACAGAGTGTGCATGTCAGTTATGTATTTTAAAACTGAACATAGTTGTATAAATCACCGTACATGTGTTGTCATGTGAATTTGGTAGCGATAACTAATTGTGTTTCAATTTAAACTGCCTGAGTTATTTATACATTTTTTAAAGATATACATGAATGTGCCTCTTTTGCTTTGCTTGGTGGAGTTAAAGTACGGGTTACTGTTTCTGAAAGTGTAAAGTTGTCATGATGGACTGTCGATTCAAGCTGTATTTTGTATAAACATTTCAGATCGCAATGTACATTTGCCTTTTTAAAACTATGTATAGCATACTTCCACCTGTACATTTAACGTTGATCTAGGTGGTGAGATGCCTGCAGCTATTTTTGTGTGCATTTATATTATACCTGTCTACCATAGTCTTGCCTACCTTTGAAACCACCTTGCCAAACTTTGATGTAGAGATTTGTGTAGTTGTTCCTTTTTTATTTTTTATTGTGAATGGTTTTGATTAATGTCTGGTGTACACATTGTGCTTTCAGATCTATCCATATAGCTTGTGAGTTTCTCAGTCCTTTTGGCTTTCTTTGTTGTTGTAAATCCTTCCTTTCATCCCTTCTGACTTGTATCATAACTTTCTACTGTGCAGAATCAGCTTTCTGGATTTGTCTCAAAGACCCTGAATATCTTCCCCCTATTTTTCCACAGCCATCATGAAGTTGAATCCCTTCGTCACGTCGTCTCGCAGCAAGAACCGCAAGAGGCACTTCAATGCCCCTTCTCATGTTCGCAGAAAGATCATGTCATCTCCACTCTCTAAGGAGCTGAGGCAGAAATACAATGTCCGCTCCATGCCTATCCGCAAGGATGATGAGGTCCAGGTATGTGTTCATCTCAAAACTCAATTATATTCACCCAGATGTGTCTTGTACTTGGTTTGGGGAACCAGTCTTGCTTTTGAACAATTGATAAAAACAAGAGCATTTGATCATGGGCGTGTGCTCTTGATCTTTAAGTGTTGGCTGTATCTGCAGGTTCATCATAATACATCTTGTGATGAACCATGCGAGATATGAATAGGCATTTGTATGACAAATGAGTAGCGAACATGTAGAATGTCAAATCTATTTCTATGATTTTTTTTTTTTTTTTTTTTTAAATTCCAGGTCGTCCGGGGACATTACAAAGGCCAGCAGATTGGCAAGGTTGTCCAGGTCTACAGGAAAAAGTACGTCATCTACATTGAGCGAGTGCAGCGTGAAAAGGCCAATGGTACCACGGTGCACGTCGGCATCCACCCTAGCAAGGTATGGTGATGCTCTGTCCTGGGTCACGTCCAGAAACTGTTTACATGCATGCTGTCAATCCTTCATCCAGAATATTTAGGGGTCAGAGTAAAATGAAATATTCCATATTCCTGTGAACTGGATATTCAAATACGATGTATGAACAATGCCATATTCTGCACACCTGTCTTTCCCCTGGTCCTGTATGAGGCAGTAAGTACTCTGGAATGGCGTACTGGATATCTGCATGTAAACGCAATGGGGAGAGACGAGTACACCTCTATGTAAACAGATTATCCTGCATACTTCAGTGTTCCAAATAGAATGTCATTTGTTTTGAATGTTTTGCTTTTTGTTAAATTTCTGTCTGGAAACTGTATAAAAAAAAAAAATTAAAAAATGCTTGAATTGGAGCTTGTTGAAGAGAAACATTTTTGGACTAAAGTTGGATTAATTGCACCTGAGATTTGAAAATAACTTTTGAGCAGGTTTTTCACCTATTCCAAAGGCTAAATGGTAGAAGAAAATGTTATGAATATACTGTGTGGTATAGTTTGGATGCTTACAAACTTCAATTCGCCTTGCTTCTAGGTTGTGATTACCAGGCTAAAACTGGACAAAGATCGTAAGAAGATCTTAGAACGCAAAGCCAAGTCTCGCCAAGATGGCAAGGAGAAGGGCAAGTACAAGGAGGAGACCATTGAAAAGATGCAGGAGTGAAATGGTCTACGTTTTACAAATGCCAATAAAAGACTGTAAAAATCCCAAATGTCGCTCTTTTTATTACTGCATTGCTTGAAATATGTAAATCCTTGTGTGTGTGTGTATGTGTGCTCGTGAGTAAACCATGTGTGCCTAGCAAAGGATATCTTCTGGTGTTTACATATTGAGGGACACACACAGCCTATATTGAAGTGAAGTGAATGTTGGTAAGTTGTCACCAGATGCATAGTACGTCTACAGTAGGTTTTGATCATGGGTAACTTGGCATCCTCTGCAACATATTTAAAGTCTATATGATGGATGGCAAGGACTTTTCACTGTTGGCGATAGAGATGTTGAACTATGTATGCCATGCCTTAATATCTTTTACTGCGGAACCAATTGATGACACATTGTTAAATTCTTTGAGGAGGTTGAGGTTCTGAATCTGGTATTTAAATGTATTTTTCTTTACGTATTTATGTAACATTTTATATGCATGTCTAAAGAACTGCTTACCCAGTTATAAAATAATGCTATCATGCATTACACAATGTTATCAGTATCTGGGGAATGGAAGAACCTACAATAGGTATATGCTTGTAGCTCCCTGTTTATTACATTTCTACAGTGCTGTAAATAAACTGTTCATTAGGAACAACTTGTGTCAAACACAGATTTGGGGGGGGGGGGGGGGTACAGTTTCTCATTGAGGAATAGTCTTGTAACTTGCTAATTCCAGTGGGGGTCTTTGCAAAAGAGGCCAAAGTACCAAGATTTCTATCAAGTACGTTTAAGCTTCTAAAGATCAGATGTTAACAAATATTTTCATTGTCCACTTAATTCCAAGATCCTTGAGTCATACTTACTTTAGAGACGATCCCTGACTATTTCAGATTGGCAAGAAATGGCAGTATCCTGATTATAGAGTCCTATAAAAGGGAAGCGAGTATGGGAATACTTCCTACAAGAATTGCATCAAGGATCATTGTTACATTGTGTAAAGTAATACTTTGTATACATCAGCATTTTTTGAAAGAGTTTGATGTGCTGCTTCCACACCAGTACTAATTTAAAGCATGTTAACCCAGATTACACTAACCACCTTGAGTGAACAATTCTGTAAACAAAAAGGACAATACCACAGGGGAGCAAAAATGGTAATTGTACAGCATACACACTTAATGAGAAAGGGAAGTATTTTCCTCTGAAGTGTTTAAATTGTAGTATGGATTGTATGGTTTCCCTTTGATAATTTAGAGGGAGTTTGGGTAACCTGTACCTGAGGACTTGATTCTCAGTTGCTCTGTCTTCATGGTTCTGGTCTCTGTCATTTTATTGTTCTTATTATTTATTGCTTTTATTATGTATGTCACACCTTATAGTTTTATATACTGGATTTCATAAGAACCACTTATCCCAATGTAAACTTTTTCTGTCACACACATACACATCTATAAAATTTCGGGTTGACTTAAAATTTTTACAAGATAGCACATTATTTTTACATACAATTACCCATTTATACAGTTGGGTTTTTACTGGAGCAATCTAAGTAAAGTACCTTGCTCAATGGTACAGCAGCACACACACACACACACACGTAAAGTTTATCATACATTATTGAAAGTGTTATAATTGGGGTATGGAAACTTTCTATGTACGCGTCCCAGTAGTTCACACTAACAGGTAGTTCTTCAGTAGCTCACACTAACTGTTTATTCACTGATTAAACTTGGTATGGACAGTCAGTCTGGTGGAATATGGAGACATCTGTCTATAATGATGATTTTCTATGTAATGACACTGGTCGCTCTGATTTTTCAGAAGAACTTTAAAGTAACACTTTACTGAATATATTATATATTCTGTTTGTGGTTTATCAGTTTAGGTCATTGTTTGACCACTTCGTCTGCAGTGGTCATTCATTGCTTCAGTAGCTGTTCTGTACATTTGAAGAGCCTGTTTTTCACAGGTAGTACATGTAGTATTTTTATTTTATTTTACTCCTATGCCATGGTGCTCGTTTGACTGTGCTTTTCTACTTGTCTTTCCTTTTTACATAGACTGACCAAACCCGTTAGCTCCAGTTACAGCTGGATGGCTACTTGAAAGAACAGGTTACTGTAGTTTTTCTAACGCAGATTTCAGCCAGACCAACTGTTACATGCACTTCCCTCTATGAAATCGTGAACACATCATGACACAATGTAAATACTTTTCTGGTACTGGGATTCGAGTCAATTGGATAACCTCACCAGATGAGATTAAACGACTGCGTGGAAAATGTCTGAGTGCACGCCCAACACAGTTCCCCTGTCACGTGATAGGACTGGCAAACATCCAATTACTGAAGGGCAGGGCTTCAAAGAATCATGTGATATCTGTTTTCTGGACTCTGATGTAGTTTGTTCCTGTTGCGTTTAGCAAGTTCCGACTTTTTGAAGTCTCATAATAACTAAGCGACTGCTAGTAGTACTAAGTGTTATTTGTGTCACCGATTTGCATTGAAATGGCGTACGCAAGTTTTATGATCTCGGCCATTGTAGTGACAGTTTTTTGGGTCATCGTCGGCGGTGTCATTCCATGGTTTATCCCAAAAGGACCAAACAGAGGGTGAGTTAGTTTATATATATATATATATATATATATATATATATATAGTATAAAGTTATTTCCTTTAAGTAAATGAATGTCGAACCTCAATAAGCCTTTTTCATTGCATTTAAGCAACAAGTTAAACTGAGTGCGCAGCAGACAGTTAGTGCGTACGTCGTTTTTTTTTTGTTTTTTTTTACTGTACTTCTGTAGTGTGTGTTGACTAGTCAGACTCGTCACTTGTAACATTTTGAATAAGTGTAAATGCTAAACGCAGATGCTGAGTAAGTGACATGGGCTGTTTATTCTTTTTGTTATTTAATTCGTAGAACTGCTGTGAATAACTAACTAATTTATTTTAAGTGTCTTTCGTTTTTAGTCTTGTGTTGTAAGAGAACAAGAAAAGCTTAATATTGTTACATTTAGAGTGTATTTTACTGTAAAGTGTATGGCGTAGGGTATAATTAGGAAGTGGAATGCAATTGTGAAATTAGGAAAACGTCTTTTAAAACAAACACGTCATGTGATCCAGTACATTAGTGGTCCTCATTTTAAACTGTCAGATTTTGTTCATCACCATGAAATAGTGCAAAAACCAAGGTAAAGCAGCTAAAACTGGTCAATTCCCTCCAACAATTAAATCAACGTTTTCATACACGAACCTACTTTTTTTTTTTTTTTTTTTTTTTAAATCCCATAGATGATCATAATTTGAAAAAAAAGGTTATTAAATTGTGTTTTTTATTGACACTTGAAAAAGAGTGACATTTCAGTCAGTCGTTTTCTCTTGGGTATCCTAAAACACTCCATACTAATAAATGAACGCGATTCATATGATTCACTCTAATACATGCTATTCACATTCTAACAGGTAAAACACATCTTTTTTTTTTACTTCAGATGTTAGATATGTTGTGTCTAGCAGGAGTTATGGTTATAATGTTTTAGATTCTACATTTTAAAAAAGAAACATTACCATTTATTAGTCAGTGGGCTGAAATGTATTAGTTGCAAAGCCATGTGATAAATGTTCCTTTAAGTTTTCAAATGTCCTCATACAGTAATACATTCCACACTGACCAGTTTCCTGACCAAAATGGACAAATAAATCATTTATTTGTGTGGATTTAAACAGATGACAGTTATTATATATTTTTTTAACCATATGATTACACCAATATAATTTTATTATACTGTAGTTATAATATTAGTTGCTAAGAAACAAGAGTTGGCTGACATTGGCCAAGTTGTCTACCCTACAGTGGTTTCAACTGAACTCTGTTAGAAATTAGATGTTGAAGTTATTAGTTTCTTAAGGTACACTAATACAGACTACTAAAAAAGTAATTAAAAAAAAAAAGTTTAGTTCCTCCACTTCTCACATTTTTACTTTCCTTTCATTACAGCACCACAGAGATGCCCTATCCTCACCTATAGAGCTTCAGTCAATGTATTTGTTGGACAGAATGTCTCTAAAGTTAGAAGTCCACATAACACATCGTGTGTTATTGAAACTCAGGGAATTTCCAATTCTTGAAACGGGAATGGTGTTGTAATTTGGTTACTGATTTGTGAAACTGCCATCAGCCCTAAAATGCAACTGATTTCATACAGTACTGTGGGTGGTGATCTGTCCAGTATCTGCATACATTACAGTATATTCAAAATACAGGACCTGCTCAGTGTCAAATACTCCAGAATGCTTGAAAAATTGAATTTGGTGGAATATAATATATATAATTGCTTAAATAAACATTTTGTACGCATAGCAACGGCAGGGTTTATACAGTCGGGGTTACCTGCTCTGTTACAGAACACCCACACTTCAGACCTGTGGACCTCCTTTTTCTGGATAGAAAGCGACATACATTATTCTGAATTCAATTGTTATTTTTCCTTGTCTCCAGGGTTATCAACACAATGCTGGTGACGTGTGCAGTGTGCTGTTATCTGTTGTAAGTATAAACGCCCGGCAGTTCCAGAAGCCAGTGTTGTTTGGGGTGGTTGTGATGGGTATTGATTGAGCTTGTGGAGTGTTGCAGCTGGAGGCATGACTTCCAGTGAGGTTATTCTCTTTGGCATCTAATCAGTGATGGGTGAATTGTCTGACTTTTACAATGCTTAAATTCGTAACAAAATGAAACAGAGTCACTTGATATGTCTTGTGTAACTGTCTAAATGCTCCAGCTTGTAGACTTCCAGTGTGTAGTGGACTGCGGGTTGAAACAAGGACAGATTAAAGTATTTTAAGGCAACATTTTTATTTCTGCTACAGAGCTGCAGCCTCCCAGGTCTGACTCGTTATGCCAATCAGAAAATGTAGCGGGAAGCAATTCTGTTTTCTGGTCAAATCTGCTGAAAGTTGGTTGTTATGGTTTTGGGGAACAGAGCAACATTCTACTTTTTTTTTTTTTTTTTTTTTTGGAAATCGCCAATTATTTTTTCTAATTTTCTCCCCAATTTGGAAAGCCCAATTGTTTTTTATTTCAACCCGGCTCACCCCTGCCACCCCCGCGCTGACTCAGGAGAGATGTAGATGGACACACGCGTCCTCCGAAACATGTTCCGTCAGCCGTCCGCTTCTATTCACTCTGCAGGCCCGCCATGCAGCCACCTCAGAGCTATAGCGTCGGAGAACCATGCAGCTCCGGGCAACAGGCGCCCTACTTTACCATTTAACCTCCAACCGTGCATAACATTGCTGTCCAGAACCAAGAAACAACATAAGACCCATGCAGAATAGCTCCCCATCTCTCTCAGTAAGTTACAGGTTAATGAAGGAACAGTGGTTTTAAATGACCAACACGAGGTTCCAGATACTGGAGGTATAGGAAATGTGGTTACTTCAGGATAATGTATTAGTAATGTGTCTTTTATATACAGTGCATTGGAAAATCCTTTGTCAGAAGGAAGTGTGACTTGCTGATGTTTTGTCCTTGAAATGTGCATTGCTCTGGTTTATACCAGACACCGCTGGCCCCTTGCCTGTAATGTCTGGTTCACTCACTCATTGCAGTTGTTTGTAGAGAAAACATTATTGATGTGTGTGATACTGAAAACAAAGTGAGTCCTGTGGCACAGATGTCCTGGAGATGGTTTGGATTATGCACATTTTTAAAGTCCGTACCTTTTTCATCAGGATCTGCAGTAGCTGGTTCTTCGCTCCCTACCCTCCCCCGTTATGCTGTGCATGCAGCATAATGTTTGCATACATTTTTACGGAAGGGTGTTACAGTAAGGGGTACTGCATGTGTCCAGGAAAAACAAGATTAGACTCATTAGCCAATCGAGTATATCTAGATGCTTGAAGGCTTCATCCCAGCATGTTTCTGGTACAGTAAATCCCAGTATACTTCAGAATGCTAGCTTCTTATGGTGATGGCCATACTGGTACTTGCATATTGCAGTTTGTACCACTAGATGGCACTAAAACACTGATAAATGAATACAAGTTACTTGTTTTTATGGCCCCATTAAATCTGATACCATTAAGAACAGAAAGCCTTCTATTAACATATTTTTTCCATGGGTTTTTAACCCTAGTTACATTTCAAAACGATTATTTCAAATACATTCTCCCTAAGCTTCTGTTCAGATACCGTATTTGACAATCTAAAAAGCAGTACATTATGAAATTTACAATGCATTTTGGAGCAAATTACATAATTCCAGTCCAGTTTGCCGATTCTTCTTCACTCTCAGTGTAACAGTTTAGAGTGTAGCAGTGCTCAGTAGCCTGTAGTACAATAATCCAGCAGCTTTTTGTTTCAGCAAACTAAACCTACTGAGAATTCCTCTCATTTTAACAGATTCTACTATATAAATATGTTTTATTGTGATTGTTAGAGATTGACAATTCGTGTATGTTTCATACCATATACTGTGAAGTGCCACATTGGAGAATGCTGTGGCTTTCACTGGCTGTTGCTGGGAAGTTTGCATGGAAGTTTAAACTGGTCATGTAGAAGCTGCTTACAAAACACACTGTATAACAGAATGCATAACATGAAAACTATAGGTAAAACAAAACAGAATAATACAAAACCTTAATAAAGAAAATAATCTGTTCTGTACCAGCACTTGGAAAGTAACATTCTTAAATGATAACATTATAATACACCCACACTGGAATTGATATGGGCAGGACACTCTGAGCATTGGTGAAAATTCTTCACATTGCGTTCTTAAAGAAAGTGTGCTTCTGCAGGAGACCGCTGTGAAAGAGCTCTCTGTTTTTAAGGCTGGTGTGCCAAGTGTGACAGCTGTGCTAATTAAACAGACTGGAATGGGAGCTGGAACCTGGGAAGCTGAAGAAATCCACAAAGGAGTGTCCATTTAATCCATTTGAGGAATCTTTTTGACCTCGTAGAAATTGCATAGCTTTAAGTTTCTTGCCTATTTGTCTGGTTTTTTTTATTTGTATTTGAATAAAACTTGGAAACGCCTTGTTGAAACATTTTGCTGGACAGTTAGACTGATTTATTCACATTTAAGAATGCATGTATTGGAAACGAAGTCTGAGAACTAAACAAGTTATAAAACAACTTTTCTTTATTTTTTATTTTTTTTTTACAGCTGGCTGATTGCAATCCTATCACAGTTGAATCCTCTTTTTGGGCCACAACTGAAAAATGAAACTATCTGGTACCTTAAAGTACACTGGCCTTAGATGTATTGCTGTTCTAATACTGCTCTGTGACCAGGTGAGAAACATGTATGCAATTCACGGACATTCATTGGTCCAGCAGTCTGTACAAAAAGGTGCCGTGAAACCTTGGACCATGACTGTAAGTTCACATTGAAGGGTTAATACTGTATTAAAAGAGAAAACAGCAAAATGATCTTCAGTGTAATTTAATTCAACTTACTATAAATTATTTAAACAAATGCTATCAACACTAAGTTAAATGCACAGTGCAACAGGTGATTGAAATGTACATTATGTAAGATTTTTTTTTTATCTGTTCCTTGCAAACTCTTTTAATATGGCCCATTTATGAGGGATTCATAAAACACAGTATTTTAACCCAGCTGATGCTGTTATGAGAAAACAAGGGAAATCATAAGCAGTTTAGATGTACAAAGCTTCATTCAGTCTGATTTGTGAAGCAGTTTTATTCTTTTCTGCTGAGTAATAACCATTCAATTGGGTGAAAGGCCTGGCTTACTGCCCAGTGCCTGAAAGAGGCCTTGCAACTACTGCACTGAGGGCCTGCACCACGCAGCCAGAGAAGCAGAGCTCAGGGTCCAAAGAACTGGTCAGAGAGATTTCTGCAAGTTTCCCAGAAGAGATTCCCATGGTATTTCATTCTCTAAATAATCTCTTTATCTTCTGTCTGCAGAAAGTCATGGGGTCTGACTTAGTTTTAACCGAATGCACTGTCAGTGAGACATACCAGTAAAACACGCATTACCAGTTTGTTTAAGGCTAACATGTTGTTTCATAAGACCAGGTAGAATGTCCAGTTCCTGCCATTGCAATTGATCATCGTACAATTAAATCAGATGCTGTTGATTTCCATAGGATGGAAGTGCATCAGCAGCACACATGCAATCATCACAGGGCTATTATTCTTTGACCTGGCTGAAGTCCATTTATCATGTCACCACACTGCAGATTCATGCCCTGGGAGCAAGTACTGGGATCCCACCTGACACCAGTCATGTGCAGCAAAGAGAATTTCATGTTTCTGGTGGGGTCCTAACCTATTGCACAGTGAGTCAATCTAAATCTACAGCGTGATGGCGGGTTAAATGGACTTCACCAGAGTCAAAGACTTGTACGAAACTGGTTACTCTAACGTGAGGCAAGAAGCTGTGTTTAATACAGCTTTAAGTATGTGCAGAAGTATTGGATACAATTAAGCACCTACTGTTCTTCCTGTTAGTACATAAGGCTTACCAACCACACCAATAAACTCTGTATTTACCGCCATAAAAAAAAGAAAGATTACGCTAGGCTACCTGATTATAGTTTAAGTGTCTTACACAGAAGAAAAGGGGAGATAGATACATATTAGGTAAGTTTACTGGTCTGCTGTGTTTTCTAGACCTGTATAAAGGTCTGTAGAATTGAAAAAGTTCAAATTGTTCTGAAATGTGTTTATGAAGAAACAGTAGTAAATAATGTACACCAAAGGAAGTAAACTTGGTTCTCTGGTTAGTTTGCACTGTAGGATGAGTTGTTAGTTTACAGAAATGAACTTTTTCTTTTTCCTCTCCCCCACAGAGACCTGTCCTGCCAAGGATGAGCTCCTCTCTGGTCCTTACTTCAAAAACATTCTCACCCAAGCGAATGGTCCTTAATAACTGATGCCTTACCGAAAGTGCTGTGTGACCTCATTAAATATTTAGAATAACTGCCTTCTGTTCAGTTTGTTAGGTTTAAACATAATCCCTGTAGGATTTGGAAACAAATCTTTATCAGATGTAAAAGATTAGTTAATGTAAATGATGGATTCTGTGTCCTTCTGTTAATCACTATGCCTCCGAAATGCAGTCTTCTGTTAAACCTATGCCATGGATGTACATGTTTTTAAAATATTTATTTCCAAATATGGAATGTATTTCAAAATGTCACGGTGCCCTCAGCTTTCTGTCCTCGCATAAAAACCTGTTCACAGAAGCAATAAAAAAAAAAGTGTTTCCATCTGGTCTCAAAAGTTCATTAATGAAAATGTATTCAATTATTAAATTTATGTTTATGTATTTCTCATTCTCCCATAGTATCGTGAATGGCATAGTGCAGTTATAGTTACAGTAGCCACTTCTGTCTTGAAGAATACTGTAGTACCTTAAAATGCTGGTTAAGTATACTTTTCTTCTATAATACAGTGTTTTCTGTTGAGCTGTACTGTATACAAATGAAAAGCAAAAGCTCTTATTTAAACTGTTCTTGAAGTTTACTAATTTAGGGTCTGCTTCAGGATTTCAAAAAGCATATAGAGATTTATCACATGCACCCTCATTCAAATGTGGGCTTTATGTATGTTTGATTTGATGACCAATAAACCAACACAGCTAAAATGTAAAAGGGATCTTGGTTTAAGATCAGTGAAGATTGATTTCAACATCAGGGACAAAGCTTGTGAGTGCCCTGAGAATGACATCTTCTCTGCTGCTGAACTCTGTCCCTGGAAGTCTTTAGAAAAAGGCACATCTCGGCTATTAAAAATAGAAGACATTTGCCCTACCAGTTGTTACTTGTTAAGTAGGACAAAAAGAGAATGATCTTTTTTTTTTTTTTTGCTATTACTAAATGTAAGAAAAATGCAAGGTTTTGTTTAAGTCAAGGCAATTAACGTTACCTTGCCTGCTTATTTACATGGTTAGCGTTCTTGTACTTTGTGCCAACCTCTTTCTCCACTTACACCATGGATAAACTAGATTGTTCATTCTTTCTGTCTGACTATCTAGCTCTGCCCTTCTCCCTCCATTTAATTTCATTACAGTTTATTCAGTGAGATCCCAAGTTGAAATCAATGTTTTGGATAAGGTCACCAAATGCTGCCAATTTGTTCTTCACTGTCTTCATTTTGCCTTTATTTTATTTCATGTCATTACTTTCCATTATTTAAAATTATTGGATTGAATTCATGAGAAAACCCTTGAGACACACCGCTGTGTTCCTGAGTCAGGATAATAGGAGCTAGTACATTATTAGATGTAAAAAAATGATTAATGTGTGAAGTAGCAAGCCTTCTGAAGAGAAGGATGAATGGAAAGACGAGGTGCTCGTCTTTAGAGAATTAAATACAGTGGTGTTTTTTTCCACCAAAGTGTAGGCTACTATTTTCAGTGTTTGAATGGTTTTATTATTGGAGAGAAGCATATACATTTTTAATGCTTTACAAGTGTTGGTGAAGGTTGGTATGAAGAGCCTGTAAGCTTGGTCAGAATCGTCAAATAAACTGCAGCCACCCCTCTCGTTGCTGTCTTATTTTAGCATACTCTGTCAGCTTGACAGTGCTAACTTCAGGTGGGAGGGTAAAAAAAGGCTGTTTCTTAATATTGCCTTGTTACTGCTGTACTCAAATGTATATAGCCATGTTGCACCTGGCCCATTTCAGAAGATTGGCAGGACACAGTACATTAATTTATTTTCTTTTTTTTTTTTAATTTAGACTTCAAAACCACCAAGTGATTGGTAACAATGGGCAATGAGATGATTGGATGCTGTACTCCCTCTACAGCAAGCTTGATGCATTGCACCTGATAAGTTTCTTACAGAGTTTCACATTACAAACTACTACTGGTCCAGCTGGAAACTTGCTAGAAACCAGAGCTCACCACTGCAGAAATATTCAGGGGGTGTTCATCATGGTAGAGAATAAGATACCAAGATATTTTATGAGATTTTATGAGAAATGTAACGAGACAGATCCCATGCCATGTTGCATATTGCATACATACACAGTATACATCATTTGAATCAATTGAAATGCATTTATATAGATTTTCTAAAACCACATACTGTGTTCCAGAACGCTGTGATGTCAAATGGAATAGCAGCAGGGATGTGTGGGCGGGGTCAGGGAGGTCAGAATAACTGGATTGAAATGAGGGACAGTTGATAAGTGGGTATATAAAAACAGAGAAACCTCATCACTTGCCACAAAGGCACATAACTGCTTGCCTGTCTGCCGCTGAATTACATTATTGGGAAACTTGTCATTACTCTGTGTGGTTTAAAAGTGGATAACAAAAAGCTTACACACCACTTTAACATCCTTTCATTGTCACTGGATTAGACCAGTTTTATCCTTTACACCAAGCCTCATATGAGATACTATAAAAATAGAAATAATAAATATATGTTGCATAATGCTGCATTTTAATTTTTAGGAATACTTGTGTTGTTACGTTTGTATTTATTTACATAATTAAATACCATTCAAACAAGCATGCATGATACATGTATACTTATATAAATAATAATAAAAAAATTACATTCACATATAAATTAGTTTTACAGACACTACAGTGAGTCTAAGAATTTGTCTAAAATTCGCATAGACAAACCCAACCTCCACTGCAGTTAACACATCTAACGTATACATTGCAATGCACGTATATTTTTTTTACCTGCTGAGTTTAACTCCCTGTCGCGGCTGGAGAACCAAACTGATTGATGATTCTGATACTGGCCCAGTACTGGGGTACTCAACTGCGCTATGATTGGCCGACTCTGTACCATGTGAAAGGGGAGTCACGCGCTTTCCAGTAACCCGTCAGGAAGAAGATAAACAAAACAAACCAGAAAGGGAGAAAGCGTGGAGTGCATAGGATTGGAACATTTTATGCAAATAAAGATATAAATACTGGAATAATTCAAACCTAAATCACCTTATGGGGAGCCTTAGGGTGAGTAAAAGAGCTATTTAATGTTCCTTTAAGTTGCCGCTTGTGGAAGATCACTGAACAGCACCGTAACAAAACAAATCAGTGAGTGAGTGCACAAAAAGCATGGAGGCCATAGCTTATACAGACGGGATTTAGGTCCTAGTGAATATACACCAAATGCATTTATTCACCCAAAAATATCATTTTTGATGTCTGTGTTTGCATTTTTTCTGTTTTCCCTGACTGTGATGTTATATTTTAAGCTGTGAAGAAGTGGTTGGGTTATGTTTGGTTTACATCCCCTTTATTTAAGTCACGAGTTCTGCTGAACTTAAATGTCTGACCTGGGACATGTAAATATGCTAAAGTTGTCTGTAAAATGCCATGTTTCGTGAATATTTTAAATAAACGATGCTGTGTCACCTTTACCTTTAGTAGAAAAATAATTAGAGTCATTTTCTTTTGCAGATCATGCTGCACTTGTATTTTTTTCTTTTCTTTTATCAAGGAACATTATTTATGGAAAGCAATTTTGATAAATTAGAAATAGTCTATAGTATTTGGACATATTTATTTCTCTAAATAGGCGAAACGTCTCGCAACTTTTTACATAAAATATAAATACAGCATTACAAAAGTTACCGATTAATTCTAGCATTTTGACGGTACACGCCCCCTTTTGAAAACATGTACTACAGGTTTAAAAGAAATGTGTTGGTATTACCCTAAAATCGGTTTGTGGGTATTTTCGAAAATGTCAATAGAAAGATCTAGCAAAAAAAGATATATAATCAATTTGATTTTTAATACATAGATCTATCTATATATTGTTATGTAACAGCCAAAGTCCCGTTTGTCAGCACATCATTTGTGGAAACCCTTCTTTTTAAAATGCACACGTAAAATACAGTAGATATTTGTATTTTTTTATTATTATTATTATTATTTAATTTAAATAAAAGGCCCTTTTAAATTCTGTTTATACTTTAGCTCAGCCCGTCCTGAAATGGGTGGGTGTCGCCTGCCGTGCACTTTGCTTTAATTGAAAGACAGCCGACCCAATCTGAGCTGGATTGGAAAGCGTTTGGGGATGATGTGAGCGAATAGTGGTGGAGTGAGTGGGCGGGTGCTCAGCGCAGTTGGGTTAGGTTTGTTTTTGTTTTGTTTTGGAGGCCATGTTGGTGTTCACAATTGGAGAGTGTTGTTTGTAGGTCAGAGCAGAGTAGGGGGGTAGACTGTTCCAAAAATACACCGTGGGCATCAAATAATGTTTATTATCCACAGTTAATACAAAAAAGGTTACAAAGTGACGGCTGGCAATCCAAGCAAAGTAATGACATTAATGTTGATAATGACACAGTACACTGAGCCGGACGAGAATAATGCAAGCTGCAGTGTTTTGTAGGTCAGGGCTTTAAATGGTGCAGAGTTGTGTGTAAGTAGCGTTTTTCACTTTAGAAATTACCAGAGCAGATTCAAGTACTGATAAACCTTGGGAAAGATCGTTGATATTGTGAGGAAAAAAATACATCCTCTTAGCAGCATTTTCACGCATACGTACAAGCTGCAAGTTTGTACCAAAAAAAAAAAAAAAACTGTGCCCATTATTATTATTATTATTTTACCTCCAGATTGCCCTGGACAGTAACGTAAAGCCTCTAGATCTGGATGGGGAATCTCTGATTTGGCAACACTGCTTGTTCAGGAATTGATAGTTCTGCAATTTACTGTAGTTCTTTGTTCATGATGTTAAGTTTTTTTTTATTATTATTTTCAGTATACTTACAATTGCTATAAATTGTAATGGTAAATATGCTTAAGAGAAGTGAAAATGTAGGTAACTTGTGCACTGAGATTCAGCACCTGTTTTTATTTTTAATATGATCAGCTGATAAAAGGTTTGTGCAATTTAAATGGTTGACACATGCTTGGAGAGAATCTTTCATAGACCGCAGATCCTGTAGAACTTGTATGGATTTTTACAGATAACCTGACAAGGCTGTTTTCAGGACTGTTAGTAGCACACAAAATAAAGGACATATTTCCATATATATATATATATATATATATATATATATATATATATATATATATATATATATATATATATTATATTAAATTGAGTAATCTTAAGACTGCACATTTATTATACATTTCTGAATTAAGGGACACCAGTCTCTATCCTTTCACCTCACATACATAAGAAATGATTCCGGTTGCTGTCAGATGATTTTCACTGTATATAAATAGAAAACACAGACATCTGGCAAACTGTGGTCCTGAATGCTGAATTTGAATAGATTGTTATTGTGGTGTACAGTAGCAGGTGGTACTGTTAAATTGACAGAGACAGAGAAAATCACTCTGTGTGTCCCAGATAATGAAATTGCCAAGTAGAATAATTGGTGTTATAAACAGCATTTCGAAGACTATGCATTGAAAAGGCACAGATGCTGATCTTTGGAAGTATGAGATGATGGTGCATGGTGGGCTGTGTTTATTTTTGTTAGATGGCATTTAATTTACAGGAGGGGCCTATAAGAAGTGGTCCCAAACACAAGCTACACAACAAACACCTATTGCCTATAATTGTATAAGCTCTATGATCCCAATTAAGTAACTGTATAGCAAAATTATGCAGTACATCAATAATATGCCAAGGTGATTCTTGAGTGATTTTGTCACCCTGAAACGTCGAATCCTCATCAGTTTTTCCCCTTATCCCAGTCAAACCTGTGTTGGAGTAAAGTAATCATCTCTTACTTATAGTAGCTTATTCCAGCAGTGGCAAGCAGGTTATCTGAAGAGATGAACAGAATTTCAATAAGATTACTTATTGATTGCATGGTCAGGAATGACCACTGACTAAACTATGTAGGAACACAGAAGAAAGAATGTGACATTTAGGTGTATTTCCTAACAATGTACAGAAAAAAAGAAAATCTGCACCACAGTAGCTACGTAAGTGAATCCAAAATTAGACCAGACATTCAGAAGCACCAAACCTGCACAATGTGGATAAGAACAGAATGCTAGCTGTTACATGTGTGCATACTTTATGTCCGCATTTAAATTAATACTGAAACCAGATATTAACCTGTACTCTTCATTCATATGTGATTGGTTGCCTAATAATTCAGGATTATTACAGTAGTTGTCTGTTCCTAGTATACTAACTCCCCCAAAACACACTTCCTTTTCATTTGCAAACCAAACCACTCTACAGCACTTCCTGTTGATAACACTGAAGCAATACTCATCTCTCAGGCAGTAAAATCACACAGGACTGCAAGCTGTGTTTGCTTTGCCGGAGATGCTTGTTTAAGGCAAGTGGAACCATTGGCTGACATCGGCATTAGTGCATGTTTAAGAAATAATGCAGAAAGGATACATTACGTGAAGTTTAAGTGGTACTGTAGATCACAATCAAAAGGCAAGACACATTGTCGCAGGCTCTAGGCATTGACAGACTGCTTCTTCCTAAAGCAGGACAGAGTCAGATCTTGGTCTGTTTTCTCACAAAGACCATTTTCAATAAATACGTGTTAAGCGGTCCAGTGGGATTTTAATATTTGAGTGAAAATGTAGCCTGGAATTCATGTGGGAGGAGGCTGCGAATTTATGCCATGCCTTGCTTTATTTTAAACTGTGACAAAAGGCAAGACGTATTTCTGTACAGTATGTGCAATAGCAAGTGAGTGTTTTTATTGCCATTGATCACCAAAATCAAAACAATGTGAGCAACCATGAAACACACGTACTGTACAAGTATTCTGAAACATCATACAGACGTGGGGGTACATTAGTTTAAGAATCCACATTTTTCAATATTGTAACCAGCCATTTAAACTTAGTGTCACAAAGGGTTGCAAAACAACTCTCCCACATCAGCTGTTGTCAGCAAGAGAAGGCTGATTTGGCTATTGGCTATAGTTTTACTGGGTTCAAAGGAAAGAGCTGTGAAGATAAGTTTTAACAGCTTTCCCCATGCATTGTAAACTTGTCAAGCCTTAAATAGAAGATTTTAGAATAATCAGGTTTTCTTTACAGTCATCGCCTAAAAAAGGGTGTAGAACTAATCAGCTAGTCTAATAGAACCTATTCTTTTAAATGCTACTTTTCTGAAGCGTATTTGCTTGGGCAAATAACAGTTTCATCTAGAAAAATAGATACAGAGGTCTTTAAACAAATGTACTCACCAGGCTCTACAGTACGCTATATCTGTATATAAATATTTTACAGCATTCATCTATTTATTGTCTATCCATTATCATATCTATCAACGTGCATTTTAAAAATGTAAAAAGAATTGTACTTTTATATTGAGCCGTTTGTTGTGTTGTGATGTTGCAGCATCACCTTGTACACACGCCATTAGACTACATCAGTCTAGTTCAAATGAACGTTGAAACTCTTTCAAGTACAGCATCAGCTAGGATCTCGTGCCTCCAGTACCCTGCTGTGCTTCTCCCAAGCCTGAGGCTTACCAGTAGTACTGCATGACAGTTCTGCTGTACCAGGCCGCAGCTCTGCAGAATCTGACCTGTTCATCGTGATTAGCAAGACTGCATTTGCATTTATGAAAACAAAGCTCTACTGTACAGTACTGTACATTTAAGTTAATTGTTATTTACTTACAGTTTCACATTATACCTCATGGCTGTGCGACATGCTTTCTCTTCATTTAAAGAAAAAAAGGATCCAAAAGCATTTGTTATGTAACATTTATAATATTTTTTTATGCTTGGTTGTTAGTCTGGTAACATACAGTAGGTTGGCAGCTTTCTCCTCCAGGGATATGTTGAGAACTGATTGGCTTTTGAAATTCAGGCCCTGAGTCTGTAGAAAGCTCAGCCTTCCCAGCAGTGCTCCTCGTTGGCGCTCTTCCTGGATCTCTCAGGCATTCAGGAAATAGCATATTAGATGCTCCCTTTCTCTCAGTGGAACCAACAGGACACAGTCTCATTCAATGCTCTTCTGGTACATTGCTGTATACTTTTTGTAGACTTGAGGCCTGTTTTTTTTTTTTTATATATAAAACAAATTCAATTTTAATGAAATACAACTAACAAGAAATTACTCTGAGTAACAGTTTGACTGCCCCTACCTGGAATGAAGTTATTTTTTGCTTGTTAAATTTAGGTTCAGGTATAAATGTACACTTGCTTTAAAATCAGGCCTCTTGAAGTTTAGAAAATTCAGCCACTTCTAATGCATATTGGATGCAGTTTCATAGTGCTTCATAGGTCTTAAAAAGAACCCAGGACTTCAAAGAAAAGCAGGAAATTAAATTCTTCCATCTGTTATGATTGGATTGTAACTCAGGATTGCAATTTAAGGACCTTGTCACAAATGCATCTTGGGACCATTATTAAGGCTTACAGTACATGTACCTCAAAAGTTGGAGGTAAACAAGCCTCTTTTTATTGAGATCTCATGTACTACTTCAGCAGTTATGTCTAAAAATGTTTTTTATGTTTCCTGATTGTAATATCACAAATAATTTAGAATTCTAATTTTCAGCATCACTGTGCTACGTTAAAATCCAAATCTTAGTTTGCAGGCAAGATGCTGTACAGAACAGGAAAGGTTTTGCATCTGTATTTAGTACAGAGTGTACCATAGCTGCCTGAACGTAAGTGATACATTTCAGTTAAGAGCTACTGTAATAGTTGAGACAGCATTTATGTGACTCATAAGAAACTTTACTTTTGTGTCTTTTTAATAAAATACTGTAGGGTATTCCTTTTTTTTCTTTCTCTTACAATATGTTTTTAGAAAAATAAGTTAATTTTCAGTAGAAAGTATGTTACTTACTTTGCATGTACTTCATAAACTGTAGATTTGTGTCCGCCACAAGCTTCCTGATGACTGATAAGTTAGTTAAAATAAGTTTGCAGGGCAGGGTTAAAAGACTGTATCAAAATACTGGCTGTCTGGCTGTGAGTGCAAGTTACTGAACTGTTGATAAACTGGGCAATTATTTAAATAAATATGTTCTGTTATTAAAAATACAATATGAGGCTTACTATGTTGCTTCAATATTTAGTTAGGTTTTTGTTTTTCCAATAAGCTGTAGTTGTCTCTAGCTGGCTTTCAGATACATTCTCTGATGGTGGAATGCTGATTTGACCATTTATTTTATTTCAGAAAGTGATACAAGTCAGTGCACTTTTCATTCTGCTGAATCCATCTGCTTTCTAGTACAGTATAATATAGCAAAACCTCCACTAATTGGAACCCGGCGGTGTTTGTAAAATAGATATTTAATAGAGAATGCATCCCAGCTTTGTCAGCACTACCTACTGCTACTGTAGAAATGATTCATTTACATAGCATTTGAACACTCCTGCTGTGGTGGGGTCGACTGCACTCCAGAATCCTATTTGCTGAACAGAGGAGAAGGTCAGTGCCTGGCAGGGAAGAAGAGCACAGCGGAAACCTCCAATATAAAAATAGCTGTTTAAAATGATTTTGGTACTGTATAGTATGTGTCATTTGTTTTCACTTCTATTCCTGTCCAGCCTAGCACAAAGTGTTTATATTGCTTGCTGAACGGAAACCCCTGCATTCTTCTGAATAGGCTGATAGGAAACTGAAAGGGTTGTAAGATGTGATATTATTAGTTGTTGTGTACAGCTTGCAGTTTGCAGTGTGGTTGCTGAGTTTTCCCTCAGCCCTGATCAGGTGCTTTGCTGTGAACATTGTTTTAATGTAGCTGTGCAGCGTTGCTTATCATTTAGGAACAAAGCCTTCTGGTCCTGAAAAAACAATGCTGAATAAAGTATGACACTTATCACCTGGTCTCTCAAATCTTAAGTCAAGATTTGCATGATATAGGTTAATTGCTTAGAGGAACTGTAAGTGCTTCTTACAGGTACAGTACTGTACACGTTTAAGCTTAAATTATTAGCTTTCTTTAACTGTGTTCAGCAATTAAACTCCTTAAACTTAACACCATTATTTACACAGTTGTCTGTCCAGAACCGTGTGACAAATGCCCCTGCATCTAAGTTTTGTACTGATACATGACATTATGCTGATATTTGAACAAGGGTTTAATCTTATCCCTGATGCAGGGATAAAACACTTCAGAAGTATTCTAAAGGTACATGCTGCAGACAGTATCTCTAACACTGTGGTGGTAGCTGGTAAAATAAAGGTTTCTATTTAAAAACAGGTTATCTATTGTGTGGCAGGGCAAATCCCTGCATGTAAAAATGTGTTGGTGGTTGGCAGGGATAGGGTTAATTTCTGTCTCTGTCAGATAAATATGGGTGTAATTACAGTGTAATTTGTTTAGTTAATTTAATTGATGTCGCCTGCCTGTAATCAGCAGGCAGGTATATAACAGTAACCAAAGTCTTAGCCGTCCGATCTAGTTAGAAACTTAAAAAAACAAACAAACAAAAAAAAGTATAGTTTAGTAGTCCATGTGGGAGTTATCTTTTATTTCTGTTAATAATAAAACGGCACGAAAGTGCTTTAAAAATGGAATTTCTGGGTCTGGGTCTGCTTAAAAGAGGCAAATGAACCTTAAAATAAGTGAAATACTTTGCAATTGCTAAACTGTGACTGTGACTTCCGATATGCCAAATTAAAAATATTGCATGATAAACTATGACTGTGCAACAGACTGTGATAAATGTAGTGCAATACTGGTAGCTAGTCATAAGTGATAGTGTACTATAGCCAGTTAAAGTGTTCCCCGCCTTTCATGACAGTCACTATACATTACCTTTTTCCTGTCTGCTGTATATACAGCCATTTTCTATCCCTGTCCATTAATGAATAATTCTGTAAGAAATACAAAAACTCGCTCCAGATACTGTAATTAGGAGAAATGTATGCTTTGTTGGCTCTTGGTGCTGTTTTTTTATTCCTTTCTTCTTTCACAATAGAAAAGAATTAACAGAAGAGGACCAGACAAGCACGCTTTAGCAAGCCATTGAGGCTATACAGAAAACTACCCGGTTGTGATGGAATTAATTAATTAAAACAAAGCTGGAAACGACGGCCCCCGTGACACAACAAAAAAGTTTGGAATTAGACAGAGGGGATCTGGGCTTGGCAATGCCTCAGGTAAGCTGTTGGGACTGTGAATGGCTCAAATCTGTCTTGTCTTTGGTGTTTTACCTTTAATAAGATGCTGTTCAGTATTTACCACTAGGCTAATTATATGTACCGGTGTAGAATACTGATGTTAGTAGAATTAAAATGAGGGTAAATACCTGCTATTGTTAAGTTATTGGTTGCTCCAAGTTTTGTCCAACAAATTGTACTGGTTAAAGCTTGAATAACTGAAACTGCATTATCTTTGTTATTTACTACAGTAGTAACCTTAACAGTAGCGTACAATATATAGCATCCTTGTTAAAAAACAAACAGTATATTTGCTTAATGCTCAGCCGGTTCCCTTTACCGGTTCAATGCATCTTTGCAGTTAATTAATGTATACTGTATATGTAATATTTTCCAGCCTAGCATTGGTGAGATGGAACCTCCTTTTGGGGATGCCTTTGAAAACCACATGTTTTCTGATCAAGTACTGACCAGCACAGACCTGTTGTCCAGCAGTTCCGATCCAGACTTCATGTATGAACTGGTAAGCACTGAGTAAAAAGGGAATTTATGTTTATGGCATAATGAGGCCATATTACCCAAACAAATAATACAGTTCTAAATGACTATAAACAATTTAATGACTGTCTTGTACAGTAGTACGTTCATACTTAGTCATTGAACTTAACATGCATAACATGTTACAACAAATCTTTTGCAGTTCTACACTATTTAACACAGTTTAAGATAAATGACCATAATAAAATATGACGATAATCATTTTTTGTTCTAACCCTAACTTACTATATACAGTTGCACTAATTATAATTGTTGATTCCCCCTCAGGTACTTACTATATACAGTTGCACTAATTAAAATTGTTGATTCCCCCTCAGGACAGAGAAATGGCTTGCAGGCAAAGTCCTAGAGGTGATGTCCTATCAATTGAGGTATGCAAGGACATAGAAGAAGTTCTGGACAGTGACCCGACATATAACTCAAACTTTGAACAGTGGGATACATACTGGGAAGACTTAACCAAGTACACGAAGCTAGCCAGCTGTGATATCTGGGGAACCAAGGAAGTGGATTTTCTGGGACTGGATGATTTTTCTAGTCCTTATCAAGACGAGGAAGTCATTGGAAAAACACCGACCTTAGCACAGCTTAACAGTGAGGATTCCCAGCCTGTTTCAGATCTGCTTTATCACCCTGATCTGCTACCGAGTCAGAAAACAAATATGCTTGCATCTTCCTTAAGTGGGAAGAAAATGCTGAGCAGGCTGCCGACTTCGTCTGCGTCTTCTGCGAGAAACCCCCTTCCAGATGATGCGGAAAGCTTTCAGAAAGCCACCAGGCCTGTACCCTCCAGCACAGAAACCATCAGCAAAACTCAGATACAGAGCGCTAAGGTCACATCTTTTCATTCTGATACCAAGGGCTATGTCAGGAAGGCTAAAGTCAGGATCAATACAGCACCACTCCGACCAGCAGCGGAGGCCTCGCAGGCCCAGGCTGGCATCACCATTGGCTCTTCATTTAGCGAGTGCAGAGTGGCAGTGCCTGAAATGAAAGCTGAAAAGCAGAGCACAGAGATCGCAGCCACCGCCGCTGCTCCTGAGAAAAGCACACCCCTAGTGGAGACCCATGAGCTCTTCACCTCTCCTGGTGTGAGTCAGGGACTACTGCCCACCAATGCCTTGGTGCTGGACCAGTCTCAGAAGAAGGAAGAGCACAACTACTCTCTCTTTGTGACGGACGAGGGCATGGAGGAGCAGCCCAAACCAGAGATGGAGGAGGAAGAGGAGGAGGAGGAGGAAGATGATCTTGAAGAGCTGGAGCTGGAAGATGAAGACCATGACGAAGGGTTTGGGAGCGAGCATGAGCTCTCAGAGAATGAGGAGGAAGAGGAAGAGGATGAGGAGGAAGAGGAAGAGGAGGATTATGCAGATGATAAAGACGACATGAGCGATACCTTCTCTGAACCAGGTATGTGTGTTTTTCAGATATTTATGTCAGGGAGGCTAAAGTGCTGTGTAAATACACAAAGCAGAGCTTTGGTGTTGCCAGGTTTACTTCCTGCATATCTGGTAAGGCAGGTTTTCTTTCAGTAAAAAAAAAAAAAAATTATGGAGCTGTAGTATGGTTTGATTAATCTTGAAATTATTTAAGTGTGTGTGTGTGCGCTTGTGTGTGTGTTTTATGTTTGCAGTTAACAGCCGTTTCTGTTTAGTAAGACAGAGAGACAGACTGCTTTACAGTTTAGACTGAATGAGCTGCAGCAGCTTGTACGCCTTTAAGATTTACTGCATTGTGATCATTCTATAAGTAAACCATAGTTTCTGTATATGGCTTGGTCAACATAATGTTTACAAAATAGGATCAAGTTTGGATTCACAAACTGCCAGCGTAATCTTTCTGCAGTTTATGCTTTATTATGACATACCCACCCTGCAAAATAAAGTAAGCATGTCGGTAGACCCTTAAATTAGAATGTTCTGTTTTAGCACTACTATTTTACTGCACCTTGAGATGCAGTAGAAATGAAAAGGAATTCAATGTTGTATTGTATATTGTATTGTATTATTTCAAAGTTTAATTTCAAGGAAAGTTTGGTTGTTGCCCAAGTAAGGTATTTGACTGATGAAGCAATGTGGTTTTTTTTTTTGTTTGTTTGTTTTTTCCCCTATTGGTGATGTATTTGGAGGACAATCCAAGTGTTTTTCTTAGTTATTGATTTTCTTCTTTAGTTCATTAATGATTGATCGATAAGCTCACCAGCGGATTGCTGTTTTGTATTTCAGGGTGTGACAATGACCAAGTGGAAGACCTGAAAGGGGTGCCAGCTGGATTATCCAGAAAGAGAGGCAAAAGAAGGTACTTCTGGGAGTACAGTGAGCAGCTGACGCCTTCCAAACAAGAACGCATGCTGAAGCCTTCAGAATGGGATCGAGACACCCTGCCCAGCAACATGTTCCAGAAGAACGGGCACCTGCACGGTGAGGGCTTTAACACAAAAATACACTGCCATTCCCAATCACATTACAGTGTATCTCGTTTTCATGCTACATTTTTAAAGATCAGTTGAATGGATAGGTGGTCTAGCACATGCCTCATTCTGTTTCTTCTCATTCAAACAGGGAAGTACACTGTAAAGAAGTCTCGCAGAACCGATGTGGAAGACCTGACTCCGAACCCCAGAAAGCTTCTTCAGATTGGGAATGAGTTGAGAAAGCTAAACAAGGTGATCAGTGATCTTACTCCAGTCAGTGAGCTTCCACTAACTGCCCGGCCACGCTCTCGGAAAGAGAAGAACAAACTAGCTTCCAGGTAAGAAGATCCAAACTCTGGAGAGAAAAGATCCTCTGTGAAGAGTATTCCTGGCCATTGCATATAGTGGGGGTGCCTGTACATATGCATAACACTTAATATGTTTGTTACCTAATAAAAGTTCTTTGGGTATCAAAATATAGGTCGTGACAACCTGTTCTGGCCTCTGGTTAGGCGAACGAAGGCTATCCAGTTATATCACAATTGGATACGCATGGGTCTGACTCTGCCTGAGCTACTCTTCATACTGTGGATGCAAATCTTCTTATTAACTTACTTTTCATGGTAGTAGCTGTAATTTAACATTGTAAAAGAAAATGTTAACAAGACCAACATGATGCTTACGTAAGTGTTGATTTCAGTTCTTGTATATCTAAACTATAAATCCCTCTAGGCAACAACATAATATACTAGTAGTGTTTTATTTAGAATTTATATAAAGTCAGAATGTGTTGCTTGTTTAAGACAGTAAAAAAAAGGCTTTTTGGCAAAAATCTGATATTCTTGGAGTTCACATTCTTTTGGCTTGAGCTGTGATGCAAAAGGTCTTTTTTTTTTATTTTGCTCATTCGCCTAAACTGATCTGTAGGCCAATCTCAACCACCACACAGTCGAAAGCGACTAATTAAAGGGCTTTATATGTTTTTGTTTGTTGGCAGTGACCGTTTCTAGTCCTGCATTTTGAGTTATACACTCTCACTTCCCTTGGAAACTGCTCACACACAGTATACATTCACATTTTATCTACAGCCCTTACAGTAGACACATGTGGAAGTGTATTTTAATTGTGTCACAGAAAAGGAAGAGGGTTGGCTACATTCATTCTCCAATGTGTTTTTTCCTTTTTTTTTTTTTTTTTTTTTTTTTTTTTTTTTTAACTCTTAGGGCTTGCCGGCTGAAGAAAAAGGCACAGTATGAGGCCAATAAAGTGAAACTCTGGGGCCTCAATACAGAATATGGTAAATATGTTCTTTTTTTTGGAAGCAGTTAATTTTATAACTGCATTACACCTAAGCATGTCTAAATACCTTAGAGTACTGTACTAGAACATGCAGAATTCTATTGTGGTTATATATCCTAAATGCTGTCTTTGTTGGAAAACACCCAAAATTTAAATGCTAATTTAAAAATGATCCATCGATTATCAATGTTGATTATAGCGTGTTATATTTTACGTGTTAGTTAAAGTGTACTGTTTTATCTAGGATTATGTAACAAATTATTTATAAAATTTGGGGAAAACATTTTTAATGTTTGGTACACAATGTAATACATAAAATAAAATAAAAAATCTGAGTATGACTGAAAGCTGTCTAAAGGTTGTATTAAAGTGAAATATTTGTATTTGCAGATAAGCTCCTGTTTGTGATCAATGCTGTCAAACAAGAAATTGTGACCAGAGTGCAGATTCTGAGAGAGGACAAGGGAACCAGCATGACTGAGAAACTTGACCGGCTCATTAAGGAAACTCTTGGTAAGAAGCACATTTACAAGAATCTGCTATGAAAGTTTCCCGGTTCCCAATTCATAAACTAAGGCAATCGTGTTACATCACCAGATCAGGTATTTACAGGTTAAAGTCTGGATTATATCTAAATGATAGCCCTGCTGTAGCCATGGCAGTGCTATGGTGCCATTACATAGCATGCCTCTGTAAACATGGCTATTGGCACTGTAATTGTTTAGATTTTAACCAGGTTAGTCGGAAACCTGTACATTTTCGTTTCAGTTTATCCTTTATTTTGTCTTTTAGTGAGCCCTCCTGTAGGTGGGCAGACGTCGGACTTTGTTAACCAGATCTTGGAGAAGACGGCCAGTGGAGATCCAACAGGAGGCCTTGTGGGACTCCGCGTGCCGACATCAAAAGTGTAACCTGTTGCCATGGGCCAACAAGAGCCCAAGGCAGAGAGAACCATCCGCGCCATTAATGTGATACTGTAATCTCATAATGTTTTGCATGTTCATTTACATCAAGGAATACATCTACAAACGTAATATTTAGAACTGTGCAACAAAAATGCAGGATCTCTACATTTACTGTGTTTTCCTCGCCTTCCGTGCATGTGGCTTGTAAATGTCACTAGTTACAAATTATGAAGTGAAAACAAGAAAAATTATACCTGCCAGGGAAAAAGAAACAGCACTTTGGTGGGTATGCTACAGAACTGAAACCTACAGCAATTGCTATCCAAAATTCTTAGCAGTATACATAGTAAATGCAACATAGACGGAGCATAAAAATTGAATGTGGTTTAGATGAGTTGGAGATTTTGTTGGCCGTTTAGATTCCAGCCGAGTAGGAAATGCCAAAAAGTCTACGCCTAGTTTAACATCAGCCTTGTACTCTGAGTTACGTAGTATGAGTTTGGCAATGGAAGGTTCCATTATTCCCTTTTAGCATGTTTGGGGGCTGACAAAAGGGAAGGAGGTTAAGGAGATGATGGAACATAAAACTACCATAACAAAGTGGTTAAGATAATAGTTCACATATTAGTGCTTGAATAAATGAACAAGATGTTAATTTTCTTCCATACACTTTGGTTGAAATCACGACATTTGGACTTCGTAGACTTTGCTAGTATAGTGTATAAAGTTTTAAATTCTTGAGCTTAATATATAACTTCATGTGTATGTACAAAGTAATACTCATTGTGCCTTGTATTTAATACAGAAGTTTAAGAAAAGTGCTTTTTACAAAAGAAGAAAGTCTGGATGATGTATAGTACAGATGGATAATTTGTGGATTTGTAATGTATTTTAGCTCTTTAAACTATTTTGAATGTACATAGGAATATTTGGAAATGTAGATATATGCCACAGAGTCTGTGTATTGTATCATAAGATGGCTCTGAAAATAACTTTTGGTTTTTGGTACTTTACCATGAAAAAACTATTTGCACACTATATTTTGATTGTTTGTTTTTTGTACCAAAGACGAATGCAACAAAAATGGCAAATAGCCAGTTTAAGTAAGGTTTTGCACAGCTTATCTGATACCGTATTGAATGTAGAAAACGTGGTAGGGTCAGGGGTATTCATTGAACTGTGAATTCATTGCTTGGGTCCAATTCTCTACAGGAGCATTCACACATACTTTGTATAGGGTTGCTGTTCCTGTTGTTGGCTTGTGAAGTAGACAAGTTTGTTAGGAAAAGAGTTTGGAATTTTTTTTTCCTTTATAAATTACATAAATGCGGTATATATTGTACTGACTTTTTATAAAGAAAAGAATAGGATAGAAGAACATGGAGCTTTCAATGTACCTTTTATTTAGCTTGTAAAATATTACCAGAAATAGCACTTGACGGATTATTGCGCATGATACATTTCTAAAAATCTACTTCAGACTGTTAAAAAAAAAAGAGAAAAAGTTTAAAAAAGAAAAAAAAATTAACTTTATATATTTTTGTACAAGTAGCCAATATCTTTTTGTTGAGTAGCAAATTATTCCATTTGAAAAATATTTAACTACAAAAAAAAAACAAAAAAAAACTTTTGCTTTGTGTTTGCACTGTATAATATCTGAGGTTATCTCTGTGTTTTTAGTGCTGAAATCAGTAGGATGCTTTATTTATTTTTTTTAAGAGGGAGTCATGGAAATAATGTAAGGTCAGTGTGTTTCTGGTTTCTTTGGGCTTTCTTAAATATCTGAAGACAGGTTTGCCATCAAAGAGAGTGGAAAGGTAAATGTCAGGTTGGATTTGTAATGTCTGGGATGGAGAGCTTTGTCTGTAGAAGACCGAATAAAAGCGCTAGTAAAGTATTAGTAAACTAGTAATTACATCTTTAAGGCCTGTAGCCATAAACTGAGGTAGAAATATAATAATCCAGAACTTAGACGTTCATAGCAGTTAGAACATGTGGCTTGCAGTTAACCTTAACACAGTACTGTGTAAGTCAATCATATACAAGATTATTAACAAAATACCATTAATATCCAAAATACCATTAATGTCCGTTATTATTTAGCCCAGTTTTGTAGTATGATATTTTCAATGTATGGGATCCCATTTTCAGAGACATATTTCATGTTCAAAAGGCAGAGCGGTATAGCCCAGATAAAGACGGTAGATTGAGAGATAGTGAAAATTACTTTAGTCCGAGCAGTGTGGCAAATTCATTTCAGTTGATCAGCCAATCAATTGTTTTTGTTTTTCACACATCTTAGTTTTTTTTTTTAAACATTATTGTCAAAATGACAATCATAACAGGCAAAATGCAGGATAACGTCTGTTCAGAGACACTGCTAGGTTTAAATTGTAACAGAGTATTGGCTCAATAGCTGTACTTTTAGCTTATTTAAGTAGATCAGTGTAATGTAAAGTTATTTTTCTATTAAATGTCACACTGAAATACCATTTTATTTACCATAAGGTGGAGCATGTTCTCTTGAAATAAGTCTGTTTAGTGATTTCATTAAAACCCACTTCTTAACTTGCTTCATGCTATCCTTGTTTCCATGGGCCAAAAAGTCCCAAACTCAAGTCGGCCAATTGTGGATCAGGTCTCAAATCATCCAGTTATTTTGAATTTATGTATTTGTTTTCAGATCTATATCTGATTGATTGAAACCTAAATGCTTTTGAGCAGGTCCCAGGAAACAAGCAATTGAAGAAAAAATAAATATAACATGCCTGATAAGAGCAGGTTGACAGAGTTGACCTCTTTCTGAAGACATTTTAATGATAGTATTGTCAGAATCTACAACATGCTGTATTTCTGGAACTGTGTGCTTTTCAGTAAATTTAGCTTGTAATTTAACACTATACTAATTTAAATGACCCTGCTAATAGATACCAAATGTATTCTATAAACTTTTACTGTACCAATTTACCAATTAGCTTACGAGTAATCATTCAGTTAACATGTCCATGTTTATTTAATGTTAGAGGTATTTTAAGATTGGCATTTTACAGAAACCAGAATTGATTTAAAGTGTAGGTTTTTTTTTTCTTTTATTTGTAAGTGTAATGCAAATAGTTTATGCCGTCCTGAATGCAGTGTTTCACATTGTAAATAAAATAAGCTGAAATGTATCTTTTAAATGTTGAGTTTATATTACATTGATAGATATATTAGAAAAAAAAGCACTTTGTTTAAAAAAGAAAAAAGAATAGAATTTTGTATATTCCTGCCATTTGCTGCTAAACCTGGGCTCATCAGAATGCTGCAGCGATGGAGACAAATCTAGAAGCGGGCAGCCGAGCCTCGATTTTCTGGGTTCTAAAGTTATATCTTCAGTTGTCTTCAGTAGTTTTCCTATGGAAACTGGATGCTGCTTTGGGTGTACTTCAGGCTGATATACAGTGTAGACGTGTCAGTTCTGGATGTTTCCAGATGTTTTTTTCTTTCTCGTTTATTTCTTGTATAGGAAAAAACGTGTCCAGGCGTATTCACGGAAGCTTTATCTTGTGAATGGTGAAATAAAAACTGTACTGTACTGTAAAAGAGGTTTGCAGTGGGGAAACCAATCAGAAACAAACTCCCAATACCGTGCCAACCTCCTAGCCTTTCGCAAGTAAAAGTTCAAATGAAACTATATATTGCTTTGGCAAATTATGCTGGCTTCTAAGGTACTGAGTTAAGACACGGTGGCCGGTTAAAATGCTAAATCAATTAAATAGTTGTGTCTTATTAATGATGAAGAAATCATCAGGCATATGTCAAACATAGCTGCCATGGGCTGTGTACAGCATTATATTTATTGCTGTCACCCCAGCACTAGTAAAGTGTTATTGCGGGTTTTTACTTTTAACAAGACGAACGCAAGCTGTGCAGCTTTACATTTTACCAGGGGACTCTGTGGCATTTAAACAGTCTAGAAATGGTTGTACTTCCATACCAGTAACTTTTTTTTTTCTGCTTCCTCTATTGACATTGAGACAAGACATATACATTTATGTTTAGTTTTTTCAAAATAAAAAGTATCCTTAATTGATAAAAACCGGAGATGTGTATGTGTTCTAAGTGATTTATTTTTGGCTTGCTTTCATGTTTCAGTTTGTAGTGTTGCGACAACAATGCTGACAGTATACACAACTACTGTTGATAGTGCACTATGCAGACCTTACTCTTGTGAGTAAGGCTGTACATTGCTTTAGAAATCAACTCTCCAAATAAAATTGAAAAAAGGCAAGAGCTGTTTCCTGTTTGCTTCACAGACTTGAAATTCCTCTGCATGTTACTACATTCAAATCTGTTTATATTGACCACTGGAGTGAGTATGGACAGGTCTTTTATGAACAGGTGGTCTGTAATACAAGTGTGACTGTACTACATTTTGGTAAATTCAAAAGATAATGTATCAAATAAAACAACTGATGATAAATTGACAATGGCAATATCATCATAAATGTTTGCAGATGTGTTGATTCTTTATGGTGGAATGCTGTAATGTTTAGGATGATCAGCGAATTGGCTTACACTGAGAGGTGGATTCATTTAAAAAAACAGATCACCTGCTTTATTTCCCTGTCTGCTGAACTTCCAGGTGTAGGAGGACATGTCCTGAACACACCCTCACAGCTATATATATTGTATTTGTTTTAATTGAATCCACCCTTTTTTCTTGGTCATTAAGAAATACAAATACATAACAACCAGAACAAACCCACAAATGAAAAAGTGCCTGCTTTATCAGGTGCCTTACTTCTAAAATGAAAATTGAATCTATATGCTTAAGAAGATTATTATTATTGTTATTATTATTATTATTATTATTATTATGTGCAAGATTATTTATCCCATCAGGCCAAGGTTTCTGACTGTTTTTACATTTAATTACATTTAAATCAATGAGGTGGCTCTCATTTGAAATAAACAGTGGTTCAGACACAATTTTCCTTGAAAGGTGAATGCTGTCTACCATCAACGAATCTTGAAAAAAGACTGTGCCAGATTCACTAAGCATTTGCTACAGGAAAAGGTGTGCAACATCTTTATTTTTTTACATTTTATCCCAAATTCTCAGATGTTTTAAAATATGTTATTCTTTAATATTATCAAAAACTACAAGATATTCCATCTAATTTTGTAACCTAGTTGGTCCTTTTACATGCATTTAAATCTAGTGCAAACTTTGCCCTGGGGTATTTGCTTTGTGAATGTGTGGTTTACTAATCAGTGAGACTATCCAAAGAATGTTGCGATCTTCATTCAAAATAATTTAAACTTGTTTCTCATTAAAGATCTCTGTATGTTCTGTGGTTAACTTATTCTTTGCTATACACCGATATTTTGTATTTCTTTTGTAGTTATGGTCTAAATCTGTAATTTATTGCACAAGTCTGAATTTTGATGAATACTTGCCTTCACTGCTGCTTTTTTTTTGGCCATACAGTTTTCCCAATTTTTATGTTGTTTTTACTAATTTTTTATTGTACTTTATAACATCAAAGACGTGTGTGTATGAAAAGGAAGGAGGACCATAGCTGGGTTAACCAATCATATTCAAATGATTTTGTGCCCGGATGCTATCGCTGAGTGTATCCTCATGGAAGGAACAATATTAAATGTCACCTTTTGTGTCGCATTAAATAACCAGTCGATGTGCCTCTCAATTTCATACATGACTATTCCATAAACTATCTGGCAGTTGGCTTTAAGCTGTTCTTTTCAGTGAACAAGCACACACATCTCTAAGAGACACCGAATGATTTGCAGTTCTAAGATGTCAAACATTTGACAGTGCATCAATAAAGCAAAATGATACTTGCTTTGCTCTAGATCTGGTCTATTGTGCTAAATTTGCTACAGCTCCTATTTTCAGAGCTTCTGATTTTTTTTATATGATGTTGAAACAGTAAATTTAAACCATGTTTGCTCAGATTATAGCAAATATAGATTATATATGGTGTAGCATAGGGTTTACTTCAAGTCTGATCCCTGCATCCAGGGGCTACCTTTGAGATAAATAAACCTACGAGCAAATAATACATATTTAGTTCCCTGCAATGAATTAAACTTCCTTCAGAATTTAAAAAAAGAATAAAAGTGTTGATTTTAAAAAATAACATTAATTCTACACATTCACTGCAAATAATTATGAAAGGTCTAACCCCTTTTAACTATTTAGATGACTAGCATGGGGCTTGTAACTAAGTAGTTCTTTTGTGTGTACTCCCCAGGTGTAACATTGTATTTCATTGCTAAAGGCTCTGTTCTAGTTCTTTGGTGACATGTTAAGCAAATCTGCAGTTGTATATCCTGCTGAACCTAACAATAATGGTCATATTAGTCGTGTCTATATATGTAGCTCACATATATGCCTGTTGAGCACGATCTATAAACAGTTATTACATTTATGTTGGTTAAATATTGTGCTGTTTTTTTAAATATAATTGTGTGTTTGTATGAGGCACAATAAAAAAAAGAAAATCACTGGAATAAAAAAATGTGTTTGTCTTCAAAAGAAATGGGCTGAAATTAGAACGAGATCTTAATCCGTTTAGATCTGTTGTTAATTGTGCCTCCTCTTCTTTTTTTAGTTTTATTTTATTTGTTTCACAGCATTGTATCGGTCCGAAGCTGATACTACAGTTGCTTATAACCATAATAGTCTGATTCCATCATTGTTTTTAATATTTAAAAATAAATAAATGTTAGAAACAGCTCTGGCGTCTGTGGTATTATTGTTCATGTTTTTTATCGAATTACTAAACAAGAACCAAAAGTGAAGTAACCAGATGTAAATAACTAAGGAAAGGTATTCCCACCGGGATTAACAGTGTCACAGGGTTTGATGAAACTTTGGGACCTAATTAATTAATTAGCTTTTGTTTCTATGCAATGCATCTGTTTAACTTACAGATGTAAAGGTGTAGTTCCTCATGTTCCCTTATCCATGATGGACTTCACCTATTGGAGCCCACCATGCATTTTACGATGCAATCCCTTACAGTATTGCAATGGACAAAGCTTAGTAAATCTGTTCCTTTGAGTTTGTGATCTTAATGCTAATGTAGGTGATTAATAAAATTTACCCCAATACACATGCATATAAAATACAAGTTCACAGTAAAGCAATGTTTAATTGTATGCACACGGGTATTAATTATACTTTGTGATTTTTATTTGTTACTATGCAATTCCCACCACTTACTGGCTGTATCCTATATATAACACATCAATCTCTAGCTACTTAGGAGCTGTCAGCCTGAATAATGCCAGGGAATAATACATTAAATGAGAATTATTTTCTTTTCAACTACATGGACAGTGCAGTACTGTACTTCCTTACATGCTGAACCTCCCACGACTTTCTCACGCAACACTTTTCATCCATACATTTAATTTTATGAGGCTGGTTTGTTTGCTTCTTAAGCACTAATAAAAAGGTAATTCTGTCTTGGAAACTCACTGAAGTACGAAAAGCTATTATTACACCCTTCTGACAAATGGTATTGAGAGACATTTGCCACTTGGTGGCTGCCATATCTTAATGGCCTACTGACCTACAGATAACAATGTTCCAAGAACTCCAGCATGATGTAATTCTAAATACATACATGCAGCAGAATATACAGCATTCACGTGGATTTAAAAGGACGAACATTGCGTAATTGGCAAAGAATGTAATGACTCTCTGTTGTACAGCACGTCCAGTCCACACAGTGGGAACCCACACTAGCGCGTTTCAAAAAACGCATTTACTACGTTTTTGTGTTCTGTATGATCCCTGTGAGGTGCCGTAGTCATCAAATATGGCTGCTTCCCAAGATGTCCACGTACGAATCTGTAGCCAAGAAATAATAAAATACGATCTAGAAATAAAAGCCCTCATTCAGGTAAACCTTTTCCTTTAAATCGTCTTTTCTTAGGCTGACTTGTGCATGTTGAATGTAGATAATTTTATTTAAAATAAATGTAGTTATTTCTTGTGTCAACACGAATCGTTGTCACGCGGATTGTCATGTTTACTAATCTTATTTTTTATTTTTATTTCAGTTTGTATTAGCATACTGGCATATGATTTTAAACCTAAAGTGTGTCTGTGGTGGAGCCTATAGTTTTCATGTATTATTCTTTTGTAAAAACTCTAGGATATACGAGAATGTACAGGACCCCACAGCGAGCTGACAGAATTAAATTCAAACGTGAAGGACAAAATTAATCAGCTCAGAATGAGAATACAGGTAAGTATAAATGTTTTTACCCCGGTCAGTACCATTATTTTGCTTTTAATTAAGCCTTGATATAATTATAAATGTCCTTATTACATGTAATAGAAGTATGTTTATGATGCCACCCACTAAAACACAAGTTCTGAGGGCAGTGGTGGATCATTTTTTTAAAATAAAAATAAACAAATCTAATGAATTATTGAATTTTGCAGGATCTGGAGCAAATGGCTAAAGAACAGGATAAAGAATCTGATAAGCTGGCTCTGTTAAATGAAATGGAGAGGCATCGAAAACAGATGCTAAGGTACAATATTATGTGCCATTAATTGCATTTCAGAGACTAGCGCATAGAGCGCACCTCTTTAAAACATCTGCATATTCCAAATTGAAGTACACAAATTCAAGCAAAGACCCAAAAGACATTCATCAGAAGAATGGGCCGATCAATAATGCTTGTGTTAATATGAAAATGAATTACTAAATGTGGATTTTAAGCCTTGGTTGGCACTCCTGCTGTATATTAAACAAAATGGTACATGTTACAATTTTTTTTTTACGGAAATACATAAAGTTTTCAATCACATTAATACGTAGAAAAGGCATGGCTTTGAAAATCCTTGTCTTTGTATTTTGAAGTAATCAGACAGCGTGGAGGAAGGCAAACCTGTCCTGCAAACTTGCTATTGATAACTCAGAAAAGGATGATCTTCTGCAAGGTGGGGATTCTTCAGCAAGGCAAAGGTATTCCCAGCTGTTTGTAGCCCAACATCACAGGCTCCTTTAGGCTGTCTGATAGAGCAGAGCTTCACGGAGAGGAAAGTTACAAATGTGATAAAGTTATTTGGGTATAGACTTTTTGTTGACTTTAGGCTAACTATTTCATAGTTTTAGCTCCAAATTTAAAATCTATTTAACTGAAACTGTTTGTTTCAAGTTATAGATGAAAAAATAGTTATAGATGTAATACAGGGATAGAATTAAGACTCTCATTGCAAAGCAGTTTGATCCATTCCTGGTTTTACTATGAGTTTAATAAGACACACCTGAGCTTGTTACATACACACTGTGGCTAATCAAGTAGTAAAACCTGGAATGGGTGAAAGCGCTATGCAATAGGAGTCTTATTTCCATTCCTGTAATCTAAAGTAACTTTGTAAATAATGTAGATGATTAAACTATGTATCTGTAAATAATAAACAGTTTCTGTCCTTGGAGGGATAGTACAGTTGGAGAAATGAACAGTTTTTGATATAGTTTAAATGACTAAAAATCTTAATACAAATTACACCAGAAATTTGGTACTGGTAATGTTAATCTATGGGTGCTGAGTTGTGGTCTTGAGATGACAGCATTCATTTATTTATTTTAGAAAAACAACGAAACAGAGCCTGGCTCAAACTTCCAGTGCTATAACTGAGAGTCTGATGAGTATAAGCAGGATGATGTCACAGCAGGTCCATCAGAGTGAGGAAACCGTGGCAACGTTAGGTAAGCCGGTCTGCATAGCAACGGAAGAACAGCTTGGTAACGATGTTAGTGAGACGTTAGATCCTGTTGAAACACAGCCACATGGGTTTGTCTGTTGCCTCCTGTTGTGTTCGTAGGAGCAAAGTGTGTGACAGAAATTCTATTTTAGGGATATTATAAGTTCTGGCAATTAGCAGTGTGAAAGTGGAGCAGTCTAAAAGGTGAACCGCTAATGTTTTCACCGGATGCAAATACATATTGTACCACATTTGCTCTGTTAATTGAATTAATTTCTCACCCGCTAAAAAGAAGTTTAACTCATTAAGAACAACTGCCTGTCTATCTGTCCATCTACAGACGCTTCCTTATTTATTTTATTATTTGTTTTCATAGCCACTTCGTCCAGGACAGTGCTGGAAACGAATGAGGAGTTTAAAGCAATGACTGGAACAATACAGTTGGGACGAAAGCTCATCACAAAGTACAACCGAAGGGAGTTCACAGACAAGCTGCTGATCTTCCTAGCCTTAGCTCTCTTTCTGGCCACAGTTGTGTATATATTGAAAAAAAGGCTCTTCCCATTCCTATAGAAAACACCCACAAAAACCCTATAGCAAAACAAATTCTCTCGCTAGTGTAATTGGACTTTGCTAACACGGCACTGTCTTCTCTGTGGTGTTGGTGTAAAACTAGACTTGGTCATCAAGATTATTATTGAAAGTTTGTCGCTTATTATAGACCACCCACTGTTTTTTTTTAATTAAGGGTTTGCCAGTTTTACCCTGTACAGGAGACAGATGGCAAGGGAAAAGCACTTAATGAAATGGCTCTGAGATAGAGGGGAACATGCATTTGTGCGTTGATTGTTGTGGCAAGCAGATCGTACAATGGCACTTTTTTTAATTTCAAAAAATGGGTTTTAATCTATTGTTGTGTTGACCACTTCAGCACAACTTTTTTTTTTTAGTATAGAGTTTCAATATAAAACAAAAGTAGGGCCTCCCTTTCCTCTGTCTGGGTGTTTTCATAATGGGTTGCTACCTAAATTACAATCCCTGATGCCTTTATAATAACTGTAAAAACTAATCTTAAGATTCTTTTGAAGTGCTGATGTAACTGAATCACTGTAGGTTCTGAAAACACGAAAGTGCTTTTTCTCCAGTTTACAGAATTGCAGACCACTAATATTTGTGGGCTGTTTGTTTACTGTATTGGGAGAATTATGACCGGATATTAACATTTGGATATGGGTGCTAATTAGAGTGATTCATGTGCATAGTCAATGCAATTGTCAATAAAAGTACAGTCGGTCACTTAATGACATGTATGATCATGAAAAATACCACATGCAAGAAGATACAGTAGTTGTTTTAAACTGTCTTAACTTTCTATGATTTGATTGTTAATTGTATTACATTCCTGTGTGAATCTGTAAATAATATATTTCAAAATGTTTCAATTTTAACTTATGGCAATGTTACCCTTTAATTTGCTTTGTAAGTTTATTATTGTAATGGTCCCTTGGCTTTGTACTGTATATAGGCTAGAGATTAAGAAATGTGCCTCATGCAAGAAATATCCCTTTTCTAGGACTATAGAAATATGCATGGGAAGCTAAGCCAAATGTCTTAGGTAAATGTTGGAATTGAAAATAAAGAAAAGTGTATGTGTTGAAAGTTTTGTGAATTGCATGGTAAATTCATTGAAAAGCTGATAAATGTCTAAAATGGTTCATAAATGGGGGTGCTGTATCTTGGCAGTTTAACATTACAGTAACAATAGCTGTACTTTTTTTCAAATATTCTTCTTCAAGTCGCTGAATGACCTTTTGTTTGCTTATGAGGCAAGTGACGTGGCTCAGAATTGGCAGTGTTTCCGTGTGCTATCTTATATTTTAGATTTGTCGAAACAGGATTTGTCAGCTAGTGATGCAGGCCTGTGTGCTGTAGCAGTTGCTGCTGTGTGTGAAACTGAAATGGCTGTGGTACTAATCATATCGCTGGTGATAAAATGGCATGCGCTCTCGTCTTTTTCCGAGATAAGACCCGGAAAGAACTTTTTTTTTTTTCTCCTGTGCACAGCAGACGCAATTCATTATTTTTAGAACAACAGGGACAATGTCTTCTTTTCAACACTGAGAATAGTTAAGGATTCAGTGACCGTTCTTATAGAATCTGTGCTACTGGATCATTACAGATTGGTGTTTGTCAGAATGTATAGGCTACAGTATCAAACAGAACTGTTGGTTGGAGACTTGTGTTAATGTAGCTGTGGCGTGTGGACAGCTCTTTTCATTATGGTTCTTGGTCGTTTTTTCTGTGTGTGTGTGTGTTCTACTTCTGCTTTTAAAGCTACTCTACAAGGAAGAACAGAACCAATATTCTTATACACAGTTCATTTCCCAAACAACAAACAAGCCTAAAGCATAGATTTATGCAGTTATGGTTCGGTTATCACGGAATTGCATTCTAGTTTATTTGTTTCGTGATTTGCAAACAGTTTTAAAATGTAATAATAAAAGGTAAATCTGTAAAAAAGTTTCTTGTAGTTTTACCTTCATGATCAAGTGTTTAAAGTGACGGATTTTGTTATGTTGGTCAGTCTAGTATGCGTTAACTTCAGTCCAGGGTGATCTGACATCTGTGCTTGTACTGGACATGCATTTTAGAAGCACCTGCTGCTGTGTATTCATCTGTTGTCTGTTCCCACCTTAAACAAAGAAAAACAGATATATCTATCCTAATGCACCTGTAACGGCGATTTTACCTGAGTGAGTCGTCGCTGAATAATACTGAATCAGACACAGAGCAGTGGGTGTTGACATGCTCTCCTACTCGATGTAAACGCAGCTTTTCACTGGTCTGTGTAGCCATGGCCGTTCAGTAGTCTCGAAGGCCGACGCTGCTGCATTCTTAAACAGGCGTAGACTCCCCGGGCACCCAACCCCCCCCCCCCCCCCCTCCCCCCTCCCCCCAGCCAATCAGGACGTCCTGATCAGCTCAGCTCTGGGCAAGCCCTCTTGTTTACTAAGCAGCAGCACAGCTGAACCTCCCTGTCACAGCACAACCCCCCCCCGCAAGATGAATTTTGGGTCTACAAAATCTATGTTTACATGCACTATTGGTTTACATTGGATGGTCCTTTTTCTTTTTGAATAAGCAATGATAGGGTCAGAATAATACAAGCAAAACTCCTCACTGTCATTAATTCAAGCACAGTAGCAGTGATGTGATGTTTTGAGGGCCTTGTTGATCTATAATGATCTCCATGAGAGGATGGAAAGTATCAGGAATTGTCAGTCTTCCCTTCATCAAAATGTTTAGATGGTAGACCATTTTGGATAAAGCATGCCACACATAACGTCCGTATGCAGTATTTGGTATGCACAATTTAAATAATGCAAATCCCTAATAGTGAAGGGTAGTCAGGCCAGCTATGCCTTGCCAGCCTGGAATCCATGCAGATGGACGATAGGTCAGAAATATACAGCTAGTTAAAAAATTCAAAAGGTCCAAACCGCTTTCATGTATCTGTGTTCCTAATGAGCTGCCACTCTCCTTTGCAGCGTGCACCTTCAGATCAACGACAAATTGACTCTTGTCCTTTAAACTCCATCAACATGTCAAGTGTAATGTGGGCTGAAAAGATGAAGCCAGGGTAATGGGATTTGGCCTGTAACGTGTCGATGTGAACAGCTGGTAGTATCTAAACATGTTGGTAAGAAAAAAAAAAAAAAAGACATCTGGCATAGAAGTACATGAAAGCTCGGCCCAAAGCTGGTCTCTGCTTTTGCAAATCGCTTCTTTGAAGTTTTTTCAACGGACAGTTATTTTCCCAAAGGAACTGTATCAAAGATTTGTCAGTCTTTCACTTCTAATTGTTTCATATTAATAACCTCGCTACAGGCTTCCCATATTTGTTAATTTGGACTTCAAACTATTGTTTGAAGTGTTCAACAGTAATAAATCTGAATACTGTACATGAGGATGTTGTATTTGAATCCACAATTAATGCCAGCTGGTAGTTAACCCTTTTAATTCTAGGGATGTCCATATGCTAACACAGTGTTCGCCTATACATTTTCAGACTTGTGATAATGCACACTGGTCTCAAAAACCATTGCAACTTATCCATGCCATCATGTTGCTAGTTTCAGGACAGACAGCTGTCAAAAATTGTTGTGAAGTTTGGTTAAGGCCAGTAAGATACATGCACATTAATTATTAAAAGTGTTCTTGGTTAACATACTTGCTGTTGCCTGTATTTTTTATTACCTCTGCATTCTAAAATATTGTAGTTGGACACTCATAGAAGAGTGACACTTTTATGGCCATTCTGTGCACACAGATATTCAGTTTAGGACAGTCCATCATCATGCTTTTCTTCTCTGTCGTTAGGGATCAAAAAGTCAACCATAGAATAAGCAACAGGGTGGCAAGATGTATTCTTGTAAGAAAATAAGCCTCACATGAGGCAAACAGGACGTCTTTAATTGTAGTTATGAGGTTGAAACGCTAGACCTAAACAAAGGGAAGTGTTTGCGTGACTCTCACCGTAGAAAAATGAGGCCTTAGGGACTAATGACAAAGTACACAGCTGACAGTTCAGTATACAAACTCGGGCCTCGTGGCTTGGTGGGTACTATTTTTGTGCTATGCTTTACAACCTAATATATGTTAGTAACAGATTGAAAGAAGGCTTTTAATAGCCACTTTTACAATTTAGTGTGACATGAAGCAAATGACGGTGGTTATTTTGGGTGTGTTGAATTATTTGATTAAAATAAATGTAACAAAACCAATTTTTTTTTAATGTTATCCATTGGCCAGGAATGATGAAAAGATAAAATCCTCGCTTCCAAAATAGGCATACATTTTAATAAACAACAGCTCTCAGAAATGCAGAGGCGCCCTAAATACTATCTATTTGCTACCAATTCAGAATGGCTGGAGGTGGTGTTTATTTTTGTTGCTTTCATCCTCAAAATGTTTCTGCTAAGTTGGGCCATCTCTTGCAGCTATAGACAGCTGTAACGTCCCTGTGTGTACAAGAGGGACGGTCCCATGAGGTAGCAAGGACCATTCATCTTCTGCAGCTCCAGTGTGAGTTGCCCTACAAAGATATTTTGGCCAGCTTCATCCTGGATGGCCTCAGTGGGCTCCAGTGACTTTGCTGACCAAGGCTAAGTTAAAGTCCTTCCTGCACAGTTCCTTCCTAGTGGGGATGGACATCACCAAGATGGCAATGAACCTATCCAAGAAATAACATTCCCTCCATAGGAAAAGCCTAAGTAAATTAAAACCATTAAGAATAACATGGTTAGTTTAATATACAGTGCCTATAGAGAGTCTACACCCCCTTTCAAAATGTTCACCTTTTGTTGCCTTATAGCCTGGAATTAAAATGCATTAAAATCGTTATAATCTGTTGAACAGTGACTGTTAAACCAGGTGTATACCGGCTCCTGTGGATGGCTTATCGATAGCGTTAGATGACCGCGTCGAGGATCACACGTATCTTTTATTTACAGTACACTTCGTTTCCATTATGTATCACAACTGACTGACCATTCGAAAAGGTTTTTCAGAATGACCACGTTTATCTGGAAAACAAGAAAACGGGATCAAATCTTATTTTATCTTTCTCAACTGTTTCAGCCCAAGAGTAACCGAATACTTCCTCAAGTATGTGCGCTAACCGTGGATTAAAATGCGACTTAATGCATGCTTCGTTTGAACCAGCATTGTAACAGTATATATAAAGAGTGCCATGTCCTTGTCAAATCTTCAGATTTACAGAAATATGTTATTTTATACTCGGATCTATTTATGTGTTTACTCCGTTAAAACCTCCCTAAATTATAATGTTCTGTACAGTAATATCCCGCGTGTCGCGATATGTACACTTTGAAGTAGTACCTCTGTGTTATATTTTATTTAAAGGGTTCAGCAGATTCGCTGTAAAACGTTGTTTTAAAATTCTACTTAGTTAACAACGTGTACGTATAGGTCATTGTCATGAAAAGTGCAAGATTATGGCACTATTTAATTTGCGTTAAAATGTGTTAAATTCTGTGATGGTTCATCCTACATATTTGAAATCAACGAGATTATTAAGAAATCATTTTTTTTCTTATGTTTGATTATAAAAAAGTAACATAAATTATTAAATGAACGCAATAAAACAGAAAAATAACTGTCCTTAGTATCGTATGTATTCACACAGGCACTAATTACAACAATTCAACCTGCGTGACCACCTTTGAATTGCTCTTAAGCGGACTTTATCTATTATAAATAGCAAATTAAATGAATTACTTAAGTCGTTTCAGAGTTCAGAACTGTTCCAAAACCTGAAACGCTTGTCTTGCCTCTACCGGTGTTGTTCAGAGCACCAGACGTGCTAAACCCCATAGAGCCAGCGTGATGTGTCACCCGACATCTCCGCCACCCTGTCTTGTGTCCTGTTTACTGATTCACCAGATAGACATTCTGTCAAAGATTGCTCTAATTTCCTTAGCTCACAATGAGTGCATGGATATCCTTAATAATAATAATAATAATAATAATAATAATAATAATAATAATAATAATAATAAAGTACCAAATACAAGTACAGTATATTAATTTGTGTTGTATTAAATAATAAATAAACGTTAGTTCAGATACTAATAGTTTTGTTTCTTATGTAAAAAATATGTATATACTACATAATGAACATAATGTAGATATTTTATTTAACATAATGTAATTAAAGTAACTACAAAATGATATCGCAAAAAGTTTATGGAAGCCATAATAGTACGTAGCACAGTATTTCATGTTAGATTTAAACATGTCACGTTTCCATTTTTGTCATTTTTGCGTTAGCATATGGAAAACTACAAAGCGGCAATCCGATTTGTAAATGTAATATTATTCAGCAGGTTTCATTCGACATGAAGCAGCATCGGTTAATTCTATCGTGATGCACAGCTTTCGGCCATAGCTGTACATCCTGGTTGTCGCGCGATCTTGTTCGGGGCCATGCACCATAAATTTGTGTGAAATCCTTCTCTCTACATTTTCCAAGAGAATTACATGGCTGGGCCATGCGCAGAAAGCATTTAACAAGGTGTGAAGTTAAAAACAACAAATTGTATGAAGAAAACAAAACACTGATGTTAAAATAAATACATAAATAAATCAGGATTATTATTGGCTCCCCACACATGTATTTGTTTCTGTACTGCCTCCCTAATTACCATTGCAGCTTGACAATCTACCTAGCAGAAGTGATGTATTTTTGTTCTGTAAAGTGTACCCTTTTCTCCTTTATCCATGTGTAAGACCTCGGAAGAGGTGAGGTGACCCAGACATAGTAAAACAATTAAAGTAAAACTAATACAACGATTATTCTGTATTTTTATTGTTCATAAAGTCCACCTTGCCCATGAATACTAGATGTTTGGATTTTTTTTTTTTTTTTTTGCTAGTGTTTTATTTCATTATTTCTATGTATTTGGATGAAAGCATAATAATGCACGAACGTGGTTTGTAATATAGCAAAAATGGTTAAAAATAAATTCAACGAAACTTTTATTTACTTACTAATTTATGTATTTATTTATTAACAGCATTACATCCAAAATTCGAATGTTTTAAGAAAAGTGTTAAACCTAGTTGAAAATAATATTGTTTCTTAATTAAATATTTGTAAATGATTGTAATTTATTATTATTATTATTATTATTATTAATAATAATAATAATAATAATAATAATAATAATAATAATAATAATAATAATAATAATAATACTTTAAATGTGACAGCACCACATTTATATATGAAGGAAAAACAAAACGAAACAGCCTTGAAGTCCAAGTACACGCTTTATTTAAAATTGTATTTGCTTTTCTTACAATACATATTTTAGGTCATGTTTTTAGTCGGTCAATGAAATATCCCATATGCATCAGAGCAGTACAGTAGACAACCTCTGACTTTCTAGCTAATAGTGCACCCCACGATATTCTGTCAGCGTTTGAAAAACACCAAACCATACAATTCATCAAACAATCCCAACAGAAATAATCAAATACAGTATCTGTACATTTTAGGGCAATAATACATATTTATATACATTGTTTTCAAATGCATTTGACAGTGCAAAATGTAGACTACTAGTTACACATCAGAATAATCTTTTAAATGTATCGGAATTACAGCACCTTCTTTCTCTGCGGTTTTTTTTTTTTTTTTGTCTCGTGATTTTTAAGTATCTAAACTTTAATTGTCACTTCTCACCAATTTAAGTTTTAAGTTACAATTATTTCTTTTTTTTTAAATGTCCGTTTTTAGGTTCATACCAATTGTTGTACTTTCTATCATGAAAACCTGTGGATTAAACAAACTCCTTCAACACAACTAATGCCATTATCCTAAAAAAAAGAAGCTACCAGGCTCTGATACCATGTAATGTAGATACTCCATTGCCAGGCTGGAAGTGAGACGGTACGTTATTGAAGTCGCCAACACTAAAGTTCATGTAGTTATTGCTGGCTGGTGACGATTGCATGGTTTGCATTGCTGTAGCTGGATAGTTACAGGTATAGTTTGTGTTGCAGGTTGGGTTGGTGTAGTTGGTGAATGTAGGGTAGGCATTATAAGTGTAATGGTTGATGCCAACGTTATACGAAGTACTGTAAGCGGTGTCTCCTATGCACGGTTTGCCATCTCTGACCAGCACGGGCACTGCGATGCGCCTCGGAGGCGGGATCCCAACCATTTCCAGCGTTTGGTCCTGCCGTTGTCTTTTGCATTTGTATCTTCTGTTCTGGAACCAGATTTTGACTTGAGTGGAGGTGAGTTTGAGGACGCTGGCCAGGTGATCCCTCTCGGGGGCAGAAAGATATTTCTGTTGTTTGAACCTTCTCTCCAGCTCATAGACTTGGGCCTGCGAGAAGAGCACTCGAGGCTTTCTCCTTTTTCTTTGTCTTGGGCGATCCGTTTCTTCTGCCTTCTCCTCGTCCTCGGTGTCTTTGTGTGCTGAATAGATTTCTAAAGCAAGTACAATATGTTATTTAATAGTCCTGTATTAAAGTCAATAACAATTATTCAGTGGTCTGTATCAGTCCAAATCAATTACTTTTTAGCTGGCAAAATGCCTATGCAACTGGGCTAATGGGGATGATTTTGTGGAAAGAAATTAAAACCTATATGATACAGAATATCAATTAATATTTTCTCTACTTGTAGTACGTTGATGTCAAACGTTTGATTACAAGCGATTCTTCTCTTTAAATAAATACGTATTCCATTGATTGCAAGCTACTGTTATGTGTGTGGGAGCGTTTATATTTTAATGTTTTTATGAAAAATTGATAAACTATGTCATATAAATGCGCCATAACTTTAAATTAACAACACATAATAATGCTGAATTAAAACTTTAAACCAGCATAGTGTATTGCATTTAGTTAGTTTTCAAGAGCAAAGAATGTATTGCCAGTGTAAACCTGTGACCCAATAACAACAGTACTAATTACTTTATAATACACGTGCTGCTTTTAAATAATACGTTATTGAAGGCCTACATATTCTCATTAAAAAGCACCATATGTATTAAATACTACAATCCATGATTTTAAATTGTGCTGGATAAGTTTTACATACATTTAAATCTGACATACGTTTATCGTGGTCAATAAAGATCACATAAGATAAATCAGATTTAAAAGTTCAGATCATTGGTATAGTCAATATGAACACTGCGGTAATAGTGTATTGTCATTCTATTAAACAATAAATTGTTACTGGTGTACCCAAAAAACGTATAGATAGATATATATTAATAACATTGTGACCAAGAATGATAGTTACCTTTTTTCTTGTTTCCCTCAAATGTGTCCAATTTTGCGTCTTTGTTGACATTCATTTCCAAGAAATTTTTGCCATAAAAGGCATCGGCGTAGTTCAGACAAGTGTTTTTGGTGTCTTTGGTCTGAGCGAAATCTTCATTGAACAGAGAGTCTGCCGACGGAATCTCGGTATACGTCTCCTGTTTAAATGTCGCCAGCATGCAGGATGATACATCCAGAGAAGCCATTTCACTTTGGTTTTGCTCCAGGTTTAATATATCCTTCACAGAAAAGGGAGTTGACGTCATCGGGCTTGGGAACATGGTAAGGAAACCCTGGTAAACCCGAAGAGAATAAATGATCCTCGTGCAATTAACACGGCAAAGCAACCACTAAACCCCAAATCGTGTCTTACAATGAGGGTCTTCAAGAAACGTGCATCTTTCCTGTAAACTTTGTTCGGTGTTGTGCGGGGCTAGATCATGTGTTTTTGGGCACAGGCGCCAAAAGGAGGGGCTTGAGTCTGTTCTTGGTGGTCACAAAAGGTGTAAATAGTTTCCTATTGGTCTCATTTTCTATGATGACATCACAAATCCAAAATTGCAGGTGACCTTAAAAGTATATATCAAATCCACAATTCTTATTAAAGAAATTGTAGCGTTTTCATAGTCGTATTATCCTGTTATCCGTCACATGAATATTTCAAGCTAACGAATGCCTCAATAAAAAAGTGTCATGTAACAAGAAAACCCTGTATGTTTTTTTTAATCAATTAATTTAAAAACTCCGTTGTTGCTTATATATACATAAGCTACTCCAAAGGACCGATTAATGTAGACATGTACTTAACGTGTGAGTTCAGTTTTATAGAAATACAATAATGCCTTTTTTATATATTTTAATTGAAACATAAATCTTCATTTAGATTTTTTTTGTAAGTCTGTTTTATGTCTATATTACTATTCATCCAAATGATCTTTCCCGGAGACGGATTCTATAGTGTCTTTTACTCCTGAATGTTTAAAGAGAGCGATTGCATTTTGACAGTAACATACATTGCAATGAATACGAGTGGAAAATGACAAGCTTTCATTTGAAAACAGTCATTATTGAACTACTGGGGGAGATACTAGCAAACATTCAGACCTTCTCCTCATATGTGTCAAATTAAAATTCGATGACACGTCTGGATGATTTTGTGCATCTAAGTCCTTGAAAGTGCCTGGCCACTTCACTTCTTTAGCCCTTATATTTGCGCACTACATTGAAGTTAATACTGCAAAAGCCAAGCATGCTGTCCAGTATCCCCAGAAGAGACGGTAAGAGTTTACTGAGCAGTCTTTGGGGTATGTTTAAGATATAAGGGGAAACTGGGCAGACTCATGTTGGGAGGAAGCCATCGACATGAAGAGACAACAGGTTGCTACTTCTGGGAACCCGAAACTAGCAGTTACATACTCATGTCTTTAATTGAAAGATGTTGAGTTGATCTTTTAATTATTTGGATGTGATAACAGATTTTTAAGAAGGAATGGTTCTTCAAGAAACGTTTGATGGAACGTTAAATAACAGCCCATACTAAATATACATAATATCCCTAAGAAGCTTGTGGTTGGGGTGAATGGTTAAGGTGGTTGATAGCGTTTGCGCCTTGGACAGATAGCATTTATTGTCCGAGATAAGGCACTCTTATCACGTGAAGTAGCAACATCCGTTTCAATTAAAATTCCAGTTTAAAATGAACAGTAGCTACCTTCTGAATGAGGATTATGCCCTCTGTAACATTTCATAATAATAAGGTATATCAATTCAGTAGAGCATCTTTAACCAAATAGCGTTCCAATTGAACATTTTTAAATCCTCAAAAATGGAAAAGAGAAAAAAGACTAGCAGCCTAAAAACTTCCCACTATAGCACTATACTTCCCACTTTTGAGGAGATCTTGTTGCGAACGGGGCCCTGAGATTGAATTCAGTAATGGCAGTACAGTTAAATATTAGCTGTATTCGGCTGTATACACTCTTACCATGACTACCACCGAACATGGCAAGCCTTGTAAACAAATATCTGTTGACTCTCTTGACGCTAGAGCAGCTTTTGTCGATGCCTATATTTATATGCTGAGTGTATGCAGAATAGATTGGAAATAGAACGCAGTTAGATGGCAGTTCTCATCACTGGTGAAGGGGCTTCTTTTGGGTACAAAACACTGCCAATATTGATGTAGTATTTATACAAATCCGTAAGCATATCTGCGCAGAATTTGACAGCAAATACAAATAATGAAGGTGTTGTAAACAATTGATCAATAAACGTAAAATGTCTTTAATTAACGTGAAATTTAAGACAAATTGCCTACTGGACGGGGAGGCTATTTATAGGTTAAGCGTTTGGAGTTAAATTGTGCGGTGTTTGCTTCAAACTGTGTAATATATACATTGAGAGGTGGACTTAACTATCATTAGAGATGTCATTAATGCTTGTGGAGACAGTTATTGGAGACAGACAGTGTTATCGTCGGTTTTTATCTTTAACAATACATCACATTTAGCACTGTAGTTGAAGAACAAATGGGTTCTTTGTCTTGAACTTCGGGTCGGTGTTTATAGTTTTAAAAGAATATTTGCCAGTGTTAGTCCAGGGATTGACCCTCTGATAAATGAACATTAGCACTTTGTGGGACTACTGAATCAACAAAAGGGCTCCATTGGAGCAATAATTGTTGGAAAAAAGGTAAACATGCAGCGGAGTTAAGGGAAACTGTTTTTTGTCAAGGTGATTGATGAATCTTTATAGTTTTTCTTGCAGCAGACTCGCAAGAACCATAGAGACCCCGTTAACCGCCCAGCCCTGAAATAAAAATACATTCCCTCATTTACAATATTCTGCTATTTCAACAGTTTCACATGCCGCTGTGCAAGCTTTCTTTCTTTCTTTCTTTTTCTTTCTTTCAACTTGTATATTACAGATGTTTTTAAAACACATTTATTCATTTTCTGATTTTTAGATTTTTAATTATTTTTATTTTTAAAATAGGCATATTTAAATTACCAATTTATTTACTGAGGAATGCAATTTCCACTGCTTTCTCGTCTGTTATTTTAATATTATATATAATTATTTCGTTGTCCCTTTATTTTGTATAACTTGCTTTATAGTCATTAATTTATTGTATTAATAAAATCAAATAGATTCTATGTAAGAAAGGGGTAAGCAGCAAACCGATTGTATAACAAGTAATGTGACTTTTGAACTAACGGGAAACTAATTTGTTCTTCGCTATGATTGTATAATTTGTTCATATTCAGAAATGATAGATACATTTTAAGACACGAACTTGTAGAATTTACAATTTTTCAATGTAAAAAACCCCACAGTGAATTACCGCATAGCACATGGTCAAATAAAAATATCATGTTTGCAATTTGCTTTTAATTAGAGATTTTTTTTTTAAAACAGTATTATTTTACTGTTAGTTTTAATAAATAGCTCGTTATTTACCACAAAGGTAGGTTTATTTTATTTTATTTTATTTTGAAGCTAGGACCATGGCATTAATGATGGGTGGAATAAACGACCAACGCTTGTATTATTTTACTGAGCTCAAAACCACAACAGTTGTTCTTAATTTTGTACTGTAAGGCAGTCGGCGTGTGACATTCACATACTAAAAAACAATTGTGTAAACTTGTATTCTTGGAAGTGGTAGAGAGAGCATTCATTTATAATACAATGCATTGGGGGAAAAAACAACAAACTGGAACCTTTCTGTCAAGAAAATCCATGAGCGGGAGCAACTGAATACGTGAATGGTCTAAATAAGCGTGGCTGCTCCCTTTAAAGGAAAAACCAACAATTACTTTCATGGGTGTTAGTCTTGAATGAATCTACTGACCTTTTAAAAAAAAATAGAAACAGACTTAATGGTGACTAAATAACTAAAAAATGACGTTTCTTATGCAGTAGATCAAAATAGTGTAATGTATTGGACGGTTGTACACGCTTTGCATATCCTCAATGAACCGTGTTAAAATGTAGATAGGGGTTCTATTAAGGAAAACAAAAAGGGCGTAGAACAAGCTCTGTTATTTAATTACAGATGTAACCAAAAATAACCAAAACCAAAAATATATGTTTTCATTAGTAGTTTATATATGATTGCGATAACCTATAATTCGTAACCATTGTGAAGTCAAGCAAAAGTGTTATGTAATTAACAGTTTAATAACGACAATGGGTTTGCTTTCACTTGCTGTAGTAAGTTACAATATAAAAATGGTTCACTAAAGTAATTCACGAGGGCAACATACTAAAAACAATCAGACGCGATCAAGGTGCTTAATATAACAAGTTTTGACAACAAAGAGCACCATATTCCAGCTTTATAAAGTAGATTTAAATGCCTGTTTACCAAAAAAAAAAAAAGAGAGAGCAAAATGCAGATTACAAACCCTGACTTTCTGCCGCCCTAAAGAGGTCCCCAAAAAGAAATGTGCCTTTTTTGTAGGGAGCTGGCCAAGGAATGCTTCAAAACATAACTACAAACTTAGACGAAACTACTGGAAATTATTTTACGTTTCTTCCGCATTTATAAACAGATAGTGCTTCCCTTTTTTTTAGGAATCCATCTTTTATTCACGTCTCTAAACATACTCTACCCAAGTTTACGAGAGCGTAAACTTGGGTAGAGTATGTATCGGTGTATTTAACATTTGTTAGCTGCACGATTTGTAAAACGGGTTATTATTCTACTTACTGAACTGTATGGCCTGCGTATTTTAAAAAGGGACAGAAAGCAGTTGGTTGTCAAATAACGTTGCGTTACTATTATATATTACAAAAAAGAATGCATTAACAAACTGTACAAACTGCTAAAGGTCAGCTACACAAACCCTTACACTGCGTGTGCTGTATAGCGTTGTGTCATTTGTTACAACTTGTCTTTCTTCAGCACATTTTCCAGTGCAGATAAAGAGATAGATAGTGATTCTTAAAAAACTTCCTGTTGCGAGTAGTGTGGTGTGTATTATCGGTGTGAGAAGCTGAAATCTGCTGTGGTATTTTATCTCGACTTGTCTACGGTGGTTCCTACCCCAAGTGTAGCCCGGACAGACGCCACGCGCATTAGGACCAAGACTGGTGTCTTTCTGCCCTCTTCAGCCCTTGTCAATCACACTGTCCAGTCGCTGCGTTTGCTCTTTAATGTCAAACCATTGCAATTAGCCTAATGGAAGCTAATAAACGCCAATACAAATCCACAGTAAGAGTGGTAAACGGCATTGCAGCTCCTGTATGCATTCAGGCGTAGAGTAATTGATAGCATGCCTGACACTGATTTGGTTTATGGACTATATTCATAACAAACATCATGGTGCTGTTTGCACAAGGGGGGGATAATAATTGCCAGGTCTTAGAAATGCAAATTGCATAGGGGTTTATTATTTAGGGTAAAGTTTATATGCAACTGACGAATTATAAATTAACTGATAGGCCTGTATTAAAAAAAAAAAAAAAAAAAAAAAAAAAGCATCTGTGGTTTGCAGCGTAAAAATGAAAAACAAACTGCTACTCTTACATAACTACTAAGATGCTCGTAGAAGTCAAATTAATCTTGTGACGTCGGTTAATGTGTAATTATTCTAGCCAATAGGGATATAGATTTACTTTTGCGATAGAATTATTTTCTTGTACAATACATTTTTATTGTATTTTTCAAAAGTCATAAGCAACTTATATATTGGTAGAAATAATCTAATAATAATAATAATAATAATAATAATAATAATAATAATAATAATAATAATAATAATATTTAACACATTTTATTATCGCATCACATTTTCCTGAACAAACGTTAATCACTCCGTTAAATACATTAAAAAAAAAACATGTTACATTATCTGCGCAAGACAGATATTATTATCCATTTATAAAGCTTTTCGAAAGAGCGCTTTTTCCCCCTTTAATGCAATTAAAGCATTCTCTGGTGTATAGTATATGTTTTTCTATGGTGTTTAAAGTGTTGATACGGTAACAGTTTTTTTTTTCTTTCTGCTTTATAAATATGACAGATATCAATTAGATTATTATCGATGCTCCCAAAATAATTACCGTAAATTGAAACATCAAATGGGAGAGAAATATATGCCTTCCATAAAGGAAGTCATTTTTAGTTCTATTAAAAAAGTCTGATCCTTGCTGGCTGGTTTTACATGACACACAGCACAGAGGGCAATATTTGGTAAGGCGATAGCTGTTAATCTTTGAATAATGTATGTTCAGTATTAGCAGTTGTTGGATATTGCCCAGAGAAACCTTGAAGAAAAACAAGATACAAATAAAATTACACCAGATGATTCCTGTCACATTTATTTTCCTTTACAAGGCTATCCACCAGGGCTATCTAGTACAGACTTGTATTTAGCAATTGCCTGCTGTGAGACAGCAGACAACACGTGCAGCAATGGAGTTTTTAAAACTCATTACAATGCTGTATTAACAGTCATGTTGCATTGTAGATTTCAAGAGGACATTGGACTTGTCCTTGACCCGGCGTCCAATTTGAACATTTGCTTTGGAGCTTCGCACTTTCATCAATCAGAAATCTATAGAGATAAAACTACTGTCACCCAAGTGACATGACAGACACCAGCATAATGACATTTATTGTCCAGGCAAGTGTTTAATTACCGGTACTGTTGATTGTTGCTGATATAATGCACACCTTCAGCCCCAGTATTGATAATAATCAAATAACCTATAAACACTGTTATTGTGTTAACAAACAAACAAACAAAAGATTCAGACAAGACACATTATCGGAGCCATTGCGGCTGATGCCAGTGAAACAAGCTGGGAGTCAATGCTTGAATAGCAACAGCAAGGAATGAGTTTATTGTAAACATGGCATCTTATTCTGTGGCTCTTAAAGTCTGTGTTTGACAAGCTTTCCATTTATGTTCTGCTGTGATTCGTCAATTCAGTTTACTCAAAACATAATTCACCTAATTGTTTTCAGAGTTTCTTCAGGAGAAGGTACTCCGAAGGGAGAATGGGATGACCCTCTGTGAGTCTGATAGCTTCTTGGATTACAAGAGACATTGTTTTAGGTTTACCCGTAGCGTAACACCTTTTGGGGATTGGGTAACACCTCCAGGGTCACACCAGGTAAAGTACAACCCCAGCCCTCTTCTCACTGTGGCATCACATCCTTAAATAAGCCCCAAGATTGTGTGCTTTACATGGATATCATCTAGTGCACATTAAACAAACCCAACACAGTTTTCAAACCCAACCTTTTAAACAGCTAACCCACTCTAATCTGCTGACCAACACCATCAGTATCACTAGTTGTGGTGCTTGAGTCTGACAATCAGATATCCCAATTTAGCACAACAGCCAGTGATAGCATACTGCCTGGGGACAGAGTGGGAATTAGGTCGCTTCAGGAAAAAAAAAACACAGAAAGATTTGCTCTGTTCCCTTCTTGTCCTGCAGCGTTGGATGGGAGTGATCAGTCCCTCTTGATGTCTTTAACAAGAGAAAAGTACTTAAGGATGCAAGTCCCTGTCACTGATCCACGACTTAAACCCAGATAAAAGTAACACACTAAATCTCCCAAAGAGACCGTGTCTTACACTGAAGCCTTCTTTAAACTGTGCCAAGAAAAGAAACGAGATCAGAGGAGGGTATTGATCCTAGTGCCCTAAGTAATTCTGCACATCTTGTGCTGAAAAATTGGACATGCAAGTTGTAAAAACCAAAAGGCAGCCTCAAAACCAGAATCACCAGGGCAACAAGTGGGAGTGTGGCAGAAGAAGCTACGGTAAAAGAGAAAATCTGACATGTTCAGTGTTTTGGACACTCTAATAGGAATATAAAAAATGCAAATAATTGGGTTGAGTTTTTACCATTTTCCCTATTAGTTAATTGTGATATTAATTTTCAGTTTGTTTCATGATTGGTTTCTGCTAAAACCCATTCTTGGTGACCCACAATTGAAATGATTGTTTCCATTATGATGCTCATGCTTGGGAATGGTGGTGATATGCAGAGATAGCCTGTGATGTCGTTTCCTGTTCTGAGCCATACTACGCGGGTTCAGCCTGCACTCTGAGTGGGGAGGGCTGGTGATGACCCCCTGTGAGTCAAATAGCTTCCTGGATAACAAGAGATGTTTTCTTTTAGTCAGACTCTTAGTGTGCATGGCTCACAACCCCAGAGTCACATCAGGTGAAGTATAACCCCAGGTCTGTCCACAAACTACATCCATGATTTAGTGTTTTAAAATTGATTCAAAGGGAGGCAGTGTTTAGATTGAAAAAAAGCCTGACATATTTTAAAGAGAAAGGCACTTAGACGTGCAAGTCCTCCACACCTTAAGCCCAGATAAAAGTAACACATTAAATCCTCCAAAGAGACAGTCTTACCCTTAAGCCGTCTTTAAACTACACGTCCTCTCCTGCCAAGAAAATAAAAAAAGAGATTAGAGTAGGGTATTGATCCTAGTGCCTGAAGTAATTGTGGGCATAATGCTGAAAAATAGGTCATGCAAATTGAAAATACCCAAAAAAAGCCTCCAAGCCAGAAGTAATAGCTTTGCTGTTATTATTATTATTTATTTATTTGGCAGATGCCAAATACATTAGTAGTGCAATGATGCATTAGCTGAGGATCCAGTAACACGGTGCTGAGGTCAGGCAAGACCAGTGCATAGTAGGAGGGGCAGATCAAGAGATCTACAAGTGTAGTTTAAACAGGGGGGGTCTTGAGGAGGCGGTGGAAGGCAGTGAGAGATGGAGCAGTCCTGAGGTTCTCCGGTAGCTGGTTCCACCACAGACATGTATCCAAAACACCATAATAAACTGTGTGCTTCTCCAGGACAGTACTGGTGTAAACCCAAGCTTGTGAAGGGAAGCTGCATTCATTGGGGACAGGTAGAAGTTGCCTGTGATATTTCCTTTTCTAGAGATCTTTTAGTTTCATCCTGCTTTAGAAATGATTGTCATCTGACCTGATTGCAGTATGCTCCTGGAGAACATGATCTGTCGCAGTAGAAACGATGGAAATATGAAATAAGAAGGCTCTAAATATAAAACAGCGACTCGCCTAACCTCCTTGCAAGAAAAATACAACGAAAAGAGCTTAAGCAGATGCACAGGTTTTAGAGCACCATTATTAAAAAGGTTTGTGACTAATGCTTTCCAGTATTTAAGATGTAATAATCACCCATCCAAAGCACCCAGTTCGACAATGACATAAAAACTGTTACAATACTGTTTATCTTGGTACGATTCATCACAGCGCAGGGTCGTATTGGACAATAAATACAACGAGATTTGTTTAGGTTCTCTGTGAGAACACATTTCCGTTAAGTAAGACAAATTGATCAAATAGCCTATACAGTACCCGGCCAGAAGAGATCTGATATCTGTCAGCATGAACACTCCCCAGACAGTGGTCTGGGTGGATCAAGTGTCCTGAGCCGTGTGTGGCATTTCAGCTCTGCAGGAATACAAAGGAAACACGTATTGTCGGTCAGGCTGTTCTGTGGTGGAACAGGACTGAGTAATTCTGTATGTGAAACAAAACAAAGGTGAAAAAAAGACTAACCCAAATCTGTGAATTCATAACCCCATAAGGAAAGAACAAGAAATCCACACTAATCCAGTAACTTTTCGTATAGTCTTTTGTTTTTCTTTATCACTGACAGTAACTTGTGCTAGGATTATATTTTAATTAAGGCATGCTTTTCTAAAAAAAAAATACCAATTTACAAAAACTACAAATATTTAATCACAGCACTGCATAAAATGCACTTCATTGTTTTGTTTTTTGCTACTTTTTAAAAGTGGGGTTCAAAGCATGATTTCCTAATTTTAACCCCAATTTTTTTACTGAATGCCGCGTACAATTATGAGACCACAGTATGAAACATGAGAATGACTTCTCGGCTCCAAAACCAGAATATCTTCTAACATAATTAAACAGGCCTTTTCTACATTCAGAGGAAATGGTGCAAGAAACACACTTTGAAAAATAACGTTGCTCAATTTGTTTTTAAAGCGTGACACAGTGACAAACCAGAATTTAGTTTGACCTTTTTGAAATACACTTTCGATGACCTGCCCTATTAAATTTTAATTACGGCGTTAATATCCTTATGACATCTTTATTAAAGTACCAAAAATGAAAAACTATGACAACTGTGTGTGATTATAAAACAGTAACACTGCATTAAAAAAACAGCTATCTGAAGCACCGTTTTTTTTTTTTTGTATTGTCATTTAAAATTGAATCCTATTCTTTTTGCCTGTTGAGCTCCTGAAAATGTGATAACAACCGAACAAATGTTTTTGGTCTTTCTTTTGCCCTCATTCTCATTCTTTGAGAGTATTCCCTGAGCTCTACTGGCTCACACGCTAGCCAGCTCGTCCAGTCCAAGGACACTGGAGTTCTTAGAAGTGACTGCTTTAAAAGAAAACCCTTCTGCTAACCCCTCTCTGCTTATTCCCTGCCATATGTCCATTCGCATGAGACCACTGTATTTGAGATACCTTTACAGTGCCTGTTGTAATTATTTGATTCTTTTATGAAAAACATGTCAAGCGAATTACAGTACCCCAGCACTGCACAGAACCAGAACCGCTTCACATGTGTTTAACATTACGGTTACCGTGGGCTGTGTGTTTATCATACGCTGTTGTTTGTGTGTGTGTGTGTGTGTGTGTTTCGGCAACTTGGGTATATAGAGTAGCTAGAGAACTTAAAACCATTTCCTGGTTTTCAATCTCTGTCTATATTGCCCACGTCTTTATGAAGTCAAACAGACTCCCACCTTTCCTTATTTATACACACATCCCAGCTGTAGCTCATATGTGCTAATCCCATAACACAGTATCCGACTTTGAGCAAATCCTTCCAGTACTTATACAAATGATTGGGGTTAACTGATATAGACATGGAGGCCACCTTTTAAAAACAGTGGGACATTATCAGACTGAATGTCATATTAACTAGGCTTTTTTTTTTTTTTGACGATAACATGGTGCAAAGTTTGCCCTGGTACAAATGGTAAGATGACACGTTTATACAACCTTCAATGATCAAGCTGTGCAAAAGAATCTTTGGGGACACATAAATTGATGCATTCCATGGAACAATTGGAATTGGTGCTCTTGTCTTTTGAGAGAGAACCAAACTGAGACTTTCAAGCATTGTAATTGCATAGCCCTAAGAATTCAAACATAACCCAAGCTTTCACACTCTTATTCAACCGATGTGCCTGCAGACCAGACGAATGTTACTGTACAGTGTTTAATCACTCCATATATTTAAAGGTTCAAGGAGAAAATGTTCCCCAGTTGGATAATTAGACCGATTGAAGCTTTTTGCCTGCGTCACTAGTTTTGTCTATGAGATAATTTAGCTGATGTTTCGGCTGTTCCGTCTCCGGAAAAAACCAATCTTATTGGACTGTTAGTTAAAGCAATAATTCTCTTCAGATGTACGTCAGTGGTCTGTATCAGTACATACATATACCAAAACCCTTTGCATCTACTGTACCTTGATGCTTCGGGAAGCCAGCACAGGCTTCCTCAGTTAGCACACAGTGAGTAAGAGAATAACCAATTCCTTTTTATCTTTGTGAACATATAACATCTTTGCGATTTAAATAAATAAATAAATAAATAAATAAATAAATATAATTATAATAATAATAATAATAATAATAATAATAATAATAATAATAATAATAATAATAATAATAATAATAATAATAATAATAATAATAATATGACATTTAATAGGCTGTGTGGTCCAGTGGTTAAAGAAACAGGCTTCTAACCAGGAGGTCCCCGGTTCAAATCCCACCTCAGCCACTGACTCATTGTGTGACCCTGAGCAAGTCACTTAACCTCCTTGTGCTCCGTCTTTCGGGTGAGACGTAGTTGTAAATTACTTTGCAGCTGATGCATAGTTCACACCCCCTAGTCTATGTAAGTCGCCTTGCATAAAGGCGTCTGCTAAATAAACAAATAATAATAACACTACAGAATATACAGCACGTGTTATTTTCAAAGAAGCCTGCTGCTATTACAGAGTGCCAACACTAGAGGTCGTCACAGCTCTTGTTTCTATCAGCATTACCTGTCCAGTGCCCCGGAGACTGGGGACAATAATTCACACCAATCAAGCTTTTACACTCTGTGAATTTACTACTGATATTGGTATAAATAACATATATTAAATGGTCATATATCCATGTTTGCCGACAACGTGTCACCCTGCAACCTGTGGATGATTCATCAGATTGGAGTGTCAGAGAGTTGTTCTATTGGCATATGACATCATTGTGAGAGGTATTTGCACATTTACAGTAAGTATACTCTTTGAGAGTCTGTTTTAATAATGGTTCTGATTATATTGAAGGGGAAGCCTCTAATGACATAACAAAACTGTGCCACACAATTCGGCACATCAAGTCTTAATGTAAAAAGCACAGGGCTGATTGAGGTGTCCAGGGCAGGTGTACACTGAGGTGTACTGACAGAGTTGAGGAGCATATCTTCAAACACACCAGTAGCCAATAGCATTGTCCCATAGCCCACACTTCTAATGAGCACTGCATTAATAGGCGTCACATTTTCATAAACATATATAAAAAATAAAAAATAAATGGGACTTAAATCATGTCCTTTGCTTCTATTTAAACAAACACAGCGTCTGGAACAGTTATCCTTCGGTTCCCTGCAACCATACAAACTGCAAGGTCAAAAGTCATGAGTTGACATTTTCTTCCAAATCTTTTTGAAGACCAGAGTACTACCAGGACAAGGGGAAAGAGTTAAAGAGCCAGCAGCACAATTTACAGAACAATATCTAGCACAGCCCAGGTGATGTCATCGCTGTTCCCAGTGCCTCTGCTCTTTACTTTTACAGGGTTATTACATCATATATATATTTGTAGTGTATGTTCTGACCACACTTGTACTCTATTCAGAGTGCCAGTCTGGCTGAATTCATAGCAGTCTGTGACTGCTTTATGTGTGTTCATGTGCACCAGGGATGTGGTTGAGAGCATTTGATCTCACACGTCAGACCTGCACAGAGAGCCCCTCATTGTGACAGACTGGCCTGGAGGGGGTCCAAGCATAAAGATGGTACTTCAGCTACACAAGATTTCACTTTGCAGATCTTTTCTGTGCCTTAAACTGCAGATTCATGTTACCTCCAATAGCATTCACATGCTTTCCAATGGGATGTGCTTGGAATAACATCCAGCTTATACATTCTTTGGTAGTTTTTTTTATTATTCTTTACGGTATACTATACTAGTAACTCTGTAATACTGGTCACAAACCAATAAAAAAAAAACAAAAAAAAAAACACTGGATTTTTTCAATAAAGACCAATTATATACTGCGTCCAAAGTGCCAAAAACTGTAGAATGTATATGTATATTCTACGCTGTCCAGATCTAAATAAGATACAGAAATATATGTTGATAATTCAATACAAGTACAAATTAAACAAACTACTAAAGCTGGTTAGACATAAAGAAATAGTTTAATAAATAATGCATAACACCACTGTCAATAACATTATGGAATTGTATAAAATTATATTAAGTCGCTTAACAAAACTCACTAGTGGCATTAATATATACAACACAGGTAATGGAATATGATGGGATGGGCGCAATTCCAACAACTTATATAACGGACAAAAGAAACTGCAATAAATAGAAATGATACATATTTACAATATAGATAATAAATGGAATCAGTAGACAAACACATAAACCTTCACACAAAAGTTGTCACAAACAAAAATACCCACAAAACCCTGATTTTTTTTTTTTTTTTTAGTTGCTTGGTTAAATGCCTGGCTTTACAAAATAGCTAACTTATATAAAAGCACAAAATAGGAAGAAAATTTGAACGACCATAAGAATACCAGTAAGGCAGTTTCAAGTGTTAGCAGAAACACATTCCTGCCGTCTCCCAGCGGAATTCCAGGCCTTGGTAAATATTACATTTTGAATCACAGAACTCATGAAGTGCCTCGTGAAGGCATAGCCTAATTCCAGAAGCTGATCCATAGGTTACTTTACTTTGTCGGTATTGAACAGTAAAGACCTCTAGAGACACTTTATTCTGGTTTAGTTGGGACAGGGGGGTGTGGGGGTGCTACCAATTATACAAAAAACAACCTTGTTTTAATAAAAGAAAAAAAAGGTTTCAAGTAAAGTAATATGGAATATGTGTGCAGTTATGCTATACCTTTTGATGATTGTTTCCCTGAATTTGAAATGCCAAAAAAATAAATAAATATAACATTAAAATAAAAAAAAACTGGTTGGTTTCAATGACATTTGATAATGATGTATTGTTTGCAATTGATCGTGTTAATATCAGACAGCGACATAAGGGAGGGAAATGCCAGCGTAGAACTATTGTACTGAACTATTTTCAAACTCTTCCTCTGGCAAAAAATCAATTTTGTTTAATTGAGGCTTCTTATTTATGCCAGTACCCTTGTGTACTATATGTTATATGTGCCAAAACAGGACTAAAAACCAGTGCAAGTTGGTGTTCAATCAAGTATATAATTAATATACAAACAGATCTCAAGTTATATACTGACATAAAATATATGACACACATCTACTGACAAACCTGCACTATTCTAAAGAAACTTTTAACTTTAAGCAGCATTATTAACCTATCAATGCTTGGATACATATAGTTTCAAAAAAATGTAAAGGTAAAGAAGGAAATAAATAATAACAACAACAATAATAATAATAACAATAATAATCATAATCATAATATTATAATAATAGAAAGATGTTATATGATTTTAAAGAAAAGAGAATACAGTATCTGGAAATGGATTGAGAATAATCAGGCCATTCATAACGCACTGCACCACACATAACCTAAGCTTTCTGGTGTATGATTTTGGAATGTCCGTTGATGGGAAATCTGAGTTTTTGTGTTTAAAAAAAAAAAAAAAAAATGCTGAAAAGTTCTGGTGGAGTCTGCGTCTCTCTCCTTCACCTCCTGATGTCTGTTGTTAAAGGGTCTTCTTCATCTGCGATGTCGGTTTCCCCGCTGAGACGTCTTGAACTCTGACTGCTGGACCGAACTCGGGTGTGAGCGTTCAGGTGGACCTTGCTGCCTTTCTCTTTGTCTCCTCTGGAGGTCCTGGTGTGGTCTCGCTCGGGTTCAGGGTGCTGATGGCTCGGGTCAGCGGGGTCTCTACTGCCACTCTTATTGCTACCTTCTCCGTGCCTCTTCTCCGGGGCCCTGGTTGCTGCACTCTGCTCTCCCTGCTTGCTGAACGCACAGAAGCCCAAGCTGTCGCACAGAGCGCCCCAGTTCTGCTCACACTGGACACGCACGCTCCGGGTGATGGCCTCCTTCACCTCCTCCCCACAGCTCAGCAGGATGTTCACCAGCTCCACGTAAGGTCTGCAATTAAGAAAGAAACACACGTTGAATGATCTCGCAACACCTCGTTTTCAATGACCGTAATCAATCCAACACATGCACTGTAATTACAAAATATGTTACAAGCTTGTTACAATGTTGAAGACTTATCAGCGCTAAATGAACGTGGGGTTTTGCATGTGTGAACATTCTTTCAGAATTTAAATGAATAAACGGATGTACCGTATTACGCTAAAGAAACCTGGCACCCCGTCAAATTAAAGTAAGGGAAGAAACTGTCTTCTGTACAGAAGACTGTGTGCTATTTATTTCAGACATCATTAATGCATTGATTAAATAAAAAAAAGTATTATAGCTAGAGGCCTTTCCAGGTGAATGTTGGCATTGTGAATTAGTTTTGACTAACTGGGCAGTCTACAACAGTCATTAATAAAACAAGCTTATGAGTAAAAAACCAAGACAGATCCACTGCCCAAACTTTCATGATATCATAGGAGCAAGGTCTTAATCATTCAAACAAGAGACCACACTCTGAAGGAATGCTTGGTGGCCTAAACGTGGAGTGTGGTCCTGTTTCTGGAAGTGTCTCTTTTGGAGTGAGATGAAAATAAACACCAATATAAGATAAATAACTGGGTAATGGTGTGGTCTACCCTTTGAATGAAATAGGCCTATGGTTATAGGACCAGTCCAGAACTCCCAATAGCCCTCCACATACACTTACCACTTAACACTCTGCATACCAAGAAAAAGAAACCACACACTAGTTCTCAACCAGCAACCAGACCTTATAGTTTTACATTATCAAGAAATGCCACTGTGATTGTATGTCTGAAATTCAATTCTCTCTGAATTCAGTCTGTGCCGTGTGGCACCCTAGGCTGTAGTAGAAGTTTAACTGTAAGTCCTCCTTGAAGTTAATTTAACTTGAAGTGTTACTTCAACGCAACACATGTGGAGAACAACCACCTCAGTCAACATCTACAAGCAGTTACGTTTCTGGAGATATGTTCCAGACACGCGGCAGTTATCCCACGTCTTCTTTTGAAGGAAATTAACTAACTTCATTCGCTTGGGTTGTTTTGAATGTCTTGAGGGTGTTTTCCTTACAAATTCAATTACAGCAGTAACTGTGACATTTATTTTCCTCGCATGTCTACTTTGAGTTGAAGACTAACTGGGTTGCAGTGTGACTCTGAACCTAGATAGTTCTGAAAATGATGTAGGTGCAATACCAGTGGGTACCATACTGCTATTTTAAAACAGCATAATGCATCTCTGTTCTGTCTGTAAAATACAAAATTAGAGCTATTAGTGTCATGAAAAAGTAAATCACCATGACCTATATACAGTATGCACATGTCAAAATGTGAAAGTGAAATACAGACACTGTCCTATACCCACAGATTCTAATACTCTCAATAACTTGTGCTACAAATGTCAAAACCACCAGGTTAATGCATGAATAGTTATCATAGTTATGGCAGAAAAGGTATAGGTATTTAAAGAATTCAGCAATGAATAAATGGTGCTGCCAGCCAATGAGACAGAATGTGTTGTAATGAAAGCCCTGTATTCAGATGGGGTGCTCAACCTGATTTCACTCTGATAACAGCTGCCTTTCTGTTTCAGCTCATTATTTTCCTTACCGGTATTCATTTCACAAAGAGAACTGAAAATCAGAGCTGGAATATAGGTACAGTCATACCTGCTTACATGGCTGCTCAAGGACTACGGATTTACCAACATTATTATTATTATTATTTATTTCTTAGCAGACGCCCTTACCCAGGGCGACTTACAATGGTTACAAGATATCACATTATTTTTTTTACATACAATTACCCATTTATACAGTTGGGTTTTTACTGGAGCAATCTAGGTAAAGTACCTTGCTCAAGGGTACAACAGCAGTGTCCCCACCGGGGATTGAACCCACGACCCTCCGGTCAAGAGTCCAGAGCCCTAACCACTACTCCACACTGCTGCATGCTCACTTGTATTCTAAACATTCAAGAGGTAAGTCAGAAGCCTACCCCTTCAGAATGAGGTCTTGAAAGTGGATCATCTCGACCATGACAATGACGTTCTCCTTCGCTGCTGAGCACAGGTTATGCTTGAGGTAGCACTCTTTCTGCAGCTGAACCACCATCTCCTTGATAGCCAGGCACTTGCGGCTGATGCAGCTAAATTTTTGTCTCAGACCATGAGCCATGCATTTGAGCGCGTCTTTGATAAATGACTTACCCTGGGAAGATAAAAAAAAAATGCAATTCAATTCATACTTTCCATTTTTGTCAACAGCAAAGATTTTCACTATGGTCTCACTTGGCATGGCTCGGCAGCCTCCCTGTGGCTTGAAAGGTGCACTGGAAGGCTCATGATACCCAGCATTCCTGATGGAACAAGCTGTACTGTGAACTGCTGGAGCTGCTAAGCGAGTATGAGTGCAGGGTCTTTATTGACTGCTAGAAGCACAAAACTCTGCAGTGTATGAAACATATAACATTTAGCTGTTAGATAGACAGAACGCTACAGCTGCAAGCTGCAACCAGAAAAAACAAAGACCACTGTTTCAAGCCACCTAAGCGGCACAGATGTGGTCCAGTAGCAGCTAGCAACTGACTGGGGAAGATGACAGCTGCAGAGGACAGTGACACCTAAAAAGGAATCAATGAATATGCACAAAAAGTTGAGCATCATGTTTTTTTTTCTGCCTTGTAACTTGGCATAGCTTATACTGCACCCAACCGTAGCTGCTGTATGAAACACGTTAGCTTTTATCTTATTACAATGTATACTTTGTGGTCTGTGCCATGCAATTATCAATTCTCCCTAATAACATCTAAACAAAGTAATAAATGCTTACCTGTGCATCAAACTTTCCTGCATTGTGGAGAAAATTCATGCATATCTCATGCAGTCCTTGGATTTCGCAGGAGTTGTTTTCAAAACACTCAAAAACGCCACATCCAACGTCGCCAGCACTGACCAGGCAGTGTTGTATCTCAGCTAGAAAGAAGGACAGGAGGGTTGCAATTAGATACTCACCAATACATTCAAACTCATACCTTTCACGTAAGGCTGTTCATTTGAGGACTTGTGGGATTCATATCATGAACTTGGATTAGACTGCCACCATGTATTGTAAAGTCAGACAGTTTTATTCCTATAACAAGGCACTTACCTAGTTATTTATCCGTGATTATATCTGAGCACATCAACAGATTATCCCAACCCCAGAGCCAGAAGGTAATTTATATTCAGCATGATATAGCACTGTGTAAGTAACATAACTAAATTCAAACATATATGAATTGGAATGTAACTTCAGAATCTATACACTTCTATTTCATGTAACTAAACAAATTTTGTGTGACAGATTTTGTTCACCTTTATAACGACTTTGCTTTGCTGTCTTGTTTCAACGACGTCCAAGGCCCTCGAGAGCTGTTGCAGCTCAATACCGATACTACTTAACCACTAATTTCACAAACACGGTTGGTCGGAGAGAGATGAAGGCGTGAGGAAAGATCCTATCTGAAATGACATACACATGGCACCTGACGCCGTGTGTTCTCTGCTGTAGCCTACCGTTGTAACTGTGGTAAAATAAAAAAATAGCAACATAGACAACACTTGGATAAAAAACGTTTTTTGATACTTTTAATAAGATGCTGCTGTTCTACAGTACAGATATATGTCTTAAATTGATTATATATGGCGAAACGTTTAAAAAATATTACGCAACTTATTTAATTGTATATTTCTGTAGATGACATGTATTTTGAACTGATCTAAAGACAAGAGGATTGCAATACATTTCCATTGATAGTGTACGGCTGACATGAACTATTCAAGTGCCGTAAGAGAAACGTTGTAAGAACTTGTATATACAAGACCACAGATAAATTCAAATTAAGGACTTGGGAAATTGATTGTAAATCGTTGTAGGAGAGCTAATCAGTTTAATCACCACCGGATGACGGGGTGCTTGTATTTGTAAATGTGAATTTAAATAAGATTTCATTACATTTTATATAAATACAATAATAAATAAACCAAACTTGAGAAAAAAAAAAAACAGCTGTAAAAAAAAAAAAAAAAAAAAGGTTATAGTTTTTATTGTGCGCAAAAATATTCATTCTGAGCCTGGTGAAGAAACAGCCAATTTGCCAAAGTCCTAAAATAATCTCCAGAAAAAACGAAGAAACGTATTTAGGTATTTCACAATCGTTTAAAATAATGATTTTGTTTTAGGTTATAAATATATATTTTTACAGACAGGAGCAGAGTAAAATATCGGCCAAAAAAATTTGGATTTCTGGGCTGGCTTCTGGATTTAAAAAATCCTTCTAATCAACAAAACGGTCCTCTATGAACGAGAGTATAGAGTTTAGCTTTAATTTCTTCTGTGCTGGAAAATGAGCCGCTTTGCTTGTATTGGCATTTGAACGGGAATGTGCTTGGATCGCACGAGCTGGCCCCAACGTTCTGTGAACTGCACAGTGTTGTTCACATGTGGGAAGAGTCTCTAATGAGCAATCGTGCAGTTCGGCTCGTTTTGGTAGGGTTTGGAGACGGAACGCAAATGGTTACATCCTAATTCATTTGTTCACAAATGGATTCTGCGGGTTTTGGAACAGCTCCAGTTGGTGTAAGCCAAGGAGGATCTCTATAGACAATACAAAAGGGATCAAATCATGAGACGCGCACAGTTGTCCTTGGGTCATTGCACCATTTCGCATTGTATGAATTACACGAAAAAAAGTTCAGCCCACTTTCAAAGATTTTAAACTTGTAATACTGTGCCCTTATGTCATGTTGGGTATTGCGGATGAACTGTAGTCTGCAGATTCAGCCATCTATACAATCAACTGAACGTTTGACAAACTAATAGTTAATACATCAGATATTCGGCATTATTGATATTTCTTTTTAATACTGGCTTAGTAACTAGTACCATGGTTGTTTGGGAGAGTTTAGATGTATTTTAAAAAGATTACTGTGCCTTTAAGATAAGCAACCGTAACCGTAGCCTGTGCTATTATTAGTTTACTGAGATACTGAATGGCTTTCCTCGTGTATTTACAAGGCATCGGTTTTCTTTTATTACTATTTGTTTAAACTTAAGTGGCCAATGCAGATATGTTGTACAATATTTAGCATTTTTAAAGCGACACAAAGCTATTAGAAAACATCAATTTGCTCTTTGCAAAACACGTGTAAGCACATACAATACTTCCAGCAGCATCTTATGTCCCTGGCAGTCTATCGTTTAATATTAAATCCGAGTGAGCCACGCGCTACACTCACACATTTGAGCCGCATCAATGGTAAATTGCCGTAGCCTTACCTGTATTCTGCAGAGAAAGGCGTCCTTTTTGTTGGCTGGACAATTTTTCCCTGTCTTGCTGGTTATCTGGAAGATCTGTAACATCCATCGCCGCCACTTGATCAATGGCTGGGAAAATCAGCAGGATTGTTGCTAATGTAACCAACATTTCTGCTTGCATAGTTTAGATTTAAAACTAGCAGAATTTTAATTATTATTATATTTATTTTTTTTGTGTAGGTTTAATTTACCACTGCTTACATTAGCCAGCTGTGAGGTGGTCTCTGTTCAATATTGCTGAAAAGTGACTGGAACTGTAAGAGATGCTGCCTATATTTCCAAAGCTCTGGTGTCAGTTTGAATGAAGGAGTAAAGCAGGTGTTGTCATTCGGGGCTCCTGACCAATCACAAACAGAAGCATCCATATCCAAGTTTGAGGGGCGTGGCTGATCTGAAAGTTCTCCAGTCGGAAGATACTTACAGTCCAAACTTTCTCAGCTATGGTCAGAGGGCGGTGAACTTTTTACAAATGTTTGAATACAAGACTTCTTTGTTTGGTAATTTGATTGTCCAATAATGTGTTATAATGTGTAGTACATATACATTTGCTTATACATATAACAATATTTCATTAACACGAAGACTTCAATGCGCAACAATCCTTCCCTATGATTTGTTGCTCATTGTAAAAGTCTCGTTGCGATGCAGCCTTTATAAGGAAACAGTGAACTTTAGAAAACACAAATTGAAAAAAAAAAAATATGCCTTAGCATTATTAAGCGGAGTGACTTGTATTGTTGGAAGTAGTTGTACAATGTGCTAGTTCTCATCACATTCCTGTCGGCATGGTGTCTCAATCTTAGAATTATAGGTAATGCAAAACTTTTGGCCACAGCTGTATATACAGTACCACCTTGCTGCCAAATGTGTAACACTGTTCGTCAGATGCGGAGGTATTAAACGTTTAACCCCTTTAGGAAATATATTCTCTAAATGCCCCTTGGACCTTGGGATCTCCAGGCTGGTGATGTATTTTTATAGAAACCTGATCACACACACACGTCAGAAGTCTAGATTCGCATTCACTGGTTTATCTGCTCAATGGATGTGCACGACTATAGTACCTAATCTGAAGATGATGCAATCTCACAGCAACATTACTCTATATATACACCGGACAATGCTCTTCATCTGGAAACTGCTCGGAGGTACAGGGCACAATCTGGAATAATAATGAAGAAAACAATACAATAGAGGGGGATATGCCTTTTTTCTTTTTGTGTAGTTTACAATGTGTGTGTGTGCGCGCTGCGCCGATATCTACTGTAAGGTGAGGGCGACGAAACGTGTGGCAATTTATGAAAATAAGGCATGACGTAACGACAAATTCTTATAAACACAGATAGCGAGTATTGAAACGGTAGCGATAAGAAATGTTTTTAATGTACCTAATGTTAATCCCTGTAATTTCAGCCCTGCCAACACACACACACACACACAGACACGTTTGTTGCCTTAACGACAAATATTGGTAAATGGCGCAGGCTGTTTTGGGTTTTGCAGCAAAACGATGCTTAAATTTATTTGCTACCATGAACTTGTTCATTATTTGCATCTGCAGCAGCAGGTTTCGAAGAAGTAGTCGATATAGCCGACCCTGTATTAAAATAAATACATCTACTCTGATTTATAGAGTTCGTTATAAAACTCTTTATCAACACTACCTATGCATAGGTCATATGTGTTGTAGCTAGTAGATAACAAGTTGGAAACAAGTTCTGTATCGGGTCGAAATTACACTCGTCTGAGCGATTACTTTCGCAAAACGATAAACTACATTTCATCAAAACATTTTTCTAGCTCAATTTTGTTTTCTCTTTGCGTTTTTACACCGGTCCACTTAATTATATACATTCATGTCAAAGCGTTTTCGGTACTGAAGCTGCATTACGTTTACCTAAATACTTTCTGTGTAAGATTAGCCCTTATAATATTTCATACAAAACAAAACAAACAAAAACATCCTAATTCACTAACGTCTGGAAGTTTTTCACTGGTACCACCATCTACTTGTTCCACTTTATTTTTTTGTTTGCTTGTTTTGCAGGTAGCTTCCTAAAACAAAATCGCATTTCCATTTCTAAAATTAAAAACATTATTGTAGGCATCAATTTTCTCAATGGCACGTGTGCAAGCAATGATGCGTGTCAGGGTCACATGCTCGGACTAGTTCATTGTGTAAAATAAGGAGGGGTGGAAAATCTGGTGCGTTCCGTCCCAACAAAACAAGTTAACCATCGGAATCATAAAACCGTTTGAAAATATTGTTAAGGAGTTGTGAAAGGGGGTGGGAACTGGACAAATCCATGTCCCTCCCCACTACTAAGAGTGGGTGGGACTTGACCCACTGCCCCCCCCCCCCCCGAATCTGCGCCTATGTGTGTGTGTGGTCTGCATTCTAAAGAGACGAGCGTTTGTTATTCTTTAGGTAACAGAAAATGTTTGAGAAAAAGGTACATCGTGTGTTTTGTTCATTGTACTGTAACAGTCAGTGTTGCCAAGTTCGCAACAAAAAAGGGGGCACCGCTGCCATTCTTGGCATGAGTTACATCCGTCACCCATCTCTTTGGAATGGCAGCTGTTCCACTCAACACATCGCCCCACAAAGATGAGAATACAGCATTCAGACGTCATGTGACACCAAGAGAGCGGGCAAAGCAGGGCACTCCATGATCAGTCAATGCATAACACTACATCCCATTCTCTACAGGACAGGCTATAAAAATAGCTTTCTCCCTGCAAAGTGTTCATTATGTTAAGGGTACTACAATCTAATAACTGTGAATAACAAGCCACAAATCCCGCTCTAAACTATATTTTGCGTCAACTATGTTAAGGATATATAAGTAACAATTTGACAGTGTTCAGGGTATTTGCATTTGAAAACAGACAGTTTTAGACAGTTACCATGTGCCGAAATTCAGTTCTTGAAATATAAAATAACTGCTGTCAAAGAACTCACTTTTTAGTTTAAATAACATTGTAGAATCTAGAATTTGCACTTTGAAGCACTTACATTTTTACAGAAAAGTGTTAGGTGTCAGCATATTTTGTAGAACACAAACCAGTAAGTTTGCAGTACAGTACTCTGTGTCCACTCATATTCATATTGACGAACAAACACAATTAACTACAGTATTGTAGGCTACAACTCCTAATCACGATTTTGTCGAAATCACTTTTTGGGCGATTTAGAATGTATTTATCAGTTGTGTAAATTACACAAAAACTAACTCAGCAGTACTGTATCACTGTAACCCGCTGCTAACACATTCACATGTATTGGTGGTTCTGTTACCTAAACGTGTCTCTCAGTAATCCAAATAGACATTGTAGTGTTCAGCACGCATAGCGCCTACTTACACTGCCGCATAACCACGGCAAGGTAAACATTGAAGTTGGAATGCAAAGCTTTCTCTTTGTTAGGAACGGCTCCCCTTTAGCTGCAGTGACTGGGTTGTGGTAGTGAATGCTTTATTTTCTGAAAGGAATGTCTCTCCAGCCCCCTCCAGTTACAAAAATCCAACCTTCTTGAAGAACACACCCTCAGAGCTGACCAATCAGCGATGGCCTGAAGCCGCAGGCTCCCACAGCCCCCACAATGGCACAGTTTGCTGCAGCAATGAGCCGGACAGACGTATGCCCAACGACGGGTTTATAGCAGGAATCATACACGGCATTGAATTGATTTAACTATCTGATTTTATTTTTTCAGCAAGCTGTATGTTTATGTTATGATTAAACACTTTGCATACTATTTCATTATTATACATTATAATTAATGCACAGTACACAGAAGTAGCAAGCACTTTAAATTATAACAGCTGCAATTTCCGATATAAAACTACAATGCTAAAACCTCTCTGTTATAATCCAATTCCACACATATTATTTTGCTTTATAAATATCATTTTAAATACAAAGGGCATAATTGCTCACCTGGACATCTATTTAACTGCAGCAGTTTGTTTTCCCTGTTATAGACACATCAGCTGCTGCTCCACTGTGGCAAGTGAAAATAAATGTTTCTCATACAAGTTGTAGATTAGATTTAGGTTTGCAGGGGAGTTGACTCCTTAGCGTTACTGTCTTTTAATATTTTTTGAAAAAAAACAAAAAAACACTTGCATATACAATTAAAAAAAAACATAATTATGTTAAATTATGGTGAATTAAGACCAATTACGACTAATCTAATGCATGTTTTAACATGCCTTACAAATACATATACGCATTGGAGGTATGTACATTGCAACACACAGCCTAGTACTGACATGGGTGGTTCCTTGTCACCTTTCTGCTGTTTATTTTGAATTAAATCCTCACATATTGCTTGGCTTGGAATCCATCCCTTGAATTTGACATTCCACAGAAATTCTAATGCGTTGATAAAAGTAGTCTGTTGAACCTAAATTTGCTTAAACATTATGAAGCCATGTGAATCTGCCCAGTCTGTGAAATACATAAACCCAAACTCTCTTCACATTACTGGCTGTGTTGTTGGGTTAGCTGAACACCGAGGAGGAACAGCATTCACGAGTGAACTTGTGCAGCACTTCCCACTTTCCCCATGTTAAACTGGGAGCAAACATTCAACCTCAACCTTGCGCACAGCAACACAAAATACAAGGGGATGTATTCAACTGGTCTAAACACTGCCCTCCTTTAAATCACTAAAAAGACTCCCCCTGCCATTTCCAATATTGAAATGCACAGACATGCATGCACTGTTACATGTTTGAATGTATAGCCGTGGTAGTCTGTATATTATCTCAGTGACAGTATTTTGATCTACCAGCGATAGAGCAATTGAATAGACCCCAAGGTCCCCAAGATTATTTTATTTGCATTGTCCCTTCAAACTAACAGTCACCCTCCACCCCTCCATAAAAACAGGGCTAAATACATAAGAACATAAAAAAGTTTACAAACGAGAGGAGGCCATTCGGCCCATCTTGCTCATTTGGTTGGTTGTTAGTATCTTATTGATCCCAGAATCTCATCAAGCAGCTTCTTGAAGGATCCCAGGGTGTCAGCTTCAACAACATTACAGGGGAGTTGGTTCCAGACCCTCACGATTCTCTGTGTAAAAAAGTGCCTCCTATTTTCTGTTCTGAATGCCCCTTTATCTAATCTCCATTACTGACCCCTGGTCCTTGTTTCTTTTTTCAGGTTGAAAAAAGACATTGTCAATACCTTTTAGAATTTTGAATGCTTGAATCAGATCGCCGCGTAGTCTTCTTTGTTCAAGACTGAATAGATTCAATTCTTTAAGCCTGTCTGCATATGACATGCCTTTTAAACCCGGAATAATTCTGGTCGCTCTTCTTTGCACTCTTTCTAGAGCAGCAATATCCTTTTTGTAGCGATATTCATGCCACTCAATGACTATTTCAGGTGCTGCATTTAGATACACTTCAAACCACTGACACGTTCTCAATCAGATAGCCATTATGCGGCATTCCTTCATGTCATCTTAGCCCTTGAAAGCCTCATGTTAAAACCGTGTAATACTTCATAAATCGTAAAGCACCAATAAAAGAAAAGGTGCTTAAGGTTGCTTGCACGACTACTTCTCAATTGCTCTTTAGCATTAATTAGTATAATAGGCTTACAATTGTGTCATCATTGCGGGTGTCTAATTTAATAAGGTAATCAGTGGCAGATCTAAATAGCGTCACTCCTTAACTGCGTTAATCAAGCTTTTTCCTCCGGGTGATTGATTTACCCACTTATAATAACCCATTCTCACTCTAAAAAATGATGTGCCGTCATCGCATTCAGAAAACACGAATGTGAATGAAGAGAACAGCAATCACAAGGTTTCAATGCATGTTGATCTCGCATTATTTTTAATCTCAGATTTTGAACCTCGTACAATGAAATGAGGTTTGAAATGAGGTTTGATTTTTTTAAGGCAGTGGTACTGAGTTCTGATGCTGTTTAGATCATTAATATAGTCTGCATGTTTTGGTGAACTTTGTGCATTTTACCAGACATCCTTGCAGAAATGGATGTTCATGGAATTCACAGCAAATACACTTTTTATGGAATTCACAGCAAATACACTTTTTACATGGGACCCGTGCCCACGGGTGTACCTCCTGCATGATGATTTATTTAAATCTTTTCAAACTTTTATTGCAGTTGGGCCCCACAAAGACAAAGAATGAGGGTGGTGTGGAAATAACTTTGGAATGACTCTATTTTGCAAGTACTTGCATGATTTTATTTTAATGTATGAATAATATCACACCTACACAAATGGCTGCTAAGTAACATTTATAATATTGTATTAAGTTATGTACCTGTCATAACCTGAAATGTAATTATTTAAGCTATACTGTGTGTAATGTATGCAAATGCATGATGTCACTTGCACATGTCATGTGATCCTCTAGACCTCTACAAGCTGTGTAAGAGCTGTGTAAAACAATTAAGAAATATACATATTAATCTGGGTCTTCCCAGTAAAATACAGATTTAATAGCAACAGAACTTTAAAGATAAATCAAGGTTAACAAATAACATAGGAAGAGCTCAGACCATGATATTATTATTATTATTATTATTATTTATTTCTTAGCAGACGCCCTTATCCAGGGCGACTTACAATTGTTACAAGATATCACATTATACATTATTTCACATTATACAGATATCACATTATTTTTACATACAATTACCCATTTATACAGTTTGGTTTTTACTGGAGCAATCTAGGTAAAGTACCTTGCTCAAGGGTACAACAGCAGTGTCCCCCACTGGGGATTGAACCCACAACCCTCCGGTCAAGAGTCCAGAGCCCTAACCACTACTCCACACTGCTGCCCTATTAAGCATATGGTACCTCTTAGGGCCCTTACTGAGCCCAAACTTTAGTTGAGACTTGATTACGGGAGGAAAATACCTCTGGAAAAAACGAGGATGCAGAAATCAGCCACTCCTGTGTGCCACACCTTCTATATAGCACCTTATACCATGATTTCATCATTTTGGCAAGGCTGTCTCTATACATACACAGCAGGTTATTCATTTAAAGACTAACGTCACTGACTGACGTTAAACATATACCATCTCACCGCAGCCCCTCCCATGAAATTGCATATTCGGATCTTCAAACCTGTTCCAAGTTCCTCACTGCTATAACAAGCCCAGCAATCCTTGTTAACCCTGTCTTGTAGATTCCTAAATATCCTGTGGGCAACTGTCTTGTAAATTCATATCCTGCGACCCACCAGTCCTCTTTCAATCGTACTGCTGGGGACTGAAGATAATCACTTTGAAGGTTTCGGGTTACATTTTGATTCAATTAGATTTAGGCGTAGATTAGATGCTCCTGGATGAGAAGCTGTTTCTGAAGCATTTGCTTAAAAAAATTTAAATGATTAATAATCACTAATCATAAAGAAGAGAGGTTCCTGCAGATGTTCTGGGAATCTGTGAGACAGGTGCATCTGGTTATTCAGTAATATTATTATTATTATTACAACACATGCCATATTACAACTAGAGGATGCATCTAGTGTACTTGCAGAAAACGGTCCCTCTCAGAAGAATGTGTCGCCTTGTACACTTAATGAGCCCTGTAGTTATCACTTAATAGCACTTGAACATTTTAATTAGCACATTACTTGTGTAAACCCTCATGTCATGTTGCAAGGTAATTATAAGGTTTAGAGTCACATGTTCTTATAACAACGTTTTGCTATAGCAGTAGAGAAAAGCAACTCTTTGATATTGTATGACAGGGATAGGAATTCCTTCTCCAGCACTGTGTAGATCAAAGAGCTGATTTCTCTCTTGTCAGTTTAAATGTGAAAGCCCCAGAGCTGTGATTGATTTAAGGAACTGATTTGTTGCAGAGCTCAGTGTTGCCGGTCCTTCAAAACGTCAACTTTAACACCACGAGAAGAGAGAAAGCAGGAACTGTCTGAAAAAGCTGTCAGGGATGCTGAATCACTGGAGAAACATACAGTGCAAAACAATGAATGGATCTGCTGTGCCGTATCACAGCTACAATATGCTATTAAAAAGACAAAACTACATTTCAGCACTCTGGCACCTGTATTGCACTAGTCTCCAGGTACTGTTACATTGAAATCTTGCAGTTCTCTTCAACAAAAGTTAGCATAAAATCATCTATTTATGTATACAAGTAATTAAATGAAATCAGTGTAAATGAAAACAGGAAGATTGTGATTAAAATTATAATTTGCACCACAGTGAATTTTTCAGCGTGCTAATGCTTTAGAAATACAGCCCATAATGTCAAAAAAGATGACAGTTTAGTATCAAAAATGTAAAACATGTACCCTTCATACTCCAGCGCAATAGTCTTAGGTTAGGAAATGATATCCAGCTATCGTGTAAGCAGTAATGGTACATGTTTCTCATTTCTACATGTGTGTTGTATAGCTTTATGTCAGAATCATGAGTTACTGCAATAAAACCCCCAATGAATGATGACTTTGGACAGCGCTATCCATTTAAAGACCCAATTCGTCCACCCTGTTTACAGACTTTGCATGAAAAAAAAGCAATGATGGGCTTCAGACAACTGAACTGTGTCAACCACAGTACCTAGTAATAACATTTATGTTCAGTATAACATTTATAAAACAGATGGCCGTTGTTCGGATTCATTCAACTGGAAATGGGTGGTCAAAAAATAGAAAAGTTTGATTAGAAAGGTCATGTATATTTATGGGTCTCATGCAATTGCTGGTCACACATCTTCAATTGACTTTAGGAATTCAATAAGAAAAGACAGTTTTGACTTGCATTCACCCGTGTATATTGGTGCTATTTTCACCAGTAGTTTATTGAAGTGTTTCCTATTTTGGCTGGCAAACATTTCACGATTTGTAATATGTTGGGCATGTCCTCATATTAGGAGTTCAAATAAAAACAATACACCTGAAGAAAGATGGAATTATTTTTTATCAAACGTGACATACGTATTTACAGGTTATTATATGATCCTGTTACAGAAGCTCAGCTATTAACAAATAACAAATGGACTGATTTTGCTGTGAACAAATTCAAAAGGAAAGGCACTACACCAGTAACACTGAACTGAAATCTATTTTCATATAGCGCCCTTCACGCCAAGGCACCCCAGAGCACTGTACAAAGTTAAAAATGAAATAAAACAGCTCATGTATACAATACACTCCAGTTATAACAAATTGTTTAAAAGCACATTAAAAAAAGTATGTTTTCAATTTTGATTTAAAAGAATCCAGTGTTTCAGCCTGCCTAATGGTAATCGGAACAGAGCTCCACAACCGAGCAGCACAACAGCAAAAAATTCCAGCTGTTTTAAGACAACTTTTTGGAACAATTAAAGGTTCTGCATTTTCTGATCTCAAAGAGCGACTAGGAATATACAGAGTTAGTAGTTCTTGGAGATAGGATAGCCCTAATCCATGAAGAACCTTATAAGAATAACAGTGACTTCCATTCAATAGAGTTGGTAAACAAAATCTAAGTAAATACAACCTTGCCCCTCAGTCTTTAAAATACAGTTCATCTTACTGTTTCCCTCACATTTTGTCTTTTTATTCAAAATGGTGGCCTCAATGACATCTTCAAGAGGCAATACCTTGGGTACCAGGAGCGGCTGCATGACTATCCCACATGCAGTACAAACCTGTATAATCCAGTCTCTTGGGTGTTCACTGAAACCTAGCTATGCCTTGCGCCTCACAGTGTCCCTGGGGGTGAGGTTAGCTTTTTTTCAAGTTATTTGCTTCTTGTTCCAACTAGTTTTCAATGTTAATTGTCCTGCTTTTTTTTATTATTATTGTTCCTTTCATTATTCTTGTTACTTTTCCAGTTCCCGCTTCCCTTGTCCCTGGCCTCTCAAAGCAATGCTAATGGCAGATTCCGGCTCAACGGTGCTAACATATCTATGTCAGGGTTAAATAATGACCTACATGTAAACAGCACCACCGCTGAGCTCTCTTTGTACACCTTTGTTTGTTTCATTATGTAAGCGAATAAGACATTATGCCTAATGGTAAGAAATCACTGATGCTGTGCTGTAACAATACACAAAAGGGAAACATAATGTATGGCAATATATTGAAAAAGCATTGCATAATACAGTGTATTGGTTAATATAGCAAATATATTAGAAACCGCAGAGCTTTCCCATTGCAAGGCACTACCACACAGTTTTGACCACGGAACTTTCAAGATGTGATGTCTATCTTTAGAAAAGCATAATGATATAGTCAGCTACCAAACGTCCTGGGCTCTATTGTTTAAATATATAACATTTTAACTGTGTTCCATATAATACCCGTTAAAGCTTGAATAATCGCTATAACCACAAAGCTTGAGCCGAGAAACATAACCACGTTCAAGGCAGGCCAGATGTTTTTGCTTAATTTTCAGCCACAATCACAAATATCTTTATTACATGCGTAGTTAATTATAACTGTTACATTAACACATCTGCTATTGCTGAAAATGTAAAATTAGTATTATTTAAATACTTGGACACCACCAACACTGGAAACTGAATATCTATGAGCTATTGTACACAGAATTGACATACACTTTGTACTACATCTGTAAAAGAAATGCTGTCAGTAGACCCACAATCGCAGATAATAGAATAGTGGTTAATTTAAAGGAAGGTGACTTATTTTGTAATATATTTACACACTTTCCCCTTTACTACACTTTCCATCATGCATTAAAGATTGTTGACTTTGTAAAGTGAAAGATCACATGGTTATGTAAGTACACATTCTGGTAAAAGGTTAACTGGGAGGGGGTCAGTCACCTGACCACTGGATCCAGCCGCAGCAAAAGCTAACTTGATTTGATTCCCATGCAGCAAAGCAGGGGCGTGCTTTCCCAAGGCCATAAAACAGAAGGCATGAAACTCAATCTGCCCACCACAAGGCCAGTGTGGAAGCTGCCATGTGATCTCATATTTAACATCTTCCTTCCCTAGAGCCAGGGTCACAGAAGAGAAGAGAGGAAAAATAGTGTTCCAGAACTACCTGTGCTCCCATAGGCACCGACCCCCCCCCCCCCCCCCCCCCCCCACCAACCACAGGTCACATTCCCCAAAGTCACTTTGATAATTAAAGCACCTGTTATTTCCACCTGGTCCCACCGCACATGAGCTCAGAAAAAGGAAGCGGATTAATCACTGTGACAAGTAAATAATGTGGGGTTACCCATGGGTCAAGACCTTGTGCAGTTGCCAGGAACAGAGATGGCACCAACACTAAATTAAAGCGAGCTTTGACAAGTGATATGCATGGACAAGCTTGTAGAAAAGGTTGCCACTAATATTTCCAATAGTGCATGACATGCTCCTTTAACATGAAGGGGGACACATTGGGATTAGTTTCTTCACCTAACTTGATTGTTTAACTAATCAACAGCTTTTTCTGCTGCAGCTTTAACTTGTTTGATAATCTCCAGCATCATTTACAATCGATATTCACTTAAATCACTCCCTCCATCAAAGTGATTTGGAGTGATCAAGTCTGGCCATTCCAATATCAAACCAGGGCTGCAGTCTACAATCTCGTCTGAAAGGTTACACAAAAAGTAAAAGAAATTGCCAATATGTATCCTGTTTTAGTACAGTATGATTCCCAGTTATAAATTAATATAAGATATTTAGTTGACGACCCACCATTTGGCAGAGACCTCTTTAGGTGACTTTCCCCATGAGAGTGAGTTGAAGAGACAGCCCTCAATCCTAACTGGGGCTCATGCAGTCCCAGTTCAAGCCAATTTGATCTTGGTCTGTTGCCAATAGAAGCAAACCAGACTGATTTCAAATTGCTTTCAACACAGTCCCAGTGCAAATGAAAACTTTTTTTTTACTATTACTTTTATCTCTGGACAGTTAATTGTTTTATTATGTTTTAAATGTACTGTCAGTTGCTCTGCGGCCTACTGTTTGACCTTGTTCACGAAATGAGCTGCTGATCTAATACGGTCCGCATGTAGGACATATGAGTCAATACTATTCACATAATGAAAAGGCTAAAACATCCTTTGTGTTCATGAATAATTTCACAACAATCTTTGATTCAGTACTCAACCCTCACGAAGAGTAAGTGTCTCATATTCCAGCCTGGTCATTTCAGCCATCTGTGTCGACAAATAGAACAACATAGGATCTAACGTGGTAGGGTCAAATGGAAATCAGCATGTCCCTGAAAAGCTTCAGTGGCCACATTGAAACCGAAATCTTCACCCTGCACAACCCACTTTACTTGATTTATAGCATTGCACTTTTTTTTCTCAAACAATTAGATGTAACAGGGCTTCATCTCTTATTGACCAGAGCCAGCTATATCAACATCTAATTAGATTCAATTGTGCCAGTGCAAGTTTTTTTTAATTTTGTCCAGGCTTTGAGCCATTACTTTTAATATATGCTTCTCCCAAAGCACTGCACTAATAAAATCATTAAGACGCCAGGGTGCCACAAGAGCCTTTCTGATTCCCTGCATACAATTTGAACTATAAATATAATAAAGAGTATAGTGTTATAAAAAAAGAAACAGATGTTCTTAACTTGAGATGTTTGACAGGGTGACTCATTACACAGTACCCACTATACTGTACAGCCATATGCTTTCACACAGGGTATGCTTCTGTGATTGACCAGGAATGAGGACATTGTACATTGTATTTCCAGTTAATTACAAGGGAGAAACAATAAGAGGCAGTGCATATTTATTTATCTGTTTGTTCGTCCAATCCAAACCTGCTTTGTGGGTGCATTTGAAAATGGAATTCTGTTAACATGGCACTCTGTTGCAAAGGCTGCGAATTAAATTAGATGGAAGACTTTATATAAACAGTTAGCTTGCCAAAAAAAATATAAAAATCTTTGTGAAACCTCAATAAAAAGCACACTGGTAAGAGCAAATAAAATTACTATTCAAATCAATTTGGCTTTCAGTAAACTAACTGTAAAAGAGGTGATTTCATGATTCAGGTGAATTTACGGGCCCATCGATGCAATAAAAGGTACAGAAAGAAACTGTTAATAGCAGCATTCTGTCATGGAGTGGTTTCAGCCCAATTCAATGAGCTGGGAGCATGTGTTAATTATAAGCTCATGAGATACACATGGAGCACTGTAGTGTGTTAATTGAAGAGATCGCTCCACCCTCACTCCATGTAGTAAAGAGATTTAAATATTCCCAAAATGCTTTTACTCAGCTAAAAAGTAAATAACATGAGATCCTAAGCACTAGATAGAATATACATTACTTCTTCCTTTAAGGTCTTTTTTTTTTAAAAAGTCAATAAGTGCTGCTTCTACTGTGAGATTGACTTTAACCGTACACTTCAGAAAGTACAGACAGATCTCTGCTTAAGACATGTACTTTTTGTGGCAGAGGTATCTGGTATAGGATATACTGCAAGTACTCAGTTCTCACTATTCAAAATGCTTTAATCCTTTAAACCCAGGATAAAATAAAACACAAATCTACACTTGCATTTGAATGTGTCTTTGTGAATTCGTATCTGTCCACCAAGTTTGCAGCAATAAAAAAAAAGTAACTTTGCTTGCAAAACTATAAATTATTCCAGTAGCCTTGATGGAAAGCTGTGGCTTTGTACAGACATTTCCAGCACATAAAGGGATACATATCATAATACCCGACAGTGAAGCTTGTATGAGTGCTGATAAGCGTATTCAACAGACCAGGTTTTTACTTCACAGTTATTTTCGCTTCTTTTCTTAATGTTCCAGCTGACAAGGTTCTAAAGATTATGTCAATCCTGTTAGTAAATAAAAGATGTTCACTTGCACACACAGGCATATGATGAAACAGTTTTGTTTAGCAGTCACTGTAAATTTACCGGAAAGCATAGGAATTGACAGCAGCTAGCCATTTCTATCAGGCAGTACTAAATACTGCGTCCTGAAGCTGATATGAAGCGTTAAGTTAACCAAGAGGCAAACTAAACATCTGGAAACAGCCCAAAGCTGGTTCTCGAACATAGTTATGTCCAAAGTTAGTTACAAAAGTTGTATAACAAATATTAGCATATATTTTACAGTAGATGAGTCATGCAAAATGTCTAATACAAAAATGATGTCATATTTTCCCTGACAAGTATTACCAGGTGAGATAAAACCAAAAGTAAAAAAATCCAACAAAAAAAGCAAAGAAAAAACAAAACAAAAAAAAAAAAAACACAAACCCAGTAAATGTAAATGAGCAAAACACAAAGAGCAAACATGCATTTTATTTATTTTGCCTTCGAAAAGGTTATCTGGTATAATCTATCAAGGCATACCTTTTACATTATCTTACAAAAGAGTCTTGTTTCTAACCTCGAATGGGCACATTTGAGGTGAACAGGATCACATTACATCTTTTTTCTTCTTCTATAGAAAGGTTGGCAGCTGGGTTGAGAACTGACGCCATTTTAAATAGTCCAAATAGTGCAACAGGGCAAGTATTGCACTGAGATAATTAAAATGTGTGTATTGAGGTTATCAAAATCTAACACCTGAAAGTGCATGTGAGTTTGTAAAAATGCCAGGGAGAGTCATATTTAGGGATCTGAAAGACAGCTTTATTTAGATCAACCACAATGCATCAGGTTGATGGTGGATCAAATCTCCTGAGTCTGCACCTCAGAGTTGGCAGTTTGGTTGTGAACTGTCGAGAACTCACTTATGCAATCTGGTCATTGTTGGAGCAGAGTGCCTGCCTCTGTTTCACAGTCTACTGCTGACGAATGGCTGGGCACAGGCAGACTTTGGCAAAGTAGAACCTATTGAACTTGCCAGTTCAATAGTCTCTGGGAAGCAGAGCAACGGTGTTGGTCTTGTTTCATAATTAAGCAATGAGCACACAGGGCCTTGGTATCTGACCTACCCTGCTATGTTAAAAGTAGTGCTTTCCTTTTCAAACTGATTTTTAATCCCAAATTTACCACGTGGTTCACGGTGCAGCAGATTCAGAAAATATGTACTGTAAGTAGGAATCTAATTCTGTAGAAAACTGCAAGTGATCTATACCTGCATACCTCCCACCACTGGCTTCACAACTGTATCAGAGTGGCTCTTTGCCACTGTCCTTTCACTGTCCTATGGATTTTGCTTGATATTCAGAAGTGTCTGTAGATACCCAGGGTTAGGTCTACTGTGATGGAATTGCCTTTGAAAATGTTCCATACATGGTCATTTAAAACGTTGTACATATAGGATTGTAATGCAGTGTAAAAGGTCCAAAAGGAAGAAAAAAAGCATAGAAAGACCTGCAATGTTTTGTGAGTAGTAAGTACACAATTGCTGTCATAACATGCGGGGCCACTTTCGTACTGGTATAGTTTTAAAACTGGAGCATCAGGGATTAAACTCCATCTGTTTTTACGCGTTAAACAAAATCTTTGGTTCCCCTTGGTTTTTGCACATGCGCTTCAGAACATTTCTTTTCAATGTCATCATTCTGTTATTGGGGTTATTGATTTCATCAAGGGACAATAGTGAAACTTACAGAACATTTTGATAAAACAAATTCAATTCAACCTCACTTCATTGACTTGTTAGTAAAACACTGTAGTTCCTTTTTACCTGTGCCAGAACGTCAGAATTTCGAAAAACAAAAAAAATTTTGTCAAAACAAAAATAAGCTAAACAGAGAGGGTCCATTAGAGACTGCCGATGCATATTAGAGGTAAGAGACATGTCTTTCATTATTGGATCTTATTGGATACCTCTCCTTTATATAAAAGGCAACGGGGTACCATTTACATAATTAAGATTTTCTTTTTTTCTGAAGTTTATGAAGTTTCCATTTCGTCTTCAGTGATGTGGAAAAACATTAGCATTGCTGGCAGGGATAGCTTTACGTGTGTCTGTAGCTGCCTTCGGCCCCATATGGTTTGCTATCTGCTGAAAGTCAGCGCCTAGAATGTGTAACAAATGAGAGTGCCACACATAATGGAAATAAATATACCGAGTGCCTGTGGCTTTCAAAGTGGCCAGTTTTATGAGTAGATGATTAATCCCTGATATTTGGACACATCTGCGGCGACATATTTGCATTCAGAACAGATGGTCACCATTAATGTACCACTAAATTAGGTTATGCTCAGTGCATGAGTTGTCGGAGCATTGATTTAGTTATTATGTAGTTATTAAAATGGTTGTATCACGCAGTTAATAAAAAGTGGTTAATAAAACAGTTAGCGCGTGCCAAAGAATATAAAACAAGGAGTTAAGAACATAAGAACATAAGAAAGTTTACAAACAAGAGGAGGCCATTTAGCCCATCTTGCTCGTTTGGTTGTTAGTATTTTATTAATCCCAAAATCTCATCAAGCAGCTTCTTGATGGATCCCAGGGTGTCAGCTTCAACAACATTACTGGGGAGTTGGTTCCAGACCCTCACAATTCTCTGTGTAAAAAAGTGCCTCCTATTTTCTGTTGATCAGCAATGACCAAGGACTGGACATTGGAAACTTTCATGCCTTACCTCTATACACCTGCCCTAATATACAATTAATTAAACAAATAATAATAATGTGTTAGCAGAGAGCTCAGTGAATGAACACTTTTGACATTCTTTAAATGACAGACATGTTGTAGATGCTGGAAATCCAATTTTGCCTACAACTAGTCTGCTTTGGCTAACAAATAAGGACAAGCTTTAAAGGTTGTGGGAACTTATGTTGTAGCCTTTGTGAGGTTCAGGAGGCAGAGGAGAACTGGCTTCCTCACGTCACGAACCAGGCTCCCAGTTTAATAATCCCTGTGGTTTGTCTCGTGCTTTTTATCTGCATTGGTTTGTCCCTTCCCCTTTCTCTCAGTCTGCTTTGCAACAGGTGATCCTTTTCTGGGGATGATGTCACATCCTCTCCTCCCTTCCTTGGAGGCTCTGTCTTGACCTCCTTGGCCAAATCATACCCTATGTTCTCATATTGATCCAGTCATCTAGTCTAGTGATTAACTACATAACATCCAATTACACTGTGAGAAACATAAGGTTACCATATATATATATATATATATATATATATATATATATATATATATATATATATATATATATATATATATATATATGTTGACACACACAAAATATAGACTGTAATCTTATTATTTTGTATTTAATGTTCGTCTACTGAATGCTGGCTGCTCGGATCTCAGAAATGATTCAGTGAGGATTGCAGGGTGACAGAGTATCTTTGAGATATTATAACAAATGTTCAAAGAAACCATGCCACATGCTGGAGCTGTCCATCAATACAGAAAGAGTGTCAGTATCAGTTCCAAAGACTTCTTCAATTGGAGTTTCCAAATCAGCAACCGTTCTAAAACTGGACCCCTCAGTCCCCGAAGGATCCCCAAGAAAAAGTCATCTAAACCACAAGAACACAATCATATTGACACTGTCTGCCGTGACGATCACTTGCAGCATCTGGCCACATTAAGTTACTCAAATTTTCTGTGATCAATAATTAACGCTAGTCATTGTTGGCTGCTACAATTTAGAAACTTTTTAAAAAGTTTTTCTTGAAGTTTAAATAACTGTGTCTATTCCCAAGATGACCAGACTTAAAATTACCATTGCTGTTATCTCCTTTCTTTTAAGATGTCAGTATTTCAGTAGAACTATGCTAAGGTGTATGAAAACTTGACCTGCATGTAACCAGATTTACAGTATAGGTGAGAGTGCTTGTGATATTTTCAGCGCTTATGAAATGGGAAGTGCACTATGGCTGCACTATGGCTATAGCTGGACATGGGGAAGACATGTGCTATGTGAGCTTCACCACAATCTCCCACAATCTTCTTGAAAAACCTCCCCTGCCATCCAGTGATGGGCCTCTTCTGAACATAAACTACAAAATGTGTTGATGACGCTTCTTTGAGATCACACAAGGTATTTAACTATAAATATTATGCTCATAAACAGACATTCCGTTTTCTTCACATGTTCCCATTTTCACTAGGAAAGACTAATTTACAATTCAGAACACACCAACTAAAGGCTACATTGAAAAATCCCTTGAAGCAATGAACAGAAGTATCACTACAGCTTTCATACTGGCATCACAGCGTTTGACAATTCTATGCTAATGCTTCTTGACTGCATGGCCAGAGAAGCATTTTTGTAATTCTCTGTTTGAACTTCATAGACAGTGGGTGCACTTCATTATGATCACTTCACTATTTTTTTCTCTTGTGGAGGCTAAATAGTTTGTACATTTGACTAAACAGATGCAGGGTAGCTTTATTACTAAAATACCTCTGGGCAGATTTAATATGCATGCTTTCTGCCAAAAAATAAATGTCTGTGAGGGGAGCTTTAAGTTTTAGTTTAAGATTCATTTTAACCCATAATAAATACTTATCTGTCTGGAAACAAAAACCACATATCCTCTACCATTATTCATGTTTTTGGCATAATTCCATACAATTGTGTTTAATGGCATCCCTTCTAGTTGGGCCTGTAAATTTAGTACTAGTCACTGTACATCAGACGTTTCTGTCAGACAACACATTTTCTTTATTTGACAATTCTTAGTACCAGAATTTGTCTGTCCCATATCCTTTCCATGTAATGGTAATGTGCTACACTATAGTTTCTCTCAATAGATCTGTGTTAATATGAATCACACTCGTTCACAGCATTATATATCATTTATCTGTATTTTTTTACATTGAATTGGTCTCAGGATCTCCACAACATAATTCAGTAACACATTAAATCTGATTTGCTCTGTCTATAGCAAAAGTGCCTAAATTAAAACATAGATGGCTTCAATAAAAACTAATATTGATTGGCCTATTGAATCAAAGAGGTATTGTGACAGGGAGCAGTTAGAGGTACTAAGCAACCAATGGAGCAGTTAGGATTGCCTGGTGCTGAGCTGATCGGGAGCTCCGGATTGACTGAGGGGTGTGCCAGGGGATGCTGCGCGGATCTCAGAAAGCGCCTGTGCTACAGTCTGAGGCGCCGGCACTGCCATGCTACACAGAGCGCCACCTTTATTTACATCAAGGAGGAGAACGTCCGCTCTGCAGGAAAACTACTACGGAGCCCTTCAACTGCAAAATGGTGCCTGTGAAGGCAACTCAGCCAGGGCCGTCACAACGACCCACAGTCGCTGGGAGGCCAGGACTTCGGGAGCAACAGCAATAGGTTAGTTTAGGGGATGTTGATCCCAACCATGTATTGAGAGGGTACTGTAATGTAGTAGGTTCCTGGAGTGGGATGTCTCGCTTACTGAGCCTAACGCTCGCCTTGTATGGAAAACTTTTATTTTTAGCTTTGTTTTCTTTTCTTTTCTTTATTAAATCTGGTGCTAGGATTACCATTGTTGGTACCCTAGCGTCAGACCTGTGTTGTTCTGTGCTCCTGTGCGGCGTGTCAACACCCAGTGCTCTGTGTCTGCCTCATTATTATCCAGTGACGACCCACACATGTAACAAATCCCTATTACAGGTAAAATATACAATAACGTCCATCCATGTGTTACAAGAACAGGGTTTTGCCGCATTAGGAGGCCATTATGTTTTTGTTGCATTCCTTGTAGCCTACTCATGTCAGTTTAATCTTATATAATCTGTTGTAAGCATTAGTACCAAAGGTACATAACACATCAATAATTTAGAACATGATGGTTCAATTGTATTAGTTTGAGCTTAAGAGCAGGAATAGCTTACATATGAAGATCCACTTCTCATCAGATATGCTTCTCCTTAAATGAACTTTGTCCACTTCTGAAAAAGAAACTAGTGATGAGGATACAGGTCAACGGCAATTCAGAAGTATTGTGTTTCAATTAAAAGGGTCACTGTACTGCAAAGGATGAGCTAAAGGGACATGAATGCTGCCATTTAACTTTAGGCAAGGATTTGAAAAACTCTTTCCAGAACGATGGCGGCTCATATTTGTGAAGCCCTGTTATCATGGTGCCACTAAGGATGTACATGTTGTTCTGCTTTTTAATTATCTGGAGGACGTGGTGCAGGGACATTGGGTTAGAGTCATTCAATTAGGACAAGAGCATGGGAATGAAGCTGAAGCTATTCATGCATCTTCAACCAAAGATCTGCCACAAGTGCATGATATCTGTTACTTTAATCATCATTGTCGGCAACAATGGTGGCTATTATCTGTCCACACCTGGACACTGTCCAGTCCAACTTCTTGCCAAGGCTTCAAATTAGATGCTCACCCGATCACTCATTCTCTGTTATAGTCATGCTGCATCTTTAACCAGATCTGCTTCAAATCTTTTTATTTACTTGAAAATATGTGAACAGAAAAAAAAAATTAAGTTATGTATCTAGTTGATTGATCTATTATATTTCTGTAGTCTTCTGGAAAATATGCAGCAAATGAGCAATTCACACAAAAAATGTGGATGGACTTTTCCATTTCAATCCTAAATCACAAGCACTCTCAATTAAATCCAGTTCCAAATAAAAGTTCAGCTATTGCATGCTACCTCCTTGGCTTTTATTTATGGTGCTTACTAATCATGTTACATGTGGAATTTTCCTGATGCACTTCAGATGTCCTCAACAGACAATGCAGCAGGACAAAAAAACATTGCTTTTATATCGCCTATGTGTTTAAAAAAAATTAAGAAAGAAATACTCCAAACACAAACGAGAAGGTAGCTAAAGAAGGATAATATCCACTTGAACCAACAGACCAGAAACGATAAAACAGGTAATGTTTTTCTTGGTATCTTCCATTCTAATTTTGATCTATTACCAATGGTACATGTAATCTAATATTGTAGTAGTATACATATTGTCCTGGGTGTTGATTTGGTCAAGAGCACAGGTCTAAGATTTCAAGAAGCTGCTTGATGAGATTCTGGGATCAATAAGCTACTAGCAACCAAACGAGCAAGATGGGCCAAATGGCCTCCTCTCGTTTGTAAACTTTCTTATGTTCTTATGTTCTTAAGAGCCCAGAGATCTTTGGGTTGAATTCAATCACATTTTGGCTGGCTTTGTAATTAATTGGCATCCCTGCCCATTGACATCAATGGAAAGGGCTGGATGCGAACCGCAAATCATATATTCCCCAGCATTCAGAGTGACTTAAAATGACATGTTGTCTCGCAAGCCAGTGTACATACTGTAGCTAATGCAAAGAACACAGATTGTAACCTGTTTCAACAACAGTGGTCAGGATTATTTCCCACAGAGCACCACGCTAATGAATTGGCATCTCAGCCATTGAATTGAATAGAAAGCTGCCTTGCTATCAGTCAGTTTTCGACTCTATAGCTTTCTTCAAGGTTAACCAAGAAGAATGCTACACTGACTGAAATGTCAACGACAAACCTATTTCCTTCCTAGATTGTCGCCATGGCATAATCCTTTCTTTTTATTTCCTCTGCAGTTTACATTTGGGTTATCATTCAAAAGCAAAAAACACAAATACGTGTTTAGAGAGCAGTAGTGCCAGTGTTGCACTGTGTACTGCCACTAATGTCATTTGTTCATTCTCAAGAGCGCGCTGGTTTACCGGTGGTTTTATAGACATGTTTAGTTGAACAAACATTGCACACTAGGAATGATCTAAGGTCTGAAGCATTTGTTCTGTTATTTTGTGAATAAACTCATTGCTGATAATTCATCGTAATCACTAGTTTTCCAAAAAGGATTGTCATTTTATCTCATTCAACCCCATTTAGTAGACCCATCTTTTGCTTATTATACATATTTTATGTTCCATAACCCCACAATTTGGGCACATCGTTACTCTTTACTGTTTGCTGGAATGGTAATCTAAAGGTACAATGTTTCCATTATATGGCACTTGAAGGGATCCGTTGATATGTCTAATATTATGGAAAAAATGATGGGTCTTAATAAAAAGTGATTTATAAGCATTTTAAAAACCGATAACAAGTTGCCTTCTGGTTTAGTCAGATCTCAGAAGCTAAGCTGAGGTAATCTTGGTCACATGCTTGCTTGTGTGATCTCATGCATAAGTTAATCAAGGCCATGTGTTTGTTAATTTGTTTTTTCTTCTTTTATGCTTTCCTATGAGTGATAGGAAAGAAAGAAAAAAAAAACGTCCTTTCACATTGCCTACAAAAATCATTATGTGATGAATTATAGGTAATGTGTAATAAATGGTAAAGATAATTTAAACATTCAGCTCTATGAAGAATGCCCCCATAGAGAACCCTTTGTCTGAAGGGCTGATAATCTTAAAGTGATGCAGCTGACCTAGCGTCAATAAGCAATATTTTACAGACTCCCACATGCTCACGATTTACAGGGACATTGAATTAAATGCGGTCCTCACAAAATGAGAACCTAAGTGCACTGCACCACTGCCTCTTCTGTTCTCACACATCAATAACAGTTTATTCTCTTTGTTTAGGGACATTCCATGTTGAAAGTGAAATACTAAAGGTTAATGCATGTATATTCTTTTTTAAAAATCCATTCAGGTCTGAGAGCAAAACTGAAATGCGAAAAGAGCTAAGTATAAATCATAGGCCGTTCACAGATCCATTCCAGACAACATTTTAAGTGCTCTATGATGACAAGTACAGTTGTCCTCCGTGTGCAGAAATATTTTAGGACCTCTCTCTTAAATACATTTTAAAATAAATATCATAATAAACCACATATTATACCAATACTTTCCACTTTGAAGAATTGCGTTACAAAACGACTGGTTATTGACCAATGCTAAGTTGCAAATGATCTACAAATATGGTGGAACAAATAGAGTATAGTGTCAACCCTAATTTGGGCCCTAAATCATTACCCTGTTGTGTGACAGGCCACAAGTCATTTGCCAGTACTTTCAGAACTGAGGCTGTCCTGCCAGGCCGAGAATCCACTGCAGCTGGCCAAAGAAAACACTGGGCCAGTGCCAAGATTCTCCCGAGTCCTGGCTCCGAATCTGCATTAGTAGCTTTGGCAAGGTGCCTTGGAACCAAGTACATGCTACAAAAGTTTACTTCAGAACTATAAGGTTGCCAGTACTCAATAAATTTGATAGGTTCGGGCAAAAAATAAACTTAAAAAAGAGGATTGCATTCCATTTAGAGCATGAAAAAAAAAATAACATCAGATGTTTTGGTAGAGATTGTTAATTTGGTTACTCTGCATGTTGCAGATCTAATCTGTGGTTTGTACCTCTGCCATATAATGGACAGCACGGCAGAAAGACTGCATTGTAACAAAGACCACATTGCTGTGAAATGCACGTTCCAAACCATCCACATGCATGCATATTTATATTAACAGTTTTTTTCAGCTACTAAAAATAGAGACTAGAAAATATTTTTATTTTAACATGTGTCAACACTATGTCTATGTTGAAGGCACAGTTTTTTTTTCCTCATAAAAATTCCTCTATCATGAATCTACTGTTTCGTTAAGATGAAATTAAATATTATAAAATATGCTACATTGTTTTTGCATGTGTTAACAGTTTTTTCCCCCCTCATTTGGACATTTATTAACAAGCAATCAAAATGTTAAAATGTTGAAATGCTTATTATAAAAATCTATAAGTTGTATGTAATGTTACTCATGGATTGGCCATTACAATGGGGCAGGTGTTCTGTAGTGTACATTTAGTTTGGAACTGCAGGTAAAACCATATAACAATGTATACTTACTGCAAAGCTGCCTTATGCTGTATTTTGTTTACTGTAGTCTTCCTTGGTTTACCCATCTACATCAGGTTTCTTATTTTAAGTACTGGAAGTAAAGTTGAGATGCAGACCATGAATTCTTGAGTTACCATGGCAATTTTTGGATTTGCAGCCATTAGAAAATGAAATTCATACACCCTGTAATATCCAAGCTGCAAAGTACACAAAACCGTTCTCAAATCCCACCATGTTACAGTAACAACGGCAACAAAACAACACCACTATTGCATCTTTCATAACATAGCATCCTAGGGTGTTATACTATCATTATTCAACATTATTCAGTGAGTTTATATTAAGACGTAGCCAGTAACTCAAAACTGCAACATGAAAATGGAGTTCTTTTAAATTCTACATCTAGGCATGGAAACCATAATTGTTAGTTATGTTTTTCAGCCATGTTTATTTCTGAGTCTGGGGTTCTAATTAGCATATTTACCCTATTATTACTGTGGTTTGTTTTTTAACCTAAAATGTCAGCATTGCGCATGGATGATTAGTGTGGCTATCCACAATTACAGATTTCCGAACTGTCTGAACTGTTATTAAGAAAGACAGCAGTAACAGATCACATATAATGTAACAGTAAGTGCAACATTTGAAAGGGTGCTCTGTTTTAAAGTCATTTAGATGTAGGGCAACAATGCTTGAAAACAGAGGAATTGCTTAAACCTGTTTCTCTACTTCCTGCACGCCCCCCAACATTCGCCCCAACACGCCCCCCAACATGATTATAGGAGGCTGTGTGGTCCAGTGGTTAAAGAATAGGGCTTATAACCAGGAGGTCCCCAGTTCAAATCCCACCTCAGCCACTGACATCTCTGTATGACCCTGAGCAAGTCACTTAACCTCCTTGTGCTCCGTCTTTCGGGTGAGACATAGTTGAAAGTGACTCTGCAGCTAATGCATAGTTCACACACCCTAGTCTCTGTAAGTTGCCTTGGATAAAGGCATCTGCTAAATAAACAAATAATAATAATTCGGAATCATCTGTTTCCAAGGAACTGTGTTTTCTAATTTACTGGGAGACTGTTTGCAATTGTCTGACTGCATGTCACACTTACATTTTTACATATATCTAGAGAAGCTTGTTTCTATTTGGTACTGTACTTTTTCAAAGGAAAGTCTGTATGCTTTCTTAGTTAGTCTTCCAGGTCGGATCAGATACGAGCTTAAACAAAAGAAAAGGTCACAATTAAATGCACAGCATGTCAATCATGCATTCCCCTAATGACTGCCATGCTTTGCAGCTGACTTACTGAGTGGGGCATATCTATCTTTTGCATGGTTTTGCCTAAGATTAAAAATCTTACAAGGAATTGACCAATACATTTAAATGCAATGACATCTCAGCCCATTGGTTGGTTTAATAAGTGCAGCCTGCTATCCATTGTGAAATGTCACATGTGCACTGTACAGGAGTAATCCTCTCCTTTAAAAGAAGCATTACAGTATGCTTGCATGAAGATGACATTTGAATCTTATAAAGATGAGCAAGACAGTGATATAGGAGCCTGGCTCTGGGCCATGCCAGATCGGGTGACTGCTAAGTTCTGAGCTGGCAGCAATACAAATTATTCCCATTACTGTCAGCCATGCAGTGCTTGGAATGGTAATTTAAATGGAAATCTGATGTACTGTATACCTAGTTCCAGATGTTTAATATATATACGAGTTGATGAACTGACTAAGCAGAGCAAATCAATACTGCTTGTTCCCAGCTCTCCTCCTCATTGGCTATTAGGGGCTCAGCAATTCACACTGCTAAGAATAGGTGCAAATCCAACTTCATTGCTGAGAAGTTGAGCGGGAAATAATTATGCCTCACATTGCATCCATTAGGGAACCAAATCCCAAGAAGACTGCCTGAGACCAGTTAAAACAAGCACTAGGTTTCCTATAGCCATAAGACCTTTTTAGCTACAAATGACCTTTCAATTGCACTAAGAATTGCCTCCAGCGTACACTTGTACTTGTTTAAAACATTCTGACCATTTCTGAAAATCAATGGTAATATTAGAGACAGTGGTGGTATTATAATTACAGTTTTACTAAACGTATACAACAATACACAGGGAGTAACTTGCATGCTTTTTCAGCATGAGAAGATATGTTAATATTTTATAAAATTTGTCAACATTGAACATTAAGGCTAATTCATAGAAACAACTCCCAGAATCATATTACTAACAGGGTAGTAAATCCATGCCATTGTTAGAAATACAGCCCAAAGTTTACGGATGTCGTGCTGTGTGGAAAACCAATGAAAATGATAGGGTTAAGCAAAATGATATTAAGGACACGAGGAGCCAGGCAGTGTTGCGATGTTAAAATAGTGAGTTCATTACAGCCAGAGCAGCAGCTGTCCATGTGAAGACAGCTTTAAGCTTTTCCAAACATGATTCACATTCATCCAGCAGACCTGACAGCAGCAGAAGTGCAGTCATGACCGACGCTCCCTGTGGTGTGTCTTTACCTCCTGGTGGGAATACAATGTGCTGCAAATGTTTCATTTATTGCCTGCGACACCAAAGAAATCTAAATTGTTTGCTTCCCTGATATGACTACACGTGTTCCCCATTCCTATCACAGCAGAAGCAAGGCACTGCACAGTATTCCATGAAGCAAAGCCTCTGGAATATTTGTAACCTTTATTTCTGCTTCAGGGTTCTAGGAAAAGGTATAGGATACATAGCAAATGTTAAAGGTGGGGTTGCGGTTTACAATCAGATCCATGAATCTCTTCTTTTGTGCACTGAAGTAGAAGGTTTAAAAATACAATATCTTAGTGTTAACAAGAACAAAACATTGAAACACACATTCTGTATCATGTAGTACGGTTCAACTGGCATTCAAGTGTGTTATTAACCCAGTACAATAAATGATAAAATTATCTTTGAGTTTAAACAACCGATGCACACACAGACGAATGAATGACATTAGCATACTTACACTGCCTATTTCAAAAGTTTCTTTTTTCAGTTCTATATCAGGATTCTTCACAACACTTTTTTTTTTTTTTTTTAATTTACACGTCTTCACCGTAATAGTTTAAAGACATCAAATGGGTAACCTTACAGAGTAAGCAAGTCACAACAAACCCGTGTTGGCAACAGGATCTCTTTAATCAGCACACAGGCTATTATTTCAAGGTTTGCAAGGTTTTTTAAGTGGCCAAAGCTCCTATTAGCAGAAATATAAGACCTCCTTTAAAAGAAATGCAACGCTCATCATTCTAAAGCAGTGGAATAGGGTAACCAATGCTGCTGTACAGTGAATATTAGGTTGCTTTGAGACACCACAAGGACTCTGTTTCAAAACATAGAAAGCTGGTGGTGTGAAGCATCAGCTCTGAATTCTGGATGCAATAACAGAGACCAAATACACTGAGAGCCATATAGTATTACATTTCAAGAGGTGGTAATGTAGAGCAAGGTTATTATTACCAGGTTATTATTCTAGTGTTAGAGGTTAACACCACTGTTATTTCCTGCACTGCCTGGCTTGACTGTATAGGAAGGAGGCGTAGCATTTAGAAACACACAGGTCAGGAGGCATACAAATAAAATAAACAGGAAACCAAAAGAGCTCCACACTACTTGCTAGTGAAAGGCCAAATGAAAGAGATATGTTTTGCGCTTAGATTAAAAACGACTGATCGACTCAGCATTTCAGATAAAATCTAAAAGTGAGTTCCAAAGGGAAGGAGCTCGAAAAGGAAAAGCCCTTGAAGCATTGGTTTTTAATCGAGTTCTTGGAATAACCAAGAGGCCATCATTTGCCAATCTCAAAGCAGGAGCCGGTTTATAGGGAATAAGTAACTGACGCAGACAGGCAAGGCCAGAACCATGACTAGCCTTGCACGGGAGGAGCAGTTTTTTTTTTAATTTTTTTTTTTTTATAAATTTAGTCGTCGCCAATTTCTTACCACGGTTTTCTCCCCAATTTTAGTATGCCCAATTATTATCTGTATCCTCAGCTCACTGCTCGCAACCCCCCCGCCGACTCGGGAAACGGCGGCTGGAACACGCGTCCTCCGAAATGTGCTCCTGCCAAGCCATCATTTTTCGCACTGCAGATCCACAGCAATGCCACCAGACCAATAGTGCCGGAGGACAACACAGATCTGGCGGCTCCACTGCAGAACCACAGGCGCCCTATCGGCCACAGGGGTCGCTGATGCGCGGTAAGCCGTGGATTCCCCTGCCGACCTAAGCCCTCCCTACCCGGGCAGCGCTCAGCCAATTGTGCGCCGCCCCCTAGGAACTCCCGGTCACGGTCGGCTGTGACATAGCCTGGATTCGAACTTGCGATCTCCAGGCTATAGGGCACATCCTGCGCGGAGCGCCTTTACTGGATGCGCCACTCGGAAGCCCGGGAGGAGCAGTGTTTTGAAATCAATGCACTGCTTCACAGGAAGCCAATGTAGTGACCTTAAAACTGGGGAAATATGGCAAATAGACTTAGTGTGTGGAAGTATTCTTGCTGCGGCATTTTGTATCAGCTGCAACCTATTCACTGAGGCATCAGAGAGAACAGTTACAATAATCAGCCCTAGAGGTTGCAAAAATCAGCTTTAGCTTACAAATAAATGAATCACAGCACATATCAAAATTAACAGACATTTAAATAACTATATGTATTTTCTAAGAGCAAAATTACTACGTAATTCTTCAGATCATAAAAGTTATTAAAGCAGCAGAAATAAAACAACTGACTAAGCAAACTAAACCCCAAACAGACCCCAAAAAGTATACATACACAGTATAGGGAATATGCCAGGGCCCAACTGAAAATAATTATTTTACAAATTAGCAATATGGCCTAACAAGTAAATAAATAGATTTCTGATCCCTCTGTGTGAAGCAAGATCCTAAAAACAACAATAAGTGTCACACTAGAAATAAAAAAAAATAAAATACCTGCTTCATTTACAAAATAATGGTCATGTTTTTATTCAAACAGTCTGGTTTTGCTGCTGTTGATTCAAATCTGGAATTAAATTGTAATATGAAATATGATTCAGTACAAATACTCAACAATTCAAAAAGTTATAGTAGCACACTGTCACATATTGGTGTCCAAAAACATGGGACACTGACTCAAAAACACGCTGTAATAAAATTCCCTTCTGTAAATTTCCTGTGACTGTGCAGAAGCACTGTTTTAAATTGCTACTTAATCTTCTGGCTGACACATTCACCCCAATGACTAACTTGAATAGGAAATGTATCTCCAGGCCTGGGAGGAACTTTCATGTGGAGATATGAATTATTAACATGCCCATGAGCTGACAATGAATACGGTACTTTTGTTTGACTAAACATGTAAATAATTCATCTGAGATGTGCAGACAACAGGCTTTTAATAATACAGGTATTGAAACTTAAATCAACGTAAACTCTCATCAATAAAAGAAGCACTGACAAAAAAAAGTTTCATTTTTAATCTTTTCAGGTGTTCTTTTTATAAAGCACTTTGGGACGGCTTCAGCTGTGAAAGGTGCTACATAAGTCCATCATTGTGGTCGTCGTATACTCTGCCAAGTGTTTAATCTGTAGTATTTTGTACTTAATCATATCCTGATGTAACTTTCACTATTATCTGCTGTATTATTGAATTGTGGTTTGTCACACTTGAGAATTATTGTATTTCTTGTTCTTATTGTATGACTTATATTGTAACACTTGAATGTATTTGCTTGCGATTGTAAGTCGCCCTGGATAAGGGCGTCTGCTAAGAAATAAATAAATAATAATAATAATAATAAAATAAAAATAAATAAATAAATAAATAAAAACAATGTTGTTTGTGAACTCCTTAGCCTTTGCTTTCTGATCTGCATTATCAGTTCACAAAATGACAAAAACCACGCACGAAAAAACAATATTTTTTTATTATTTCGTTTCAGACTGCCACCTGGACTGCGGACAAGTAACGCTGCCGTGAATATCCAGGGGAAAGCAGTGAAAAACAACAGTGTGTGCAGACACCAGGTGAGACACACGCACCGCCAGGGTCATCGTTCACTCTGCAAGAGCAAACGAGGGAATGCTCTGCTGAACTGTGCTGATCTTCTTCTCCGAGGGTACTCGGGGGTTAGTCTTACAATAGAAGCCATGAAAAAAAGTATTAAAACTGCACATGGTTTCATGCTGGAACTGTGTGTACTGCAGACCCATGAGGTTTTGGGACTGCGGAGCTACCATGCTGACTGGTGAATAAGAGTTCCTTGGCCTGGGAAAGGACTCAACTAGAACTGCAGGGAGTTTTTTTTTTAATGCTTTTGTATGTGCTAGAATGGCTTCACAATGAGAGTGGTCCTTTTTGCTTAAAAATTTTAATTTAAAATGCATTGGTGTTGTTTTTTTTATTTTGCTCTTAACATAGGCTTCGTTATGGTTATGGAAATCACTCTGCAATTACCTATTTTAAAAAAAAAACACACAAATTATTTACAATATTTCCCCCACGAGTTATGTCAAGATATTCATCTGTTTTTGTTATGCAAGAATTAAATAGACCACATAGAGTTTATTTCAAGGCTCTAATGAATTATGATGACGGAGGCTGTATTCGATAAGCTTACAGTAAGTGTGAGTAGAGTGCATTGCAAGTGTGAGTAGAATACATTCTGCTTAAAGAGTACAGACAGGTAAGCAGTGGATTTATTCTTGATCGGCTGGCTCTATGTTAATAAGATCAGGAATTTGTTCTCCATAAAGACAATACCCTTATTTATTTTTAGAATTATGTTATGTGCCTTTTTGTATTATAAAACCCTTTTTTTAAGGATCTCCAGGTCTTTCTAAGGAGACATACCAACATAAACCCACAAAACATTTCAGCAGGCCTGCATTTAAATGACAGACTTTATAACCTCACTGTTGTTATTCCTGCTGTACTTTAAATAGCTTTTACAGCAAGGTATATTTACGGTGAAAACAACGTTGTTTTCTTAAATATGCCAATAATTATATCTTCTTTGAGTTCGAAAGTATTAAGTTATAAATAGCAATGATATTATGGTCCTTTTCTGTAGCATGACCTTGTTGTAGGTGGACTGAATGATATAAAGATGGAATGTGTAATGCTATGTCATGTCTGCAGGGTAGATTTAAGGGAAAGATCACATGAGCTTACTGTCTTGGCTGGAGGCTTGCAATGGCACCAGCCATCCTGCCTGAGGAACCCCCGCTCAGTGAATCCATAGCAATTGTGTTCTCCTCACAATCACCCTCTTGTGTTGTAAAACGGTACAAACTGTATGCTAGAGATAAGGTCAAGATGACATGTTCCATTCTATTCAAAGTACCTAACAACGGTCATATGGAAAATATTTCTGCATTTGTTATGCTGCGTGATTGTAATTGCCGCAAGAAGTTGGCCCCTTGCTCTCGCCTTCCATACCCTTCAGCGCATTACATTTGACTGTTCAAACATATAACGTGTACTTCAAAGTATTGGATACAGTTCCGATAGTTGGTTACAACATTAGTTGCCTGCCGATATTCTCAGTTTAATAGAGTTGTTAATTTGCTTTTAAAGTTGTGTTAGGCATGTGCCCGAAGGTGAAACCTGAATCCCTCACTAATTTGAGAGACTGCTGCTGATCATGCCAAAATAGCTACTAACAGTTTGGATTGAAGCACAACTCTTCTTAGCCTGCTGGTCTACCTTCCTGACCCCCTAAGCCAAAAGCAGAGAATGTGATATTCTAAAACGTATGTAAAAAGTGAATAAAGGTGACCAATGAAGGGAGACAATGATACTCGTAAATAGACATGCATGAGTGGGATAGGAATCAATTCATATATAAACAGATATAAGCCTCTACATTATCAACCCGACCTGACCACGAACCGACAATTATTTACCCGACCCCATGTAAAATTCTTGTTATTAGACCCGGATCCGACCCGGCCTGAAAAAACAGTGGAACGCCTTTCCTTTCCCCAGCTTAGTATTTGCACTGACTAGATACAGTACAGTGGGGTTCTTTTTCCAGTCAACCTGGAAATCTAGCTGAACTACAGACAGTGGTTATTCCATCATGAACCTACACTGACAACTGTAAAATTAAATATATAATATGTTTGTGTAAAAGTTTGTGTTCCTTTACCAATTTCATGAACTGTTTGGGCTGAATATTATAGTTTTGTTTCACCAACAGTGAGAAAAAAAAGAGAAACAGTATCTTGATTTAAATGTCATCCATTAAAAATGTATCCTGGTTGACACAATCACATTAAGCTTCAGGATATTTCCATCTCTAATTCCTTTATGTCCGGTTATTGCACTAAATTAACTTGTTATAAAGTAGTACATTATACTGGTGTATGTATGTTTTATGCCAGTTATCAAACCACATGGAAGACATACTCTCACACAATGGTTAACAAAACCCACCACTCCTCTTAACTGCCATACAAGCTGTATGGTCAGAAATGTCAACCCAACGTTGTTTAAAAATGTTGCACCTTCATTAACTCCTTTTACGGAAACAAAGCTACCTATTTTCTTTACACTTCTGTTCATCGTCTCCTCTTAGAAAAGTGATACTTACACAGTGTTTTTATTCTAAAACCAGTGCATACTAGTAATGGCTTCAGACCCAAAACCTCTCAACTGAAATGCTTGTATTTCACGCCAAGCTAGCTATTATGCCATATTTATCTACTCCAAATGTGACCCTTTAATTACAAATTTGTTCTTACACGAAGGGTGTTACATCTGCTCTTTGTAAAACATATACTGTTTTTTTATACAAGTTGGCAACCACTTCAGCTCCTTTCCTTTCAGCTGTGTTTAATTTGAAATTTGCCAAACTATGCATATAATTATGATAAATTATGTTCAAAAAAACCTTACTGGTGGGTGAAAACGACATCTTTGTAGCATTAAAATGCACCACATATCTTCTGGGATTTTAAACGTAAACCGAGAGAGTGAATTTTTTATTTTTTTGGCTTCTCCCGTTTCCTCGTAAAGTTTGAATGTATCTGGAATTGTAATTGTGATGTGTTCTCTGAATTCTTGGGTTGTTAAATATGGGTTTAATAGCGTGCACTACAACAGTAAATAAACCAGTGGCCTCTCTGTCATTTTAACAAACACATAGTTCAGAAGCCAAAGTGTTGGCATTAAGTAATCAAAAGCCAAACTGACAATTCTTATCCTGCACACAACAGATACTGAAGCTGAAGTTATATGATAAAGTACACAGCAACATCCATACTGGTACATATTTGCTGCTTAAAGACCAAGTATCCTAGTTTTAAACTGCATGGTGTTGTACATGCATGCTTTTTCAATTATTAACCTTTTCTGTGCTGTTTTGCCGTTCTCTCTTTTTCCCCATTTTGGAGACCCACCTCCTTATTGGGTTACCTGAGATTGCTTCGTGCTTTTTCGAAAACCTGTAAATCAACTGCCAGGCATCAAAGTGCTACTTAAAAATAGCACCGACTTTGTTTCAACAGACTGCAGGAATTAAGATCTGCTCCCCACAATAGAAGTAACCTGCTATTCTAAAATGACTAGTAATGATATTAAGTTCTTTTGTAATACATATTTGGAAATTACTGATTAAGAGGTGTGTTTTCAGGGCCTGTTGAGAATAAACTATGATGACTATATAAACTTTTTATAGATACAGTCTCTTCTAATAGAGTGCATGTCAGGGATCATCCGGTCCCTGGAGGGCAAAGATTAGCCCTGAAGGTGTCTGCTTCAGCTCACTGGGCACCTGGCTTTACTACATTTTGCTTTTCTTTTTACTGTGATACAGTATTCTGTAATACACTTTCAATCTGCAGGGTGCAATGCACAAAGGGTTAAAGCAATACATGTGATTTGGTTGGTAAACAGAACCCAATTTCAGGCACTTGGTTATGTCTCGTGCCTCCTAACACCCTAGGGTTTTAGTTGTCTAATATTCACCCACCCCTTTGAGTGCCCTATTGCTTAACGTCTTTAGTTACTTTACACACCTGTGTTCCTCTCACAACTTTCCAGTTTCCTGAAACCTGTTTCTACAGGTTCCTGCGTTAAACAATGATCTAGGTGAGTGATAACTGCTTGGGAGCAGAACATGTAATTGTAGTGTTCCAGTTTGCATATTACATCACTCACTTGCAACCTCTCATTCCATACTGCAGTAATGTCACCACATTGTGAAGGGGCCACACGGTGGGAGGCTAACATGAACACAGCCAGAATAAAATCTGCTTCAATTGGGATTTACCTCCAGACCCAGCACAGCAGCAACTGGGTTTAACAGTGAACTTGAAAACAGTTGTGGTTGCAAACATAAAACACATAATTGAAGCTGCCAGTGCAAGATCATTACATGACTTACTTTTTAAAACCCGAGAAACTGTTGTTTGAAGTGTCCTTCACGCTGTAAGTGTAATTGGTTCTTGGTCTGATTAGCTACCATAAATATTGCTCAGAAGGGTTTGGTACGTTGGCACATGAAAACTTTAGTCTTATGTCTACCGTTGAAACCATTTACTACAAGGGTACTGAAGTGCTGATGGCTTCACTTGTTTGTGAATAATGAAAACTAGGCTACAGAAATTGCACTCTAATGAAAGCATGGTTAGGCTGAGCAACCCAAACCTCACTCTCCTCAACCATCTGCTAAAGCATGGTAGTGACCACACAACCACGTTTGAGAGTGTGTTCACAACCAGAAACTTGAAAACGCCCAAACCACAAGCCAGATGGAAGAAATGAAAGGAATTGTACCAATGTGTGTGTGTTTTTGTGCAGTAAAATCTATTGTATTTTAAATTACATGTTGAAACCAAATAGCTTTAACTTCAAGCTTAAGGAGCATATGCACTGGTGCAGGTTGCAAAGCGTTGTCAAATCTGACAGTGACTCTTTACAGGTGTGGAACACAAACTCAAGACAGCTGGATGGGATCTCTCCCATCTTTCATGAAACCAGTAAATTACCCCTGTCAATTCTTTCACGTTACATTATGCATGTGTTAAAACAATCAAACATAAATTCATATTTGAAGTCAAGTAGACAAACATTTTGGTCAACGCCTTCACCTTTCACTGCACCATTTTTAAATCCTTTTTTAATTATTTTTTTTTTATCATTACAATAGTTTCTGATGCCAGAATACACTGTTACTAATGTCATCCATCATTGACCTGTACAGAATGTTTTTGTGGTCGATGCATGGGATTTTGAAGATTAATAACAGCTTATTATAGTTACTTGGTTCTTTAAAAGAGATTGCTGGAAGTTTATTTCTTAAAGACCCGAGGCTGCTGGATGAAATGAGGAATGTTTTGTTCTCTTATTCTTCAGGTATTCAACAATGTGCTGCATGTTACGTCCATCTAATTAAGCAGACAAGATGACAAGAACAAATGTAGAATGTAGTGGAGGTCAGGTGACACAGCACCACTGCCTGCAGGTTTATGCAGGGTTACTAGAACGTTATCATTATTCACATATTATAACTCTATGTAGCATTGATAAGCTTGAAGCCAGTTGGTGAAAATATACATTCCAGTAATAATCTATTATATTGTAATGTCCTCTACTAGAAACTATTAAGTGTGTGTGTGTGTGTGTGGACCTGACCCATATCATATGCCATGCCATATATAAGGCCTAGATTAGTTAGCTGGATTTAAAATAATCTGAACCCAAGCTAAATCAGTGTCTTAAAGGGGTAGGATAGTGGGCCTCTGACAAGTCTGACAAGTATCAGCGTCTGCAAAATCAACCAGGAAATCAGGGATCGCTGTGTTTATTTAGGAATGGCAAATACCCCTCTATACAGTTATAGAGCTGCACAGTACTGATTGTTTTATTAGGAACTCCCATACTGATAAAGTGGCTTATATTATGTCACATTTGCATGCTAATGTTCTATTTGCAGAATCATGTCTTTTTGCCTTTTCTAAGCATTTTGTATATATATATATATATTTTTTTAACAACCTATAATTTGCACTGTGCTTTACAACACTTTTGCCATGATATACTGCAGTAAGCTTCTCACAATGCCACCTTAGAACCTTTTACAGTGATGCCAATCATGGCCCTTATCAACTGCGTGTGTGGTCCAGTAGTTTGTTTCTGTGAAGAAGCTTGCAGACAACACATTGTTGAATCACAGGGGAAATAGTCATTGTTATAAAGCTAGAGGGGTTCACATTAACTTAGAACATGATGCCCCCTTGTGGTGCATCTCAATGGCAATGCTTTGATGGTCAGATAACCTGAAATAACGTTGTGTTGGAAAATATTTGGTTGAAAGCATATGTTATTCCAAAGGAATTCATGATGTAGTCGTGGAAACCGAATCATTATTTTGAAGCATTACCCATATTTGTTGAGTGTAAATTTCAGGTTGTTACTAAAACACTCCTTGGGAGAAATGATTAGTAAGCTTGAAAACGAATAGTCAGTACTGAATGTGTGTCACACCACGTGCGGAAGCTGCCTTGACATGCTTACATTGCTGCAGTTACCTGACTATGTACTTGGCCAAATACATAACTGGTAGTGTTACATCACTATTACCACATGATTACACAGTAGCTACAATTAAGCAATCCCAATATTTTCTTACACACGTTTTATGAATAGCTATGTGCTCACCCCCAGCACAGGATTATAAAGTAATACACTAGATAGGAAAAAAAGTTTGAATGCAATTACTTTTCTACTGTAAAGCATTCTTTTTTTTTTTTAAGTTAACCCCACATTTATATGAGGCGTAACCGCTTTGTGCTACAATGAATAGTGCTGGTCTGTCATTAGCTGCATGACTATTGTAGCAGACAACTCTGTCTGCAACTAATAATTTGCCAGTTTTTACTATTGCTGTTAAAACATTCAGTGAGATGTAGGACATTCCACCCCCAACTACAATATCTCATCAGATTAGGATATCATTTAACAATGAAGCAACAACGATGTTTCTTGAACCAAGACAAACAAGTTAAATAAATGTATCCTTTTCTATTTACTAGTACTGATGATTCAGGTATGTATACAAACACCCTTCTGTCAGGGTTATAAAATGACACTTGAATAATCAGCCACAACCATTCAATTCCATTTGGGGACCGGATAACTCCGTTTTCACTGTATCTCTTCACATAAAGTAAAAAATATGATGTGGAGAGTTACAGTTTCCATTTGAACTTCCATATTGGTTGTGTTAGTGTTGTTTCAGATATACACCGCAATCCTTGATGCAGACCACATAACAGGAGGGGTCAAGGTAAACTGGTGTTCAACAGTTTTATTGTGTGTTGAACACCAAACGAACCAGAGCGGTACCTAAGGTGAACCAAAAAAACAAAAAAAAAGTAAATGCTATTATTCAATAATATTCCACCCCGTTTCACGTCATTAGACATTTATATTAGTCACTGACTGAATTAAGACACAGTAGTAGTTTGAGAGGTGTTAAATGACTAATTAATATTTGCTTTATGTTTGTTGAAATTTGACTTCAGATTTACACAACTATCATGTGGATGTTGCACAGTATACTGCATTGTGATGACCACAAATCCATCATCCAGGTAGATATTGTGATTATTTACAGTAAATGAGTAGCCTTTCTGTGCTTAAAGTGCTTCAGGTGCCACTGAAAAGTCAATTTTCCAATCCTCTCTGTACCACTCCAACTAACCAGTCCTCATATTAAAACAGATTGAGTTTCACTCCACACATAGAGGACTGGCCACCTGGGGTCTGACTGCTGTTAGTGTTATAACAATGTTAAAGGTCAAATGTGTAGAGATACAGGGTAATAGTCATATAGCTTTAAGAAATGTAAGAGGACCACAGAAATTGAACCTCTGGATTTATAGTGGAATGTATCAGGAGATTGCCCACTGGTAACTGCACACCGGTAACTGCACACCGTCACTAATCTGATGATGGCATTTAATTGCCGTTTAATTTCAGTCTTACAAACCTTTCTCGTTCTACTTTATAAGCTTCCAAACTCCTAGGCAAGTCTCAGCCACAAAGTCTGCATCTGAAGTCTCTTTGTAATTAGCCAACTGTACACTGATGTAATCTTTGCTATGCAGCTGTTTCTCAGTGGAAGAAGTAAAGAAGTATTGCAAAATACTGTATAACTGGCTCCATAGAAACCATAAGGGACAGCCCTTAGATATTTAGGAAATCGATAACATATGATGGACAAATCTGTCTCTATCAATGTGGGGTTACTGGGAAGGAAACTCAAAGGAAAAGAACCATCAGGAAACATTCAGCAGTTTTATGAAGTGGAAATCATGCAAGCTGAAGTTCTTGGATGGTATCTACAGTACTAAGGAGAGTCCCTTGTCCAGCTTTCACACCAGACAGCTGAAAATTCTTACACTTTAATATTACAGGATCATATTCCAGAGATGGGGGCACATCAGCAAAATGTCTTAATAGCCGTGGAGCACTCCTGACGAAAGTTTGAGTCACATAGCTGGATCCTCGTGGTGAAACCTAATATCACGAAGTGCTGAGAGTAAAGTTTAGTTCCTACATATCGGCTAGTATCAGATTCAGCACTGTACAGTTGTCCTGAAGAGTTCACGCTCACTGGCTCCATTATAGCCTAATGTGTGGAAACCATGAAGAGTACTATCGTGTTTGCAGTCAAGGCATCCCGACCAATGTCACTAATCACAGCAGCTGTTAATGTTCTAATACGTAAATTAAGTTTACACTTGCAAATTTTGATACTGCTGTTTGGTTAGGAACCAAGGAACAATTTAATTCATAAAGAAAATTCAAGATTAATACAATTAAGTATATGCTTTATATTGAGTAAATAAATACATGACTTTAATCATGATGGTAATAATAATAGCAATAACTATGACTACTACTACTTCTACTACTAATAATAACATAAAAATACATATTACAAAAACAAGAATCCTACCCCTATTTAACAGAAAAGTTCTTGCACTTGGTGAGTAAAATGCTGGGTCACTTCTTTCTGCAGTACAGCTGGACACCCCATTGTATCTGTAATATTAATATTGCTCATACCCAAACCTAAGGCTTTCACCCCAAAAATCTAGGTGTCAAGAACACCAAATCTTCTAATCGACCTGCATTAGAGAATTACATTTTATCAACTCAAATTCAATTTCATTATAACCCATTCGTTCATGAGTTATCACATCGATGTCAAAATAAACTTTAAAAAATCTATGACAAACATTTTGACTAGTGTTCTTTGTCAATGTCTTTATGTGTCCATGGAAAGACAAAGGCAAATGCATCCCCTCTCCTCCCCCCCAAAATCCTGATGGGGAAAATGATCTACTTCCAAGGGTTTTTAACTGTCGAAACAAGACCAGCTCTATCTCAAGAATGATGCTACAACCTTGCCACAAGCCTGCTTTTAAGAAAGCTCAAGGCAATTATGTGGTCAGGCTGCACATGAGGAAATCTACCACTTCCTGGAGTACAGCTAATGGTGCCAAGCGCTCCAAAATGACTTGCCATGATAGTTGAATGAAAGCAATTATTTGAACGGATCTCACATTTGAAATGTTTGTTGCTTTCAGATACAGTGATGCACTTGTTTATGTGTGTCGCACATATTTTTTAATATTCATTGTATGTAAATATGTAAAAAGGACTCAGAATTTACCAGACAAAGTCCAAAATTGCAGACTGCTAATATTTTTAAGCCTAAACCGCTAACCTTCTGTCCTGGTTTTAATCCCTCAAAAGGTGGCAACTCCATCACATTCACTTATGTTTTGATTCTGCTAGCAATGTCTCCACCTAGTGGTAAACAATAATATCAGTAATTGACTGTAACAGTTAAACCTACGTCAGTAACTTAAGTGAACCCCGGCAAGGATATATACAGGTTTACCCGGCAAGGATATATACAGGTTTGTCCACAGTATCTCGAAAAGCACCCCATAGCACTTCATAATGGCCATGTAGTTTCATCAAAACCACACAATAAAACGATAGCATGTCACCATGACCTATATTCACAGTATGTTTCATCAAATTTATGCAAGCCGTCATGAAGATTGAAATCCACATTAGTCTAACCAGAAGTTAAAGCTCTTATGGATTTTGCCAAGACAAGCCTGTCTGCTAAGAAATAAGTAATAATAATAATATGAATTCTTCAGGACCTTTTATTGGGTCTGTTTTTACATTTGAAAGCTTCAGTCTGACCAAATACCAGGACTTGTCTACAGAGATGCAGTGGGCAAGCATAACATGTTTTTTGCTTAAGCAAAAAGTAATATAATAAAATGAGGTATGAGTAGACCTGCTAATTGAGTCTGTCACAAAGTCAGGATATGTTGGTCTTGTTACGACGAATTCCTATGAAGTTAAAACGAAGGGGAGATATTCCATTTTAGTTAGAAATTGATGAATGCAGTAGGGGCCTCAAGATACTGAAGACTACTGTTTGTGATTCCCTTAGCCAAGAGTTCAAAGAAAGAGTGTAACTAAAGCCAATTATATTATATCCCTCTCCTGTCCCGATTTGTATTTCTCTATGCAGAGAAAACCCATTAACGGCATATATGCACCAATTAGAAGACAAATTAAATGTACTTAAAAAATGTAAAAATCTTGTACACTGTTGTTGTGTCCAAGTGATTTGGTTTAAAAATAGTTTGACATTACATAAGTTTGCATGATTTTATTTCAGCTGGCATTACTAAGTATTTTTCGGTGACACCACAGAGCAAATCACTTAACCTGATTGAATATTCACTGATAAAATATTCCATGTACAACTTTGTTTTTCTACTCTTGAGGATTTCTTTGCATTGCTTCTCTGCTTAAAAATTCAGCCAGTGTCTTGTACTGCGAGCAAGAAAGTGGTGGATAACCGCAGCTGGAATGGCTATACTGTAGACAAGACAAAGCATTTTTTTATACAAGTCTGTCTGACCACTTTTGCTATGTAATTGCAACCGCTTGGGTAAACTAAGTAAGCCTCATGTACGTGTGCAACAACTGCAGAAGAAATATAACATCTGTATGAAAAAAACATTATTCCAAACCTTCAGACATCTCATTGACGCAGGACGTACACAGGCTGCCTGTCAGAGGAACTGCTTACTGGCAGTGACACTTCATTCCAAAAGCCATAACTGTGCTGGCATACAATTTGAATTACTGTAAAACACCCAGAATGAGCTAGAACAGAACACAAATATATCACCTCATTCAACCTAACTAGCTTCTTATTCTGATTGGCAAAAAAATGTATAAACTAATATAAACCCTCCAAAATAGTTCAAAATGTTGTTGTTTTTTAACTTTATTTACCAAAAAAGGCTTTTAAAAACAGTCCCTTACAAAACATTATTCAAAACTGTCTTGTGAATAGGGACCGATAATGCAACAGGAAATTTATAACCTGTATTTTTTAATTTTTTTTTTTTTTAGAGGAAGTGGCAGTGTACGGTACTAAAGGTATCACTTAATATGGAATACAATGCAAAAAGTAATAGATACTTTTGCCAACAGCTCAAGGCTATATTTTTATAGTGGATGAAATGAGCAAGTCTGGTCAGACCAACACTCTCAGCAATGCGAAGAATGCAATGTGATAAAAACCTTAACAGCACCTTATCAACAGAACCTATCGTTAGGCTTTATTTTTCAGTACACCCATTTAACCTGTTCAATAACCATCTGTCATAGCAGAAGGTAACATCATCCTTGACAGTCACCGTTGCAGAAACTGTTTTTGTAGGGTAAAATGGAGAACTATTGTGCATGGCTTGATAGTGAATGAAACAAACATATTTAGGATACCATTGCATTTGTGGTTGATGGATTTCTCACGTGTTTAAAGTTGGATGGAACTTGTGAGGTGATTGTTTAGAAAGGGGCTTGTGTGAAATGCAACAAATGTCTTGACCGTTTGTTCATGCATGTATTAATCTATCCCACATTAGCAGCAACTGAGTCAATTCACTTGAAAGCAATTGGCAGAATGCGCTGGCTACAACCAGGCAACACTAAAGGGGCGGGAATTTGTTTTGGGGGGGTGGGTGTAGTTCCACAAATTGTGATTTGACAGTTCAGAATGTCAATCACTCCTCCTTGCTACCCCACTGGCTTTGCCTTACTTTGTTAATTGCCTGCTCTTAGTACACATTTTGATTAGTGTAATGTAGTACAGCCTGTTGTTCATGCAAGTATAGATACAAAAGGAAAACTGCACCAGTTACGCTGCCTGTATTTGAGTACTCCAAGCTAGTGTACTCATGTTTTTATTTAAAATTTCCAAACCTACTACACACCAGTTTTTTGGTAATTGTACCAGATATGCAACAATGAAGCTGTTTCATTTACCATTACATTTATTACTTTGAAATAAATGTTTTACTATAAAAGGAGTTTGTTTCTTTCTCACAATAATGTACATAAGAATTTACATTGTTGTGATCAATATTGACCAAGGCTTTAAAGTCATAGAAAACACTTTACAGCAGATTAACCCATTGCCTATACTGAGAACTGAGCACCAGACATGCAGTAATGACCTCAAATGGCCCTCATGCTACACATGAGAAGCTTTGAGCTTTCTGTGGACCACACAGGATGGGTTTGCTGGCAGCTGCACCCCAGATCTGAATGATTCTTCCACTTCTGTAATACAAAACATCCCAACAACCACCAAATAGCACACAGGCTGAAATATTAGATTTTAAATGCAAACTTTGATTTTTATGAGAATCATATGGTCCAAAATGTGTATGTGTTATTTACATCACGTCCATGCCATTGCTGTTTTACGCTTCAAAATCCCAAACAGTGATGTCGGTCAAAAATGTCGACATTGTTCTTTGTTTCCTAGATGTATTCAAATTTTACAAACTGAACTTCTACAAAACAAAAAAATCCTATAACACCAAAGGCATTAAAAAAACAAAGGAAAAAAAAAAAAAAACACACACACACAGCTGGCCAGATTCTTACACATTTTAAGGCCACTGCATAAACTATTTGGCTACAGTATTATATTTTTCCAATTGAGGGACAGTATTAAAGTTAAGTGCAATTTTCCATGTAGCAGCAAAAAATTAGGGTTAGAAAGTCTGAGTAAACCCTTTAAACATCTGCAAAAATGCTTGATAGCACAGGCTTTCTAAGCTGTAATAAAATAACCTTTAAAAATGTACTGTGCTTTTTTCACTGTCTATCATAAGTGTTTTAGCAGTCACCAAAACCCTGTTTAACAATATCAAACATTAGTTTACAGGCGATTGAATTTTTTCTGGGTAATTTTAGTGCATCTTTTACACCAGTTGCTCTTCTCCATAAACTGCATAGACACGACTGTCTATGATACAGCGGCTATTGTTTCGGGTTATCAGAAATGACAACTGCAGAAAAGATACAAATCCATAAATATGTTACAGCATCATCTGAAAAAAAAAGAAAGAAAGAAAATAGACAATTTAAACTAAGCAAAAAATAACTAGCTTGGGCATCTGACACAGACGACACTGTTTTACATCTGTTTACAGACAGAAGAATGTACTTTATGTAAACCCAATGCATCTTTTAAGTGAGCTTTACAAATAAAAATTGTGATTCGCTAACTGTTAAACACAGATGCTATTTTTTTTTTTTTTTTTTAAGTTAACTTGATACAGTACTTATTACAATATGCATTGTGTCGATTTATTGGCTGAATACTGACGTATGACACATATGCTAGAACAACTTCAGTAGTCATATTAGTACTATGTCCCCTTTTGCCACTGTGTGCATAATTGTGTCATGCTGACTTTCCTATCTATGTATCTATTTTATAACGCATGCATGTTTCTTTTTTTTTTTCCCACATTTCTGGTAGGACAACTTCTCGAACTCCACAGAGTTCAGACAAACTATTTAAAAATGTCTAAAATATTCACATTAAAAATCGTAACCGAAGGGGGATTATAAGGAAGGCAATTTCTTGAACTTTTTACCAGTAGTCTGCCGTACACAGCCCTACCCTCTTTGGTGTCGCTTCTGAAATGCGGAGGTGCCTGACCTCATGGTGTACTCGGAGTGGTGGGGAGCGGCTCCTGCTTCTCAGGCTCTGCATTTGGAGCTGGCACTGCCTCCTCCTTCTTCTCGGCAGCCAAGAAATCATGAATGGCGTTCTCTATGTGGGGCCTGAAAATGTGATTAAGTTTGGGATCCACCACCTGAGTAATGATTCTGTCCACTCCAGCCTCAAGCATGCCTGACCTGCTCAGAACACAGAGATATACTGTATTATTGATTCAACACAACTCCAATTAGTGAGGTCAGACCAGAAAACATTAGTGTCTCTCATACTGTCAGCCTTGATTAGTGAGAGAGCTGCAGTTGTGTGCAGTGTGAGCAGGACAGTGGTTGGCTGTGTTATGCACATTAACACCATGTGGCACTACAGCATAGCAATTACTTTATGGCACGTTGTATTAAACTTGTGCATTTAAATTCCATTGTGTAAAACTGTGATAATAAATACAAAACTACTGCCTACCAAATCTAAAAAAGGCAGTAAAAGTTTTGATGCAGGTTTTCACTGATATAATATGTATAAAGTATAAGAATAGGTCATTCGTATTGCCTGTATTTTAAAATGCACTTACTGGATGACACTCTGCCTCAGTCCATTGCGCACTTGGTTCTTGTTAATGTTCGGGTTCCACTCCTGATTGTCCAGGTGCGTGGACACAAAGTTATCAACCTTTTGCCTGAGATTCTGATAGGCTGGCTATAAAAAATAAAAATTTAAACCAGGAAAAATATGAGACAGTTCTACAACGTTTCCACAATGTTTCATGAAAATAAAAGCTACCTTTGGCATTGTGCGAGTGTGAGTATTCATGTTTTTGTCTTAATTCATAAAGCATTTATTGTGTCTGAATTGGGTGTCTGACACCTTGAGTCGTTTCAACACTTATGGCAGAGCAAAAATAAAGAGTCACTTTGTTTAGATCTCAACAGGACTTTTCTTAGGGTCAGCAGCAATAATAATAATAATAATAATAATAATAATAATAATAATAATGTTGTTTCTATTATATTGCAATACATTATAATATAGGCCTATTAAATGCCATTCTATTCACACTAACACACTTCTTTTAGGTAACTTAGGCAAACATTTACCACACAGAATGGACAGAAACACCCTCGTTTTTTGCTAGATTATTAACGCTCACAAATGACTCTGTGTTAATTTAAACCCTAACGTTCTTTTCTGTTAAATATATTTCATATATTTATAATCCATTCCACTATGTAGCACGGGTAAAATGTCTACTGTCAGAATATATTTTGGCTCTTTGAGCTAAATATATATATATATATATATATATATATATATATATATATATATATATATATATATACACACACACACACACACACACACACACACACACACACATACACATGTATCGGATCACAGATATTGCATACCGAGTTCTTAAATAACAAGTAAAGTGGTTTTTGGTTTGACGTTTTCCATTCACTCCAAATTTTAAAAAATCAATCAAGTCACCCACAGTGCAGCTCAGCTACACAAATACATCCGAGTCATGAGCCAAGGCAACAGCTAACCTGTAATTAAAACGACATCACAAAAGAAAGGCGTGCATGTTGTTTCCAGGGATTTCAAATTTAACAATACACCGAAGGTTTTAGACTGGAAAGCCATGGCAACATTATACAATTAAACCTAGCACGCTCACTCACTTTTGTATCGACATCGGCTAGACAATCTCTGCGGAACTCGTCGAACAGGCCACGGCTCTTCAGATGGTCAACAATGAGGCCTATGACCTGTGGGTCTCCGGGCGTAAGGTTTACTACATTACCACTGCCCTCGGCCATTATACGCGATTCGTCAATTTAAAACAGGTAAATGATGACCATTTAGAATATAACGTACGCGTGACTATAACTAACACACCGGTTTGGCCGGGGTTGAAAAACAAATCGATGAAAACAGTCTCACTATGCAACCTGGGAGTTGTAGTTTACTAGGCTTGGACGTATCTGTACAGTAAAAGCAGATCACAGTTCTAGAGCTGATTCGATGTTTAATGGCCTACAAATACCATCGAGCTATACGGTATTGGTTTTGTTTCCTGTAGTCGTGGATGACGGGAAGTGTAGTTTTAAGGTATCAAAATGATTGAAGATGTGGTGGTGAATCCATGTTTCTAGCTCTTCAAAGAACTAACGTCCTATTTCCCTACTGTGCACATTGTATCTTTTTCAATTCGGCAATGCAAGACTCCGCTTTTTAAAGGTGTCGAAACAAAAGACTCTTTTGAGATAGCTGTTTGCACGGTTTTAATGTTGTCTTTCGTTTTGTTAAAAACACTTTACATTGAAGTTATACACATATACAGGTTTTGGTTAACTATTCCGGTGAATATATCTTTTCACTTCCTGACACCATTTTAAGTCTGGTGTCACCAGTTACTTTTAATCTCATACCCTGACAGTGTTTGCTTTATTTGATGTACCATTTCCTCTTTAAGATAATTAGTCTGTTGAAGGTCAATGGTTTAAACAAAGCTTTACCATCTAACACTCTCATATTAAACAATACCGAGTAGTTTGGGGATATTAAAGGGAATATATCATTTAATTCATAATGAAACCTGCCCAAACCGAATGCATACTTACATTCTCCATATCTCCAAGGTTGTGACATCTTTAATGGATCAATATCGAGGTCAAAGAGCAATCAGAGTACTTTTGAAAGCTTGTTACAGTATAGAGACTGGGGACTGAAAAGAGTTAATTGAGAGGAGGGCAGTGGGTGGTCAGCATTGAGCACCGGAGTTGCTTGAAGGTTGTTGCCAGGCAACTGCAAAGCTGCACTATGGTTACTAAGAGACTAGGGTAAAATCAACAGGCCTTCAGGTGAATTATAAAGCAGTATGATCCCAGGTAGCTTTTTAATAGGCTACATAGCATTCTAAAGGGAATAGACATATTAGAAACCTAAGACAAGCATCCAAATGGTATAGCTAAAAACAAACAATTGCCTCTCAAATTGTAATTTCACCCTGTATCCCTAACAATCAATGGTTATTCGGAAACCCTTTATTAAACAAGATTAGGTATGGCACGTGCTGTGGGTTAAGACAATCACATTGTAACCCACCCATTCGAAAGGATAATTGCTAAAATGTCCACTAACCTCCCTCTTTATCAAGGACACTTGTATTATGGAAGACCTGAACCCAATTGTTCACCCTTATGAAAGATATATAAAACACAACAGCAAGCAACAGAAACAAAGAAACAGACCCCCATGTATACATTTACTGCCATATAAATATCTAAATGATCAATTCATATAAAGCAAAAAAATAAATCAATTTAAAGATGACAAAATTAAGTCTGTGTCCATTAGAGGGCGATCTTGTTTAATAATGTCTTGGGTGGGTTGATATGAAGAAGGTTTTTTTATTTATTTTTATCTCTGCAATTATAATGTGTAGCTCACAATAAAAAAGATACAAGTATATCAGATTTAGAAAAATCTGTAAGAGGAATATCCTTTAATTATTTTATTTTCTGTGCTCCTATAAAACACCCCCTGTCAATCACCTTTAGCAATAGTACTGTCAATGCTTGAGCAATATTACTTGTTGCTTATTGGTTGAAATGCATGATAAATACCAGCCCATATTATGAATATTTAATCTGGATGCACTATGATTATTTAACAAGGGCAACACCCATATTATGTAATGTTAGCAGGGATGCCTATTTGTCTGTATGCTGTCATTAAAACAAGGAGATCCCTTTTGCAGTGTGAGGCGAATGAGTGTTTTTTTTTGTTTTTTTTTGCTGGAATTGTGTGAAACAGTATACACTGTAGCATTATTTAAAATTGCATGCCAGCTTGTAAATTAAAGCAGACCCTTTTTAAGAGGCTGTACAATTTGTGCCTGGTATTGATTCTTTTGTCTGTATTTATTATTCTTGTTTGACAATTTCATTTATTATGTGAGTGCTTGGTAATGTATCACTGCCCTGTATCCCCCTGGGAGGCCCTGGAAAACAAAAACAAGATGCTCCGCCCCTCTCATGATGTTCAATAAATACAAAATCTAATGTACGGGAATGAAAAAGCCATTGCATTTTTAAACATTTTTTTTTTTAATCAGAATGTATTGATCTCCAGTTTAAAAGCCCTATTCTTAGCATCAGGGTGATGAGTCACAATGTTTCCTCTCCACAGCATCTGAAAAGCCCTCTGTGTGAGTCACAGAATTCATTTTGTTCCCTGCAAGCCGGGTTCAGTATGAGCAGCAACAAGAGCTAAAGAACCAGCATGCCTGCTCTCTTATCCTGTCCTATACATTATGCGCCTGGTTGATCTAAAGCAACCACAGCCTCATCTTGCTAATCGCAAATGTTCACACGATACTCCCTGAACATGCAGAGTCAGACATAGGCTGCATAATGATTTGGGTGTGGCGTCTAATTACAGCTCACTTGCAGATGACTTTATAAGAACAAAAGCTTTCTTGATAGCCTGAAAGCAAGATCATTGTAGAAAAAAGGCAAAAAGAGGCAGTTCCTGGCAATACAGTGAATGACAGGGGTAAGATCTGGAGTTGCATCCCAGGAGCAGTGCATACAGAGTTACAACTGCCAGCTCCCATTTTACATTCTAGGAAAAGGCAAATGAGCTATTTCTGTTCTGTTGAGAGCAGTGTCTTAACTAGAGCATTATAGCAGTGTTTCAAATGACCAGGAGCTGAGTGCAGAGACCCATATTAAGCCCATTTCACACCCGCATAGTGGGACCCACCTCAGGATGTGGGTCAGCACACTTTGAGCCGGGTCGAGCGAGACACAATGCATGATGGGAGTTTGTAAACGGATGAAGTAACAAACAGCCACACCTGCGTGAAGGTTTCACTTCCGCAAGGAACATTTCTGTTTATTCTGTTTAGCCATATTTTTTTGTTGATTGAGACACGCCATGAGCCAGATTGCAGCAGGGATGAGGAAACATCTACTCTAATCAACATTTGGGTTGACGATTCAATCCAGAGAAGCTGAACACATGAAAGTGAGATCATGTTAACGGGTAGGGCATGCCAGTGTGAAAGGGACTTTAGAGGTATCAGCATCAGTGGTAATGTTGTACTCCGGCCAGTAGAGGGGTTATAAACATTAGAGCAACCTTTACTGACAGCTTTTGACCTCTTTATACACCTACTGGCCAGAGTAGTGTATTACTACAGGTATAATACTTACACACTTGTTACAAAGTAAGGATGACACATTACATCCATTTTGTCCTGTCAACATGTCCTACTGACGCTAGCTGTGTATTGACAAACTCCTTCATGACTCGACTGAACCACAGAGCAAGCCCATTGGTTACAGATTACTATAACCACAAGATAGAAAAGGGGCTGCAAAAGCCCACTGTGGCATCTCTTAAAACATTTCATGATCGTTTTTGAAAATAACAAGACTGCTTTTTACTAGGTTATTCCTTGAAAAAAAGAAAAGGTTAGGCAGCTCATATTAAAAACATGTTGACAAAAGTACTATATCGAATTCCAGGACATCGATTCCACTAACCATTGTGTGGAAGCTGAAGTGTGCATTAGCTCATCACGCATTCTCACACATCTTAACAACCTCGCATTGGCCAAATAGTTGGCAGTTTTTACTGCAATGTCCAGACAACCACTGGAGATGGAATTAAAAAGCCAGTTAGTGAGTCTTAGGAGTAGCAGCTTTTCCAAGCCGCCTATTAAAGTGTGAATAAGTGGAACAGATAGTCCCAGCCAGGAACATTATGTTCTGAAGCGCCCGCTGCATGCTAATAAAGCAATGTAGCAAACAGTACAGGGTGCGTTTCTTCTGCACTTTCTACATCAAACAGTGGGATTTAGCAAGAAGCATTCTCCTTTGTGCCCCAACAATATTTCTTTTTAAATTAAGTCCTATGTTTTTGAAAGGCAAAAAAAAACCTTGTTAAATATACAAAACTAGAACCAAACAACTATTAGAAATACATAATTCCAGGTCTCTTAAGAAGCCTCAATTTGTTTTGGTTTTTCTAACATTAACATTTCAAGTTAAAAGTACGAGTAAACACTATATGCCATTACGCCATCTTTTTTAAAAGGCAATGCATGATGGTAATTTAGGTTTCCTAAGTTGTTTCTTATGCTTAAGATAAAAAAGTGGAGCAAAATGTTAATCAATCCGTCCCATACTGTGCTTTCATTTTAAATGTTAAATCAAATGATCAAACATGGCCTTGCTGTATGTTTTTGCATCCCCCTCAGGGAAGTTTGCTGTTGAAAATGTGTATGCTTTGCCAAAGTAATTAGAACTCGTTACAAGACTGTATTTCACGGGTCCCTACCCTTAAAGATGTACTATCTAAGGCTGTAAAATTCATTCTCAAGCTCTTGATTAGCTTCCATACCTTTTTCACTGCTAGTCACATGGTTAGTCCCCAAAATTAGCTTTAGGTTGCTAATGACGACCAATTGACCAGAGTTTTTTTTCTCCTGGAAGTGAGTATATATCATTTCCTACCCATGCTACCTTTTTGTGCAAGCTTTGTTTAAATAGCCATTTCACATGCATAATTTATCCAGCTTTTACCTGTTAATAATGATGCTAGGTATCAATAATGCAGTACTGGGCCTGACTTTGAATATAAATATAAATAGATGATGTACAGTGACTCTATAAATGTCAAAGCTTTTACCTGTAAGACACTTTGTATGACAGTGGAAAACCATTTGCTGCAAAGCACACTTCAATGATTTTTAGCCCTGCTTGTACAGAAATATCAAATCTTGGGACCCAAAGTCCCCTGCGAGACATGTCATTCAGAATTTTATATTTGCTCTTTTCTGGATTTTTGTTTTCCATTAAAAGTGATTTCCTTTTAACATTGTTATTGTATCTAAGAAAGAAAAAAAAACCCTAAAACAAAACCAAAGCTAATGAATTCTGGTATCCCCACCTTGTTTTTACATAACACTTGCAACTTAAATAGAAGTCAAGTAAATCCACATTAGGAAATGCATATGTTGTAAGCATTAGAACTTAAGGGCCTACTCATGGTGAATTGATGTTAATGAAGGGTATTGGAAGCATGTGTTAGTCCACACATATCTGAATTACTAACACTATTTCTATATATTAAAGTCTTATGTGTTATTTTGCTGCAGGACAGAATATGCCACCTGGCTCCCGTGCCAAGGATCCACACATTATTTTCAGATGGCTGGTCCAGGAACTGGGAGGGTTTAATTAGATACAGCTACACTACAGCTGGTGAAGGATGCTTAAGGTTAACTGCAATGGAAAGAGACATCCAGGTATTACTGTACAATAAGGCATTATTTACAATCAGTATCCTGGTCCACATTTATAAAGCTCTTTCTCTCCAGTGCAAAATTCAGGCAGTGGTGTCTATTTTAATGATCAACAGTGGTGGATCTAAATGTTGCCAGTCTTTCATTCTACATTAATTCTGCTGGTGTTAAGTCCCCGGGGGGTGTTTTGATGTATTAATCCACCTTATTAACATAATTAAAAACCATAAAATACAGAGCGTTGTGATATTGAGATCCTGCAATTCATAAGTCACTGCCCTTCATAACCAGCCTTAATGTCAAAAACATCTATTGCATTTGTTTTAAGGCACAGGACATCTTGTGATATCTATAAGCAATAGCTTCAGACAGATTCTCTTTAGTTTTAGATACTGAACAACCATTTTGTTAACTGTGTAAAACAAACAATGTATCAGCAACAGGCTTGATAACCTAAATTTGCTATGACTGAGACCTGTTTCCATTTGTAAGAAATTGTGTATTCTGCACGTTAAGGGGTTACATACAGTATCTTAATGAAGCTATTGGTGTGCCTAAGCATAGCTGACAGCTATCTTTCACACATAAGCCTCCATCCCCACAGCTACAGGGTGAAGCATGCCTGGCCATGGCACACAATTCCCAAGGATGTTTAGCTGAGAACAGAAATGAAACATTAATGAATAAATAAAGGCAGCAGCTGTTTGCATTTATTATCACAAAAAATGTGCCGTATATATTTTAACGATTGAATTGCCAGTTGATTCAACTAGTTCTGAATCCATTCTTAATCCATAGTATACAGATTTTAAATCTATCTGAACAGAAGTTAAATATATTCTGACATTTTTTTTTTTACAGTAGCAGAAAAATCTTGTTGTTTGCACATCTGATCCATCAGCAATGTTTGTCTTTAATCTAGTTTTGTTTCTGTATTCCTTGAAATGTAATTTGGAGCTCTCTGAGCTTTGCAGTGGTATGGCTAAGGAAATGAAATGCTTTGATCACTGTCAACATCTTTGCAGACAAGTGTGTGGATTCGACTTGTAATATATTGCTGTTTTTTTTTTTTTTTTTGGAATGGAAACTACTGAGACATTTTTTTGTGTCCTTTAATCTAATTTATGTAAAATATATATATATATATTATCATACAAAAAATGATCTCAATCTCCTACAACACTTAATAGACTCAGGACGTTTTGCACATGCAAAGCATCGAGCTGTGTCTGTCTTTCAGCTTTTTTAAATCCTCACTTAGTTCAGTGAAGATTCACAGTACAATTGTTCCCTCTTAAAGAAAGCTGAAGGTGAGGGTCGCCGATTTCAATTATGTTCACGCAGTTGTAAAGTCTACTGCAAGCCCAGCAGGCGATGAGGAGAGCTGTGAGATGTGGATTCGTATACATTTTAGATCCCTTTTTTTGCTCTCACCATTGAAGTGTTTTTTTTCTGTTACTGTTGTGTGCCTGACATGACATTGCAGCTGTGTCCTTGTACAATTCAGTAGATTCTTCAACTATAAAACATTAAAAATGGCAGCTGATAAACTTCTTTTCATTGAAATTTAAGCACATACCTGTACATGGGGGTGGGGGATAATTCCAGTCCTTTATAAGCTAAGAGAAATAATAATAATAATGTGTTTCATGAGGAAGAAAAATAATTTGAGGCTTGTTAGTGCGCCTGCAGTTCTAATCATACATTAACACTCTGCTGGGACAAGCAGCACTCCACTCTTCTGATTGTTCAAAGCCGCACGGGCTAAGGCATGAGACCCAGCTGGTGACATCAATACCATCTGTAGTATACAGAAGTGTCATTGGTGTAATGGCAGGCCTTCGACAGGATATTAGTTCTGGCAGAAAGTGCTATTTAACATCTAGTAATTACATGACAGCTCTGCAACAAATAAACAAACAGACCAATTCAATTTACATTTATATACAGAACGGTAGTCCGTCTGATGAGACATCCACATTTAGAGAAATAAAGCCATTCAGAGTCACTGCATCTTATTCAGCCATTTCACTTGCTTTGTGAAGTCGTTTCCAATTCACAGCACCTAAATGATTCAGTTAAAAAAATATTCTCACCTAAAATACTGAGAGCAAAAGAAGTCAAGCAGACAAACATTTTGGCTATAGAAGAAGTTTTCAGTTTGAGAATGAGTAGGTTATTCAGCATAGTTGCTGTATAACCATCCCTTTTTCCTGTTGGAGCAAAGTGGTGTCTAGAAGTGATTCTAACTCGATAAGTACATCTCATTTTGAAAATGAGGGTCTCTGGGGGACCACCGGGCCACTTAATTGAACCCCTAATTACACTTTATGAAATATTATACAGTACATCTAAACACATTGTGTTTGCTGCAGCAGATACAGGGTGGGCAGGATGCAGCCTCCAGCCTTTTTGTGACACACTCTACAAGGTTTTCAATATGAAGTATAAATACATAATAGCAAGAAAATTGTGGTATGCTATTTTAAACAATTATAGCAAAACACAACATTGTCTGTATCAGTAGTGTTCTGTATTACATTCATACATACATCCATATCCTAAAAGTATACTGCTTTTACATGTATAATTAATATATACTCATACACTCATCTCATCTATTGTTTCCCTTGGAAGTTGATTATATGGGTTCCATTTCTCATGATAACTGTACATCTGTCCTCTCAAGTGATAACCACATTGTCAGTGTGTGTTGCCAGGCAGCCAAGGATTGAATTCATTGCCCATCAGGTCCCAATTATGCAAATCATCTCTGGGACAAAATTACCTATATTCATCTGCTGAAACTTACACTCACATCTGCGATTCATGTTTGCAAATGTATGCTGATTCAACTAGATATTACAGTCATAGTTCATTATTCGAAGGAATGATCTGCCTTTAAAATAGTAGAGTGTACAACCTAGTGTCTCTGTAAAAGCTGGATTAGTACCTTCGCTGCATGCAGATTAAGCAGTATAAACAGAGTGATAACTGTAAATATACACCCTTCTACTCGAATATCGATGCTGTAATTAACTAACACGTGTCTGCCCTATGGAAGAGGATGTGGAGCCACTTACTAAGCCTCTATTTCTTTAAGTAGTCTTTTACTTGCTAAATCTATCTACTAAAATTATCCTTGGTCCAAAACAGTTGGTAAAATAAATAAATTCTACATTAAATCACAAGTCTGTTTTAAAACACCTAAGAATCTCCCTAACATATGATTTCCCATTGTAGTTCCAATACGCACTGTTAGGGTGCAGCCATGAAATAAAATAATAATGAAAACACAAAAATACTGTATCTAAACTCCTATCCCTTATAACCATGTGGTTCATAAGAACATAAGAACATTTACAAACAAGAGAAGGCCATTCGGCCCATCTAGACTGGTCCTAGTAGCTGCTTGATCTTAGAACTTTGTCAAGCTGGGTCTTAAAGGATCCAAGTAATCTCCAATTCAGTCAGGGAACTCCTGCGATAGATAGAATATTTAATACAGATCAGACACAAGAACACATGTATGCATATTATACATTCTTGGTTACACATTTAAACATATAATACATCTTTTTGCCTCGCCTCGGGGAACCCCTGCCCATACATTTCTCCACTGATAAATGGAGAGGTTGACTGTGGGGAAGCCATGGGCAGGGGGCAGGATAGCTGCCCCCCCCCCCCCTCAGACGAAGCCAAAATCAGATGGAGGCTGGGGAGGAGGAGGCGAACTCTAACTCATAGCAGGAAGGTAATGGATCAGGTAAGATTTGAATCCTTTCCCTGACAATCACTTGACAAGTAATTACATCAGTAAATCTGGTACTGCTATTTCAATTGACAATTGTCTGGTTATTAACACTTAATAAGCTTGATTTAATTGACTGATTAAAAGTGAGTTCCCTGCCTGAACCACCGCTTTGCTTAATTTCATTTCCAACTGTGTTCCCTGGTCCTGGGTTCTGTACTGTGCCTAAAGTATTGGTTATCTCCTTTTAAGATTTGAAGTCTTTAACCATGTCCCCCTATTTCATATTTGTTCCAGGCTAATAGATTCAGGTCTTTCAACAACGGCCCATTCATGCCACACTTCTTTCCTGTAGTTTTTCAATAGTTTTGCCCACATGACACGTAAAAACCACATAAATTTGATTTTCAAATTTTACTCAAGTTCTCAAATTTATGGCCAGTCAGTGTAGTCAAAAGAAACTTAGACAAACGTTTACATTCTTTATAATTGTCTTCTTCCTTTAGTATATGCCTTCAAGTAACATATTCTAAACAAATCTCATTATTTAGAAATCATTTCATATAATATACAACTCGTCAAGAGGCGTGATATAAATCTTTATATACAAGGTCTTTACTCTGCAGAACCTGCAGTAATAACAAAGTCTGTCATTTAATGTGACACCGTCTGAAAGAGCAGATAGTACGGGCTTTGTGGTGACTCAAGCAAAACACATGAAAATGAAGCATATACGCATTCCAGTTGACAAAGAACCATGCTAAATGCATTGCAGTAAAAGCATTCAAGGCTAGAGAGACTGTAAAACCTTCATACTTGTGCCCTTAACTGATTGTGGTGTCGGGTGGCATTGAAAGCACTTCAAGACTGCTGTCACAAGTTGATTTCAAGCACACATGCCTTGGGTACAAACTGCCATGCACTGAAAGAGCTGCATCGGAAGGGCAAGACCTTAGAACTAGATTAGCCTTGTTCTCTTTCGATCTCCTGTTTCCAGGGCTATAGAAGCGGTGTCTCTTTCTGAAACATGCAGGAACGGTACTAGATATGTGTATAGAGAAGGGCCAGGTCTCTTGACAACATAAATATTGGTTTTTCCCTTCCAGAGATCTGAGTTTGCACGCAGCTTTAATGACAAGTGAACCAGGGCTGAGTGATCTGTGCTGATTCCTTGATGGATGTTCTCTCTTTGCGTCGTAAACACACAGCACAGTTTGCACCTGTGCTCTTTATTCAAAAACCCTCTTTGAGAAGTTCTGGCAGTGAACTCAGTGAATGTCCCCTGCACCCTCAACCTCCCATTTAAATTAGTTCAAATACATTAGATAGTGGATGATTACAAGATACCTCCTGCAATTCATATTCTAAAAAAAATGGCTTTGTTCCCATACCCATTCTATTGAGATGTTATCCCAGAGTGGTTCACATTTGAATTCTGAAGAATAATGAGGAGTTTTACCCCTTATGCTGACCCTTTGTATTTAAGTTTCACCCTTCTCAATGTAATACTTCATTACAGAGTGTAGGTAATATATTGTGCACAGTACAAACTCGAGTGGCCACTTCATTGTTTAAGGGTCTTTCATGCTTTTCAGCAGGGTACGGTATTGGTAGTCTTAATAAAACGTATTGACAGCTACTAATTTGGTATAACCCTCCTTCTTTTTGATGGCTTGTACACACAAGTCTAGAGGGTATCAATCAACTGCTCAATACTTAAGTATTTTTTTCAGAACTGGATATAATGAATGACGTTTGCACCCCAGTGCTAAAACATTTGATCAGAATCAGCATTTATTGCATGCTACTACCCAGGGGATAACATTATATGAATATAAGGAGCCAATACACATTGGTACCGCTGCAGGTATTTAAGGGTTTCTTTTATATGAGACATATAGAGCATAATAAATGGACTGCGGGGTTGAATTAAAATGTTTAATATAACACAGCTGTTGAGGTTATAAACTGTAAATGAATATCGTTAATTAGATGCACAATACACACATTGAAACCTCATAGAACATCCATGTTGAAGGAGCACCTGTCAACTACTCTGATTGATCCCTTTTATTGGTCCCATGTTAAACAAGCCATCAGTAGATTTGATTGTATGTATAATATAAGCAATAATACTGTATATACACGCTGCATCGCAATACTGTCCCAATTATTCTTGCACGGTAGTGTGCCTATATATATATATCATTTCTCATATGTCACGCTACTGTTCCATTTGTCATCTATTACATCCTTTTAGTGTTTCATGGCAACCCCTCTCCCCTCTGTCTATCTGTCCCATTAAGAAACCAATGTCTCTTTTTCCATGGCAACGCATTAGAGAGCCAGCTCCACCCTGTAAGACCAGGCCTGCCACTCAGAGTGCAGACACATGCCTCCACATCACAGGGTATCATTTACAACCACCAGCAAGTATATTGAATAACCCTCATGACAAAGGACCTTGCCTCTACTGTTTAGTGTTTGGACAGATGATTGATCTGCTGGATACTGATTATAACCCGCTGTCGACCTTTCCTCTCAGAAGTAATTAACAGCCTCAGAAAAATCAAATGCATTTCTTGATCCTGAGATTTTCTTCCCTTTACATAGGAGTAAAAGAGAGCAAAGATCTACAATGTCTCTAATCGCTGTTAAGATATGAGCATGGTAAGGACAATTAAAGGTCAAAGGATCCTTAGCAAGATGGCTGCTGTGTGCGTTTGTAGTTTGATCTCTTCCATAACATGGGACTTCTCTCTGAAGCCAGTGTCATTGTCTTCAAGATTCAAATAAAGAAAGAGAAATAAAAAATGTATGTTTGTTGGTTTTATTCATTCATTGTTCTCAGCGGAGTCCTTGTTTTACAGTTGGGTGGAAGTAAGCCAAGGTGGTCCTTCTGTAAACCTGTGCTGCAGTCTTTAGCTCTAACCAGTCAACTGCACTGCACTGCCACATTTCACCGTGCATTTTCCAAAGCAGAAGCAGCAGCATTGTAATTAGCCTAACCTCATGCCCAGAGTGCAAATGCATGGGTGGAGATGGGTGATCTACAGCAGACTTCCTAGGTAACACTACACTTTGGTATGTTTTCGTGGTGATTAGCAGTGTCTAAGAATATCGCTCCCATCTCAGAAGGCTGCAGGTGCGACCTAGATTGTGTACAATTGGGTTCTTCATGCTTGCCTAGCTATTAAATGAATTAAAGAAGGCATTTAATTGTCCACTGTTTTTAGTTTCAGATGCTTTGGGCAAGTTTAAAATTGGTTTTAATACTGCTTCCAGACCCTGTGTAAACAACCTTCAGGTAATTTCCCTACACAAAGCTGTTTTTCTAAACAATTATTATAATTCTGTTTGAAGCTTGAACTCACCTTATCTCAAAAATAACATATTGTCCAACCTGTTATTCACCGAGTTGAAAACTTCCTAATTTGTGAGGGTGGGTGTTCCAGATTCTTGTTTGTGACTTGTTTTTCTAGATTTTTATGTTTTAAAGGAAACAAAACACACATTTTGAAATCAAGTTGGCTGCTTCTGTCCCTATATCCATTTAGAAGGATTTGGGTATTTTAATTATACATCATTCACTTTCATTGTAGGTCCCAGCGCATTAAAAACAAAACAAAAAAAAACAAAACTGCAGTGTAAGATTTATAAATGCAAAGTCGTTTTTGGGGACTGAGGAGGTGAATGCTTGTGAAGCTTGCTATACTAAAAGACTGAAAATAACTGTCCACTGATAGGAAATGATGATTTGTTCCTGGTGGTGTCCTTTCATTAGACATTTCCGTGTTTCCCATAGAAAAAGCTTAGTGCAACCATATGTACCTCATATATACTATTTGAAATGTATTATTGTAATATTATGCAAATCACGACGGGATTCCTCTCTTTGTATTTATGTTTCTTTTATATAAAGAATGAAAGTTACTCTGCATATCTCAAGCTATTAAATATTCTTGAGCTGACAGATTTTTGTCTTGATGAGGTATTCCCCAATTCCATGCACATTCCCTTTCTGTGATGCCTCCATGTGCTTTTTTTATCCGAATAATTATGCGCTCCCAGGCATCTACTGGCAAGGCAGCTGCCGCTCCTTCTGTTTCCTCTGCCCCAGTCTGTCACTCATACCTTGAGGATTTCTCTGCCATTGCTACTCTGGAAACATGCACATGTATCTACAGACGTGCTCAAATTTGTTGGTACCCCTCCACAAAAACGAAGAATGCACAATTTTCTCTGAAATAGCTTGAAACTGACAAAAGTAATTGGCATCCACCATTGTTTATTCCATATTTAATAGAAATCAGACTTTGCTTTTGATTTTTTATTCAACATAATATTGTAAATAAGAAAACAAATGAAAATGGCATAGACAAAAACAATGGGACCGCTAACCTAATATTTTGTTGCACAACCTTTAGAGGCAATCACTGCAATCAAACGTTTTCTGTAGCTCTCAATGAGACTTCTGCACCTGTTAACAGGTAGTTTGGCCCACTTTTCCTGAGCAAACTGCTCCAGCTGTCTCAGGTTTGATGGGTGCCTTCTCCAGACTGCAAGTTTCAGCTCTTTCCATAGATGTTCGATAGGATTCAGATCAGGACTCATAGAAGGCCACTTCAGAATAGTCCAATGTTTTGTTCTTATCCATTCTTGGGTGCTTTTAGCTGTGTGTTTTGGGTCATTATCCTGTTGGAGGACCCATGACCTGCGACTGAGACAGAGCTTTCTGACACTGGGCAGTACGTTTCGCTCCAGAATGCCTTGATAGTCTTGAGATTTCATTGTGCCCTGCACAATTTCAAGGCACCTTGTGCCAGGCGCAGCAAAGCAGCCCCAAAACATAACCAAGCCTCCTCCATGTTTCACTGTAGGTATGGTGTTCTTTTCTTTGAAAGCTTCATTTTTTCATCTGTGAACATAGAGCTGATGTGACTTGCCAAAAAGCTCCAGTTTTGACTCATCTGTCCAAAGGACATTCTCCCAGATGGATTGTGGCTTGTCAATATGCATTTTAGCAAATTCCAGTCTGGCTTTTTTATGTTTTTCTTTCAAAAGTGGAGTCCTCCTGGGTCTTCTTCCATGGAGCCCACTTTCGCTCAAAAAGCGACGGATGGTGCGAGAAAATGACGTACCTTCGCCTTGGAGTTCAGCTTGTATCTCTTTGGCAGTTATCCTTGGTTCTTTTTCTACCATTCGCACTATCCTTCTGTTCAATCTGAGGTCGATTTTCCTCTTGCGGCCGCGCCCAGGGAGGTTGGCTACAGTTCCATGGACCTTAAACTTCTTAATAATATTTGCAACTGTTGTCACAGGAACATCAAGCTGCTTGGAGATGGTCTTGTAGCCTTTACCTTTACCATGCTTGTCTATTATTTTCTTTCTGATCTCCTCAGACAACTCTCTCCTTTGCTTTCTCTGGCCCATGTTCAGTGTGGTGCACACAATGATACCAAACAGCACAGTGACTACTTTTCTCCATTTAAATAGGCTGAATGACTGATTACAAGATTGGAGACATGTGTGATACTAATTAAAGAAACTAATTAGTTTGAAATCTCACTATAATCCAATTATTTATTATCTTTTCTAAGGGGTACCAACAAATGTGTCCAGGCCATTTTAGAATATCTTTGTAGAATAAGCAATAATTCATCTCTTTTCACAGCTTCTTTGCTTTATTCTATGACATACTAAAGGCATGCAAGTATAAATGATAAAATAGCTTTTAATTTCATCACTTTTCAGGAGGAATGAAGCATTATTTCAATGAGCTGTAAGGGTACCAACAAATTTGAGCATGTCTGTATAAGTTATATGCCGAAATATCAAACACATAAAAAAATAAGCATTTTACAAACAGAGTTTAATATAAATCATCAAACGATGCTTAATAATGTATGCCTAGTTCTGTAAGGGCCTTTTGAGCAATGGATTGTTTAAACCACATATTATCAGCAGCAAATACAAACCTCTTATCAAGGGTGATAAGAATTCACCTTTAGAATATTTAACAAATACGGCATCATAAATTAAACTTGCTGTAGTGGGTAGATTAAGCTTTTCAAGTCACATGGAAAAGAAAAGGATTGCATATTTGACTGAGCCTGGAGCAGTGTTATCCACCATGTCACAGCCCCAAATCACAAGTGTAACAATGGGAGCTGCGAATAGCAGGAAATAAACAGTATCCGTTTTGAGAAGGTACGAAGGCATTAAGAATATATTTAATACATGATATTTTGGGGTCTTCATTTAAGAAAATGGGGTCCCTTATGTGCTTCCATCCATCTGTCTGTCTGTCTGTCACACTCTACACTCTGAACACACAAGATAACTGCTTTGTTTTTTCACCAATCTTCAACAGCTTTTATCATAAACCCCTAAGCCTCTAAAGTTGTTTTGGATTGTATTCCTGTAGTTTCTTGCTTGTGTTGTCTATGTGGTAACAATCGCTTGCTGTAGAGGTTGTAACCAATATACAATTATAGAACAAATAACAATGATACAAAATCTATTTTTGTGTAGTGTGTTGTAGTCTTCCCTGTTGAGCGCCGTTTGTTTTCTATAAACAGATAAATCAGTGAAAACTGTGTCAAAAGCTGGAGGGTACCAGGGAGGAAGATGGGCAGCTGTAATTGTATCACATGTGGGGACAGGATTGTATCTGGAGTGTCGAGGATATTCTGAGTCTGAACTTTCCCCCAGGGTTATATTAACTGAGTCAATAGAGGCGTGGATGAATGCTCTCTTTGTACGAGAATGCTTGGCATGGGGCACTCTATTAAGGTATCCACACTGCAAAGAACAAAGTACATACACTGAGGCATGTGTGGGAGGCAGCGAAAGGCTTTGAATGTGGGCAGGGAACTGCATTGTCAAAGACTTGCAAAGACAACTAGTCACCTTGCACTAAGACAGCTGTGGTGCAGCAGTAATACATTGTATATACTGTATAGCAGCAGTAATATACTGTATATAGTCTTAGATAAAAGTTATTACGTTCCTACTTGGTTTTCCAGCCAGAAGCAAGAAAAATGAAAAAAGGCTGTGGCGGGATGTGAACCCAGAGTTCCTTTTCCTGTAAGCATCTGACCAGACTGCTTTTTTTTGCATACATGCAATATATGCAAAAAGCAGGTATCATATTCCCTATGAAAGTTCAATTAAAGGTTAAACAACTACCCTAGCAAATATTTATTTTTTATCCATCACTGATTCTCATAGACCCTTATCCTTTACCAAACATTTGCTTCAGTGAAAAGCTGCACCATCTTTTTTTGTTACTAATAATCATAAGAGCTTATGATTCACACTGTAGCCTTTGAACACAAATTCTTGGTTGTTTATTTCAAGTTTTGAAACATTAGAAGACATAAAGTTAATTTTCACTGCCGGATGACAACCTGTCTGCACTGGAGCAAAGTCCTGTAAATGGAATAGTCATGAGTCATGTTAAGCCGTGGTTTCCTTTATAGAAGACTTGCAGTGATCTGGGCTGAAAGTGTCAGGCATCGGGCTGTTTGAGATGATCCGGCGAAGCAAAGCCCTGTTAAACAGACAGGTATACGGTATCAACCCTGTCCTGTAGATCCTGCCTTCTCCAAGCTATACTATTACAGTAATGTTTTGAGAGAAGGTTTTTACAGCGTTTACAAACACATTTAGAAACTTGATCCTAGCTCGTCTCTCTGTTGGTTGTCCATGTGTTCCACAAGTAAATAATTGAACACAATAAATAAATAATGATTTCAGTTTTCCACAAAGAGAGTCAGTCCCCCACTATCAATAGTCAATTCCTGCAACCCAAGCCTCCTTTATCCTTACAACACAGAAAAGCATCTTCTTCTTACAGAATGCTACCAATGTAAAGCAAGCAGTGGGACATTTTCTGCTTGATGGTTACCTGTAATACAGTAATTTGAGTCCTTAATATATATGAATGCAGCCCACGTTTGGTGCTCACCACTAAAAATGAATCTACTTGGGTAGAAGGCCATTCCTACACTGTGATTTTAAAGCCATTTTTTGTTGACTTAGCAACCTATTCATAAAAGGTCCAGCATTTAAACTGGAGGTATTATTTGTGACCATGACTAATTATTAATACAGTCATGATATAAAAAGGTTGTAAAAAATAAGTAATTATTTTAAGACAATAGTATTTTATGAACGACAGCGTCTTTACTTATGGTGGGGACAAGATCAATTCTATGCATTAAAGCAAGAGGATAAAAAACTTCTTTCCATTGCTTCAGTAAAACGGGTCTTGTAAGGCAATAATTGCATCCAGCTAAATAAAGCAGCAGTGTGGAGTAGTGGTTAGGGCTCTGGACTCTTGACTGGAGGGTTATGGGTTCAATCCTGGGTGGGGGACGCTGCTGTACCTTTGAGCAAGGTACTTTACCTAAATTGTTCCAGTAAAAACACAACTATCTAAATGAGTAATTGTATGTGATATTTTGTAACAATTGTAAGTTGCCCTGCATAAGGGTGTCTACTAAGAACTTAATAATAATAAAGGCTGGTTCTGAGGGAATGGAGGATATTGTGTTTTCAATGAACAGATGCCATTGTTTGATCATACAACCCAGTCCAGTGACTATTGCCTTTTCCTAGAAGCACATCTACATGTTTTCTTTCAAGGCCTTCAAGTCGCTCCTTTAAAATGGAATTCCCAAACCGGTTCACGCATGGTCTATACACTGCACCCTTTCTGTTGTTGTTAATTCATGTCTGCCATGGATAATCTGTGACTTTCATTGCATGCTTTTTGGGCATATCTGTGTCTAAAGGTTAAATGTCAGTGAAATGTAGTGTGTCAAGTCATAAAATGAGCTGGGTCATGGTGACACTGTGGGTGAGTTCATTGGTGCCTGTACATCTCCGGATTACATGGTTGAATTTACTCTTGTGTTACGAATCTTAATGGGGTTGAAATTGTTTATTTGTGGATTCTGTATATGGATCATGACAGAAAGGAACATTATTTTTGTAAAAGGTACATTTATTTTTAAGAGGTGTTACCCTAGCTAACCAACTTGTAATGTCATATTTTTTTTTAACAACAGTAAAAACATAGTCAAATGAAGTAGATTACAAATCCTGTATTACTTTCCTTTATGGGATTGCACAGCATTATAGTATTATTATTATTATTATTATTATTATTATTATTATTATTATTATTATTATTATTATTATTATTACTGTATGGTGTAGAAAATTACAAGTTTTATACTACAGTATTATGATTCCAGGATTCAGTCATATACCAAAATGGTAAAGCAATACTTTAAGTATACTAGATGAATTCTAGGTATTTTTAGCTGTGTTCTGGTCAAGGTCATTGTGTGCCAATATTTAACAATTGAAGAGCCTTTGACATAACGTAAAAATATAAACCTTCCCTGATTATCGGTGATATGATTTTGGGAGTAGAACAGTTCTAGGATTATTGTACGGCAGCAGAATATTTCTGAGGTTGAAAAATTTGAGAACAGCCCTTAATCACGGGACCTTGACTGTTACCAAACACACTTGTTGCTATAAATAGCTGTTTATAGAGGGCTCGAGACCACAGTGATCTCAAAGAGCAATCTGCTTCTCATGCAATGACTTCCAGCCTGATCCGAAATAGGTAACTGATTAAAACAACACTGCGCAGGCATGTGTTTGTGACTCTCTTTATAGAGATGTAGGCACATCTGTCATTACGACATGTGTTTAGCTGGGGTATATTAATGCACTACACATGCCAGCTCTAGGATGGGTCATCTGATTACTCTGCCTTCCTGTTTTAAGACTTGAACAGCATCAATCAAAAACGATGGTGAAGTAAAGGTGATCAGTAATTACAGAGAGAGAGAGAGAGAGAGAGAGAGAGAGAGAGAGAGAGAGAGAGAGAGAGAGAGAGAGAGAGAGAGAGAGAGAGAGAGAGAGAGAGAGAGAGAGAGAGAAGGATGGAAAGAGAATTCTGATTAGCAACAGAAACTGTATGCTGCGTTGTTGTGGCTTTAATAAAGAAGAAGCCATTTCATCTTTCTATGGCGCGCGCACACACACACACACACTAATATTTAGGTTATTATATGAAAAATGACATACTTTGGTCAAGTATGCAGGGTCATGCTTTTATTGTGATTATGGACTTGTGGTTATTTATGCTTTTTTTAGTTTGTATGAATAAAACACTGTTTGATATTCATGAAACTGTTGTGTTGTTCGCTTCTTTTTTCATTCATATCAATTTGTATTTGTATTCATACCACCTGACTTTTTAATCTTTAAGTAACTCACAAGTTAAAGCTTTAAATAGGGCTCAATATTTCAATGAGGATAAACACAGCTACTTACTGGAGTGTAACATTAGGCCTATACAACGCTGGCTTGATTATTTATCGTCTTCTAATAGCATTACATTACAAGAAAGATAAAAAATTATACATATATTCTAGAAATGTTTAACAATACGTCATTCATTAATTTCTAACCGTAACTCTGTGTCTAACCCAATCATATTTGCTCTTACAGTGCGTCTTCATTGGTTTCTGCTGGAATTTCTCAGGGCAAATGCACTTTTGATGAAATCAATGCAAGCATTTCCCAGGCAGGAAACTGACTGAATAAACAGGCTCTGGGCTCATTTAGACTTAAACTCATATCACAGTCAGACTGTAGAACAGCACAGCAACAGCCCTGAACCACAGAGCCCTGTATTAATTGATTGTGACAGCCTGGGATTGTGAGGCACCTTGCAACAGGAGTAACCCCTAGCCATGGAGCCTTCCTTTTAGTCATGGAATGCTCTTCCACCTGTCTGACTGATAAAGAGAGAGTAGCTCTGTCTTAGACCGGGACACAGAGCAGTCTCTGAGAGTGGAATTTTAGGAAGAAGAGTTGAAACGGAACTGAACTGATAAACGAGGAGTGAGCAATACCTTCCATGCAGGGCATTCCGTCAGCTGCTGGTTTGCTGATGTCAGTTCCCTTACAGAGGATTGGGTGTTATTCAAAAAGTGCCTGGGGACTTGGATTGGGACACTTTTGCTTAGCTAACTAGCAACTGTTGTAAATTCAAAAACACATTTAGTGCCTAAGTTCAGATAAACTATTACTTGTTTAACCCATTAAAGTAAATACTATAACATTATATATATATATATATATATATATATATATATATATATATATATATATATATATATATATATATAATACAAATGATGTAACTTCATATCAGAGTTTACCATGGTGAATTTAAGGGTTAACATTAGATTTTACAACGGCCTCAACCTTTACTGCAGTGTTGCTTGTTTATTTTTGGTTTTACATGAACCAGCATAACCTGCTTTTCAAACAGCATGTCCACCTGTAAACTCACCCAACCGGATCTGACAGCTGGTCATGAGCAAAAAAACACAGGTACAGTATCTACTGTTTAGGCTGTGGGACTTTAAACAAGACTTCTCTGGGCAGCTAGCATGCTTTTGACTATACAAAAATGAAAAACTATAATTTTAGTTTATCACTAAATGTATACTAACACTTAAAAAAGGTTGGTGCTGTAGTAGTGTTTTAGATACAGTACTTATCAGAAAATGCTCAGATTTTCCTCTCCTTCCCCACCTCTGACTCCACCATCTCCTCCCGTATCTCTACCTGTCTGTCTGCTATTTCCTCCTGGATGCACTCGCATCACCTCAAACTCAACCTCTCTAAATCTGACCTCCTTTTCTTTCCCTCCTCCTCCCCCTCCTCTGATCTCTCTATCTCTGTTCCTCTGGAATCTACCACACTCTCTCCCTCTTCCTCAGCTAAGAACCTTGGAGTCACCCTGGACCCCTGCCTCTCTTATTCCCAGCACATCTCCACTCTGGCACGCACTTGCAGATTCTTCCTGAGCAACATCCGAAGAATCCGACCCTTCCTCACCAACTATGCTACCCAGCTCCTGGTCCAGGCCCTGGTACTCTCCCGCCTAGACTACTGCAACTCCCTCCTGGCTGGCCTCCCTGCGTCCGCCACCCGTCCGCTCCAGCTCATCCAGAACTCTGCTGCTCGCCTGGTGTTCTCTCTACCTCGCTTCGCCCACGCTACTCCACTACTCCGCTCGCTCCACTGGCTCCCGATCACCGCTTGCATCCAGTTCAAGACTCTTGTACTAGCCTACAGATGCCTTGATCAGACTGCACCCAGCTACCTCCAGACCCTCATCTCTCCCTACACCCCCACTCGACCTCTCCGCTCCGCCTGCACTAGAAGACTGGCTCTACCTCCGCTACGCTCCCCTGCCTCCCGAGCCCGCTCCTTCTCCACCCTTGCTCCGCAGTGGTGGAACGACCTTCCTACAGATGTCAGGACTGCCCAGTCCCTGACCACATTCCGGCGCCTCCTTAAGACTCACCTCTTCAAACAGCACCTGTAGAACTCCTCTGTTGTATCCTGGGACACTATCACCCTTCATTTAAATATGCTTTATTTTGCTCTTATCTGCCCCCTATTTTACTGCATTTAATCCTGTACCTCAGAATATTGTAATCTGCCAAGTGTTTAATCTGTAGTATTTTGTACTTAATCATATCCTGATGTAACTATCACTACTTAATCATATCCTGATGTAACTTTCACTATTATCTGCTGTATTATTGAATTGTGGTTTGTCACACTTGAGAATTATTGTATTTCTTGTTCTTATTGTATGACTTATATTGTAACACTTGAATGTATTTGTATTTGCTTGCGATTGTAAGTCGCCCTGGATAAGGGCGTCTGCTAAGAAATAAATAATAATAATAATAATAATTATCAAGTATTGTGTCCAAAATACTATACTGTTAAAGTCAGGCTTCTTCAGTGGTGTTCATATAAGTTTCAGTTTTGAATAATGTCAAAGGACGGTATTCATAATCAGCATATTCATGTTCTATTATAATCAAACACAGTTAGGTAGTCACACTGATATTCCCTGGGGTGGAATATGTCATTTACCTGTGGTAGCTGTTTATTAGGGTTATAGTCAACCCAAAGGTCGTCCCTTTATCACTGGTGTGGAGAGTGAAAGGTTTAGTCAGCTGCATTACTAGAAGTCTTCTGTCCCCATCAATTATGTTTTAAAGGGAGACCAAGTCTCTTTCCCTGCAGTCAATCTTACAGCTCTGAAGAAAGATGTCATTTCATTTTCACCAGAGCAAACCTGCTCAGTGTAACCATCAACGACAGCGGCTTCAAAACAAACTCAGCTGTTCTGAGGATGTCACTGTTTTGGAATGTTTTTGACATTCTGAGTGCAGATTATAAAAGCAAGTATGGCTAGACGAGACACTTCAAGGAAACCGACAAGAATTCTTGTCATAACACAATTAAAAAAGAGACTCATGATGTTTTGCTAGCGAGGTGTCGCAATAGTGTAAAAGCAATTTGGATATAGTCTGATCAATCCAGCTCACAGGGTGGAAGGAAAGTACCAATATTCAAAATAGGGTGGGTTCTAATAATATGACAGGGCACAGATGGTGAAGACAGTAAGTTGATAATATTATGTTAGGCCACAGACAAGGATTTTTTGTGATGCAGAGAACATTTCAGTGGAAAAACAAAAGCGCCTGCTGAAAACACATTTCAGTAAGCTTGTGTGTTGTTGAAGACTGGCTCATTCACAGACAAAGTTCTTCTGGGGATAGCTGTGATGTGCCAGTCTGCGTCACAGACCTCACCTAATAGCTTCTAGACTGAGCTTGTTAACTTGACAGACAGCCTCGCCTCGAAACTCCTGCTTCTTGACTCGGAACCAGTGGTGTGTATTTGATTAATCTTTGTAACCCTAATCTGTGTGTGTGTGTGTGTGTGTGTGTGTGTGTGTGTGTGTGTGTGTGTATGTGTGGATTGCAAAGCCCTTATAAAAATATAGTCCACAACAACTATACTTAGGTCAATCACATATACCATAATATAAATATTTTAACAGGGCACTAAGAGGATAGGGTGAAATTATTAAATGATACATAATTGACTTATTAGGACCTTCATACAGGAAGCAAACATTTCCTTATGTCCTTGTGTTGGAATACTACTAATAATAGAAATACTACTCCTAATATTAATAATACTACTACTAATAATAGAAAAAAAAACATTATTATTAATACAGCAGGGGCTATCCTCCTGTCCTTATTTTTAATCCCCTGTGCAGTCCCTGGTTACACTGCAGGCATGGGAAGGAACCAGTCACATGGCAAGCACACCAAATCACATGGAGTGTGCATGTGCAGCCAGCACTCTGACTCAGACAGTGAGCTCCGGAATCTCTATTTACAATCCCACTGGAGTCCGGCTTAGGCATCCTTGGTATGCATACAAAAGAGTTCCGTATCTGCCGGCATTATCAGCAATGATACCATCCAAACTGCATCAATGCTTTTTCAACTGCTCCTGCACATGCTTGCTAAAGCTGTTCAAACCCAGGCTGCAGTTGTTACTCTGTTTTATACAGATATGTAGACACTGCAGTAAAAATGTGAGGGTTGCTGAAGAGGTAGAGCTGGTTAAAGTGAATTGGCTGTCAGTCTTTCTGTCAGGTTGTAGTGTTATACCTCACAGGGCGAGCAGGGTGAAATAGAATTTCTTGAGATGTCTGAGCGTTGCATTATCTATGAAACTGTTGATGTGTGAGTGGAGATAGATGTTAGCTCTACTGTGCTTTGGAAATAAAAACTGTTTGATGTCACAGATCATGTCGAAATGAAACCTTGAAAGTCTTCCTGAAATTTTATAGCTTTTCTGATATAATGTTGCATGATGTTACAACTAAATTAATTTAAACATGACAAATACTATCCAAAACATAGGATACTATAAGCCAGTGAAAATGTGAATATTTATAAATTCATACAAATAAAACCATCATTCTGTCCTATATCTAATTCGTATGAATGTTGGGGTTTAATATGTTTTATTAAGTGTTAACAGAACTTTGTATATCTCTACTTGTGATATTAAGCCGAAGGTTAAGCAGCTGGGATACATTTTAACAGTGCAGACATTTGGTGCAGCTCTGTATAGATCTCATTGTTTCCCTGCCTCCCTAATCCAGTCATGGGAGCTGAGGGATCACATGCACAGTCACATAACAGGATGCTCAATGCAACCTTTAATGAACTGCTACTCCCATAATCTTCCATGTACAAATACAATACCCTGGTTAATCAATAGTCATAGGATTTAAATCAGTGTGTTATATCTGGAAAGGGAGGGGTCTATATAGTTCTCTCAGGTTTAGTGTACTGTATACAATTCTAACTGTTATTGAAACGTTCGCCAGGATATTGAGGTGTAAAGACATACATTTTATAGGTAATGGAATCCTTAACTCTAAATAGAATATGCCGTCTCAATTGCAAACCTTCAACAATGACATTCTGTCCACACTGTAGTTCCAAGGTCCCACTGCCTTGCTTGCATCTGCACACCAGTGAATATTTGTCATGCCTTACATCAGTAGAATTCAAACATAGTATTGTGTACCGAACTCTACTTTATACATATACAAAAGCCACTTATTTAATAGCTATTTATTTGTATGGAAACTCTTTATTCTTAAAACAAAGGTTCTTAAAAAGTTCCACTGCAATTGGACAAGCAGACATATCCCTGGACCCTGTACGTTGATGTCAGCGGCTGAATAAGCACTTTGAAATCCTAATGCAAGCTGAAACAGAGGACAAGGCAATGATGTGAAACAAATGTACTAAGACAGTGTTTGCTTTGAAGGGAATAAATACTCGCATTTACTAAAGCCCCCACCCCAGAAATACCTAACATCAGGGAATTAAAAACAAACAGAAGAGGGATGGCGACACGCTGCAGAGCCGTGCTCGATGGCTGTCTGGAACGCTGTTCCAGTATGTTATGAATCATGTCAAATAGTGGTGGTTGGTTGTTGTCTTTGACTGGAATGCATTTAAAGAGCCAGGAGTGTGTACCATTGTGGTAGGTGCCAGCAGTTCACAATCATGCCTCAATCATGAATTGGAGGGATCCCTTCCAGACTTTGGCATGTTTTTCAGACATGTGGCAAGTGTGCCAAATTGTTGGGTTTTGTTGCCAAGTGTACTACTGTATTAGTAACTTGTAATAAATACAAACATTTTTAGATCAAAGCTAAAATTTTAATTTTGTGGTTTCCTAGCTGAAAAATAAAGGTCTTGTCATTTTATAGCGTCTTCTACTATAACCCTAAATAAATATATTAAACACAATTTCAAAATCATCTTTCTTACATTGTAATTTGTCATATACTCATTTTTGTACTGTATGTGATTATGTATCTGATGCTGAAGTTAAAAAACTCTCTAGCAGCTCCTGTTTCTAAAACACCTGTCCACAATCTATATTTAGTCATCTCTTGGCACATTTTTCGCATGGCACAGAGGGGGAGGTACATTTTTTTTTTTAGATTGTCAGTGAAAATTTTAAGCAAAATATTAACTGATACATTGTGGTCTTCGACATTTCGGACCATTTTATTCACCTTGTACTGGTTTGCTTTATTAAAATAACAATGGAATGAATATAAAAAAAAAAAAAACTTCTTATCTTTTCTTCCTGAGCTGTGGCACTGTAGCTAGAGCTGACAGCACAATACACACAAGAACGAACATAGAAAATCCTGCTGGCCGTGCGTGAAAACAGGTCCTGTTTGTTTAATGCAGTCAAGGCTCGCTAGTTCTGTTATGCAAACAAAATGCTATCCCAGTCACCCTGCATCAGTGTGACCTTTGTGTGTCTAAACCCCCTGGCAGATGGGTGATAAACAATCAAGGGAAAGTCAGGCAAATAAAGCTCCTGACATGAGGCCTTTACTACGAATATGCAAAAATCCATTCAAGATTGAGGAGTCAGGCCGGGCCCCTCTCATTTTGAATGCTCAGTCAGGACGTTCTGAGAAGGCACTGCAGTAGATGTGAATGTTCATGCCTGTTCAGGCAAAGCAAGTCTTTTTACCTGAGGGGCTGACAGAAGTGCATCAGAAGAGGCGAACGCTTGGCACCACTTCAGTCCCCTGTGCTCTGTTAACACCCTTTCTTCCCTGTAGAAATGACCTCATACAGCCCTATCCTTATTTGAGCATTTTGCTGGGAAATAGTTTTTCTGCAGTGACAGCATGCAAGTCTCTTAATGTGACCCCCGAGTCACTGCTATTTAATTACCAAAGACGCTGCAGTTCCAAATTTGAACTTTTTTTCTGTTATAAATGGCACCACACAACATCTTCTCAGCGTTAAAGAAATTCTCAACATCTTTCTCTATAACCAGATGAAAATAAATAGCTGGATTTGAAATACTGTGCTTCCAACAAAAAAGATAAATGTCTACAGGCCCTTCAGTCAAGGTCCCATCTGCAGAATGTCCTCTCTCAATTTGTAGAAAGGCTTTTATTAGAGCTCTATTATGTAATAAGACAAATTGTAGGTCATTCATGTGATGTTCCTTTTTTGTAAAGTGTTGATTTATCTTTTTATTACAAAAGTGCTGGCAGTGTCTTTTAAAAGGGATGCAAATCTTGGGTCCACAGTAAACATAAACGGATCATAGACACATTAAAGGGTGTTAAAAGTATGTCAATATATTTGTAAAAATAAAAGTGAAATCGCAAATAGAGAAAATAGATATTCAGTTATAAGAAACTTGTCATGCAAAACTCGCAATCTTGTTTATGATACATTTTGCCAAAAATGTAACACAAAATAAAATACGTAGGAGAGACAGGTACAACGTTATATAAAATAATACATTCATCTATCAAACATAAGAAATAATAAAGTCAATGAACCAATAGTTGAACACATTACAAAAAAGGAACATAACATGACTGGCCTACAATTTGTGGTTTTAGAAGAACTTAAATTAAATAATGTGCAATACCATAACGGAACATAAATGGATAAATAGACTCAATACCATGATGTCTGAAGGTTTAAATAGAAAGGAACAGTAGATTGTTACATCATTAACCATATAGTAAATGACATCACAAACACAATAATAGATTTGAATAGAAATAAGTGAGTGTAGTTGCCATGGCATCAAAAGCCTATAAGTACCTCCACTGTGTTTTCCAACACTTTCCCTTGACAAATGTATGTTAAACACACTGAAACGTTGGGAAGTTGTCACTTTTTCAATCCACAAAAGACTTCACTCTGAATTCGCCCACTCTCAAGGACATTGTTTCTATTCGTGTTGGTTGTGGTTGTTTAGTTTGTAACTATGGTTTTTAGCTGTAGTTCCCTTATTTGTTGCTGTCTTTTTGAACTGTGTGGCTGGCTGTTGTCTTATCTCTTGGTGACACTTGTGTTGTGAAGGTGGTTATACACCACATCTCAATTAACTTCTTTGTTTTAGTGACCGAAATCAAAAAGCTTTTTGCAACATTGCACTTCTGTTGCCTTGTTGATCCTCACACTTTATGCATTCAATTTTCCACTCCCCCCCCAGAACGCTATGAGAATCTCACTCAGCCATTAAGAACATGAATGGTTTGTGGCAGCCAAAAATAGAATGGGGCTTAGAGTATACATTACAGTTTGCCTACAGTACTAATAAAAACAGATCAAAATACCACCTGTTCAAGGATTGTTATTAAATGCTAAGACCTTCAGACTATGTTTTAGGTTGCATTTTAAAAGGGTTGTGTTTAATTCAGTACAAATGATGAAATGGATGGTGCTTGCTTTGCAGGTATTGTACAAAACCTATTAAACAAATGGATATCATATTTTAATGGCGGAATCACCACATCATATCATCTTTAAAGTTATAAAGTATACTTAGTATCTGCACAATATGACTGTCGTCTGTGGTTATTTTGATCTTCTTACTGTGTACACTGTGAAGCATATCACAAAAAAGCTTTTCACAACGTTTTACATTAACTGGCTGGCAAAATGCCTGTTTCCTGTTTTCCCTGGTCAGCTGAATAAAATGCATCTAACAAGGAATGCGGTTAGACTGCTTTGGTTACCTATCTCTTTATCTAAACCGGTGTGCAGTGCAGTGCAGTGCAGTGTGTGGATCATCCAGGGAAACGTGTTCTAGTGCTCAAACATGTGCAATAAATACAAACAGATATATTCTATTTTTAGCTTATGTTACATTCAGCATCAGTACTTCATTGGAAACATGTCTAATCTATGTTCAGGTTGTCAAAACGCACACCAAGAAGGTAATTTCTGAAGCCTCCAAATGGGGCCTGTCTGGTGTACCATTCCTAGTTATTTGGCCAACCATTTATAAGATGGAATCACCTTGCTTCACAGACAGCCAATCTAGCAACCATTCCAAAAGAGTCAGGCTCCCTGGAGAGCGAAGAGAAGCACTAGATGGCTGACATTTCCTGCAATGACTGTATTATATCTTTGCCTGAATGTAAGTGTGTCTCTTTTATTTTAGACAATATCAAGAAATTACCAATAGGCCCCTGCAATTTGCTTGATCTCCAAGACTATTATTATACTAATTGAATTTCAGTCCCTTTGTCACATTGCAGAGTGCAATCCTAGCTGCACACCTGCCAGTGGTTTGTGTTATATCCCTGCAATTTCACCCAAGACCTGGAAACCAAAGTCACATTATATACAGTTTCTCTATATACAGTCACATTAGATCTTTTCTAACCTATTTTTAAATTACAAGATTTTTTTTTTTTTGCATACAAACCATGATTCTGTCTTCTCATGAGAATATGCTTAATAGCGATGCAAGAATTCATTGCAAAATGCTTCATCTACAGCATAGGCTTCAGTGCACAGTGCAACACTAATATGCTTACCTATCTCAAGTCCACACAATCAGCTTTCGTGAGTATTTTCAAAAGCAATAGCTAGTAGGCATGGCAAATAAGCAAAAATCAGTAAGGAGAAGCATACAGAATACAGGGCCATAGACAGCTAATGGCTTCATAAACAGCCGTCTAAACAGTTTTATGGTCACGATAAGTAGATTTTATAAAACAGGCTTTGAAAAGCATTTTAAATGAGTTAGCATAGAACCCATAATAAGATATGAAACAGGTTAAAAGTTAAATATTAGGAAAAGTAATACTTAAAGTATACCTTTAAATTGAATAACAGAACAAACATTCCCAAAAAAGAGCCTTTTTGAAGCTTTTACGATGCGTTTAAAATGTTTGTATTCTTGTCTTAGTTCCCTGTAGTTTTACTGCACCAGTTATGCTGTTACTGGGGCAGCAGTGTGGAGTAGTGGTTAGGGCTCTGGACTTTTGACCGGAGGGTCGTGGGTTCAATCCCCAGTGGGGGACACTGCTGCTGTACCCTTGAGCAAGGTACTTTACCTAGATTGTTCCAATAAAAACCCAACTGTATAAATGGGTCATTGTATGTAAAAATAATGTGATGTATTGTAACAATTGTAAGTTGCCTTGGATAAGGGCATCAGCTAAGAAATAAATAATAATACTAATCTGCTCAACTTGCTTTACCACTCACTGCATTATCAGCCACCTTCATCTGGGTTCTTTTTGTGAAGTTATTTCTGTCTTGATAAGATTCCTCCAGTGCACAAACCCTTTTTGCTAAATTTGGCATATCTAACACATCAATATCTGACATTCCCAAGCACAGCAAAACCCTCTCTTTCGAGGCCTCACTGGGGATTTGAATGAATTTTTTTTATTCACTCGGAAAACAATGCTGTCAGAAACACTTGCAAAGGATGGATTGCCACCATTTTATCTTAAAGCCATGGGCTTTGCTCTGATGACAGCTAATGTGCCTTCCTCCTACATTAACATGGCAAGTTGTGGTTCACAAACTGCAAAGGAGATCCATTGCTGTGTGTATGTGTATATGTAGGCTATATATGTAACCCAAAATGCCATACCTACCAAATTGGTCACTTCCCTGTATTCCAAATCCCATTGAAGGGATCTTAACTAATCTCAATTAATGGGTGTAGGTAGAGATCAAATATGACTCTACAAAGATTAACAATATTAGCTGAGAACTCCCACCTCAAGTGTTTTCTCTCAGCAGCAGCCTGCACCATTTGAAACCGGTTTCAGCAGCTGTACTGTATGCAATGTATTTTTATGAACTCTAATCTCTGTCAGCACACAGCCCCTGGTCCTTATACCTACAGACAGTTTTGTTGTTGAAGGTCATGAGGTCTGTAATTGGAGGTGTTGTGGCTGAGCTGTCAGGGCTGAGGACTGGGAGATGGTCGATCAAGAAAATAAATGCCAGTTTAGCCAATGACCTACAGCTCGCAAATGACCCTGGTCAAATGACTTCCACCACAAGACAGAATTCATGCAGCTGTGCAGCTGAATGCAAGCAGCAACACAGCTCCACTGATTAGAGAGGCAGTAAATAAACCAGGAATAAAACATTGGAGTTTTTTTTTTAAACCTTTGTAAGGAATTTTATCTTAAACTTACTGTTTAAGGTGCAGTACTATGTATGGTTCTAAAAAAACTATATATATATATATATATATATATATATAATTACAATTTGAGTGGAAACGAAATGGTTTGCATTAAAGTGAAATTTCTCTGGGTACGGTAGTTTGCCATTACGGGCTGCGTTTGTCCTTAAACCCAGGAGGTTATCCTCTAAATGTTTGATGGAAAGAGAGGGGTTGTTAATTATTATGCTCTGATGTGCTGCACAGAGCCATCTGGCCCATGTGTGTGCCTGCAAGATTAGAGAAAAATGGCAGCCTCTCTGAGGAATCAGGTTTTAATAATAAAGGTGGAATTTAGACATCTACCAAAGTGTTTCTATGGAATCTTTGAATTCAGAACTTTTGCAGAACTAGTTGCTCATCCTATTTCTCATGTACTCCCTCCTCTAAGCTATACTGTTTTCTTCTTTGTGGTGACAACCTTAATAAACATACATATTTAGACTGGCCTGTATTAAATCAAAATTATATCCATTTGTTTATATATATGCATGGGTCTGTACTGTTGTAGTCATAGTCCAGGCTATAGACCTAAATCCCAGCTAAGGCCTATGAATTTGTTATTTTAAGTTTAGGATCTATCTATCTAGAACAATTAACTTAGTCCTAGAGGTCAATGGCCATAACATAATCTCCAGGGGACTGATAGAAGATGAATGTCTGTGCCGGGGGGGGGGGGGGGGGACGTGGGGGGGGAATATGTTGTAATTTACCAAATCTCTTTGCAAACCTCTGAGTGCAATTTGCACGAACTCAACAGTAATAAAGTCATATATTCAACACAATCAACTGGGAAACCATAATATTAATGCAAAATGTGTGGGATGTACACTGTATTTATTAAATGCCATTACCAATAGCTACAGAGATGAATATTAAACAAGTGCATCTACTGGTACTGTATTATTGACCTTAGCTTGTTGCTGAGAAGAAAGTAGAAATGCCAACGCTTCATTAATATGAAGTGAACATGGCCCATTCCAAGCTTGTTAATATCAAACCTTAATTCAACATTAATCCCGAACAGACACAAATAAATAATAACAAAAGGACATATATTAACATGGCCTTTCTTGATGTAGTAAGCAGAGGAAATCCAGTTGGCTATATTATCTTTCAGAAGAGAGAAATTAGAGCTGGCGTCTCTATGGATACTGTTCCGTGGAGGAATTTAAATTATTGATGAGACCCTTTCAGACATCATTCAGTGGAAGATAAGTTCCAGCAGCTTCTTACTCAGCAATTCTTTATCAAACTGTTTCAGCACACTTAGCAATGTAGGAACAGAGATAGGTCAATCTGCATGTGACATCAATATCCCAACAGGAAGACCCTGCGATGCAGTGCTTTAATGCGACGGCCTGTCCCTGCTGCAGTTCCATGTGTTTAATTTAGCATGGCATCAAGTGATTAAAAACCTTCCAATCCCGAGGCTCCTGCACTGATAGGGAATGCAGCCCTGTTCTGTAAATGCGAAGGAACCAGTTAATATATAGTGTGGGAGCATTTATTAGTAACATCCTGTGCAGAAAAATAAAAACATTGAGCTAGTTTATGTAAAGTAATGACAATATTTAATTTCAAGGCAAATTAGCAATGCTGGTTAGAGTATTATGTAATTATGCAATATTTTGCATGTTGTGGCTTGTGAAAAAATCTGGGTTGAAGACGCAATTCAGATCTACTGTATAAGGTATTTTCCTCTAATTAACTCAGATCCCAGCTTTAGCCTGGAAACCAAAGTACATTTTGTAGATATTTTGAATGCAGGAGCAATGGCACTCTAGCATGTTAAACGACCAGCACTTTGTGTGATTAAGATCACTTTTTAAATATTTGATAGTGTACTACATCAAATTACATGGAACAATGGCTTTGTTTCAATTGGTGTAGCAAACGTAATCTTGAAAAAGCACCGTTAATGCATTTTTTTATGCAATAAATGATTTAGCAACATAGCCCACATCATTGATATATAAATGAATAAGTAAAACAGAAGGAAGTGATAAAATGTTTTGTTCAATTTCTTTTTCAATTCAACAAAAAAAAACAAAAAAAAGGGTCCAGTATTTTATCACATGATTTATAAATGACATATTATTGAGCACTATATCATTAGATTAGGAAACTAAATAAAGTAAAAATGTGTGTACTACTTTAGTTTATGGGTTTGTCGGAAATCTAGGGTCTGTAATATTTTTAACCCAGGTTCACGTAGACAATCCCTCATACTGCTGCAATACCACTAATGATAGCAGTATCTATTATATATATATATATATATATATGCAACTTTTGAGGTTGCTTTACAGAATAAAGCTACATAATGTACAGTACAGTATGTGTGGCTTTTGTATCTAAATACATTTTAATCCTTCAAATCTTCTTGGGTGCTGCAGATGCTTTTAAATAAAATGTACCAGCACTAATGTGGGATTCCATAACAGTCTTAATTTAATAATCCAAATTGTGGCAGTATTTAGGTCCGCCACTATTCAGACCAGTCCACTAACACAACCCTGAAGTCTTCAGTTAATGACAGAAGCAGCCATGTTGAACAGCACAATGATGCAGCAGTTTAACATCCTGTGCATTGATGAAGGCAGATTGAACCGGCCTCGTTTTCATTAAATTATGTAAAACAAAGGCTGCTTCTGCCCGTCGTACCAAAGCATTTACTGGGCACCACATGTCCACAATGCTTCAACATGTTTCGATAGAGAACCGGCATGCAATTTGTATTTATGTCATTTTTTTTTTTTGGCGTGAATGCTTTGTGTTTATGCCTCATAATGTAGTTCATATAATCAATAGATCAAAGGGTGATTTTGCAGAAGGAAAGCTGACTGATGGCACTGTGTAACTCGGAAACTCAATCTCAGTTAATCTCATCCCCCCAATTCACTGGCATTCACACTTAATGCAATACTATTTAATATAATGAGTCCTGCAACTATTTCTTGCTAGCTTATTGCTTTAACATTTATTGTTGCCTGTGCAGTTCTGCATACCACTATTGTTTAAATCTTAAAATACGTCTCCATTCCCTTTGTGCATTTAATATATATATAAAAAAATATATAAAAACTCCAGGGAAGGCACTATTTGCATGATTTTACTATTTCACTGCAACAAGAACTGTCACTGCTGAGATCCATTGTAATACACCCTTATTGGACAGAATTGGATGGTATCAGGTAATACAAGCCAAGATAATGGTCAGTTCCCATTATTCTGCCTATGATTACCACCCTGAAATGCAAGGTCCAGGGTTTCATTTGGGTAAGCCCAAACCATACATATGCCTGTAACATTGACTTCTGATGCATATACAAAATAGGTGATACAGCCTTAGTGCATTCGTAATGTCCTGTGAAAATAATCAAGCCGTAAAGCTCGATTACAGGCTGCAAATAGCAGCCGCTTACTTTAATGAGATTTCTGGCTCTGGCCCCAGCTGTTGTGCACAAGGCACTCTCCATGCTCTATGACCCATCAATTTGCACTCCTACTGGTAATGAGATTGATCCTATTTCCTAAAATGGGAATCAAAGAAAGCAGGTGATCACCCCATAAATGTGACCCCACCCTCCTTCTTTACAACTGCACTAGGACAGGAAGAATGTAAGGAAGATACAGGCAATTTGGAGCTGAAATTCTTGCCTGTACCCACCTAGTTAAAGCATTGTGTAAATACTGTATTGCACTGCACTAGAAACAATATAACAAAGACAGAACCCCCTCTTCATAACTGCTATTTAATTTAACTCATCCTTTTACTTCCTATAATGCAAATTCATAATAATAATAATAATAATAATAATAATAATAATAATAATAATAATAATAGCAATAGGTATTTATTATGTTTAGCTTGACTGTGTTTGAATAAAATTACATTTTTATGCTGTAATAATCTACAACACTTATGAGGGTAAACACCGGCCCAACTCTTTCATCTTTATTAACAGCACTCCACTAATTGTTAAAAAATGGACCAGCACAAATGAGAACCAAGACCCAGGGAGATGTTGGGCTCAGATCAGCACCTTATACCTCAATTGCAATGTACGACATCTGACATGCTTATAAATGTGCTCACATCCATGCATCATGATTATGTGTTGGTTTGCAAACCTGAATTAACATCTCCATGTCCATCATTGAATATTTTCTTTCAAAACAACAAGATACAATGATCAAGTGGATCTCACAGAATTGTATTTGTTGGAGCTGAATTTTTCACACAGGGAGTATCTGTGATGCAGTGTCATCATGAAACATTATAACCAACATTCATGTGCAGCAACATATATGAATATAATAACTGCAGTGTTTAAGAAAACAGCAGTGAATGTAAAGATGGAAACATTTTGAGAACATCTATAAATAAGCATAGGATCTCACAGGTATGCTTATGTCATTTCTTTAGATAAAAATACCTAAATATAAGTTTTTTGTTTGTTCGTTTGGTTAATCCTGTACTGTAATAAACCAAGATTACTTCTACTTGTATCGGTGACTTCAAATGTTAAATGTTTGCTAGACGGAAAGTCATTGTATTTTATCTTGCTCTCAATTGTATTAATACTTGTACTGTGATTCTTGAAATGTATTTTTGTTTACGACTGTAAGTCACCCTGGATAAGGGTGTCTGCTAAGAAATTAATAATAATAAATAATAATAATAAACATTCATTTTTGTATTTAAAAAGGATTAAAAATTAATACATAAAATTATTTTTTTTGGCATTCAAAATGAATTCCAGGGAAGTGACATGTGCTAATTAGCTTGAATGAAAATGTTCTGTTAACAGTGACAGTCTACATTAAAAGCTGAAAACATAGCTATAACAGAGGCAGGATTGCAAAGTTCTTCCTTTAAATGGCTGAGCAAGCAAAAGCAAATGCACAGCAAGGCCTTGTCTTCAGGTCTCTGTCATGTTTCTCATTTGTGCTAAATAAGGGTTGAAAGGGTTACACATTTATTTAATATGGATGGATCTTCATAAAATGAAATACGCTGTTAAGTTCTACCTGGCAAAGCTTTTATTTGGTTACTGTACACACAGGAGTTGAACAAAAACGAAATAGGTCCCTTACTGCATTTGTCCTTTAGAGAGAGGTAATTGCTGTAACGTCGTAACTAGGTGGAGCTTTCCTAAGACGATTGTTAGTGATTGTTGCTGTTAAAGCCAACAGATTCCCCCTACGCTGCTCCCCACGATCACTGGGAGTTCTGGATTTTAAATGGGCGGAACTACAAGGGGCAAAAGGTTGTAATTTGTGTCCGCTGACCTTAATGGGCGTGCACTAAGTAGCTCATGGTTGTGAGAAAATAGGCACAGTTACCTTTCAGCTAGCCAATGAATAGCTGTGAAAGGCGCTGAGGAGGGCGTAACTGGGGGTGGGGGTGGGGGGTGGGTGTACCGAGTGACCTTAGTGGGTGTGGTTTCAGGAGGGGAAGGCTTTAGCCGGAAGTGTCTCGCGACTCGTCTGGCTGTCATTTAGCTTCGGTCGGTTCTTAGAAGAAGGGCAGCGGTAAAGAAACGGAGTATAAAAAAGAAAAAAAATAGAAAACGATACAAATAGAAAATGAAACCAACAGAGTAGCATAAAATCTGTACATTAATATTTCCATGTGAACACTATATTTTAGTGAACCCAGGGACCGGCCGATGACGTAATTGGTGTTTTTAAAATAGTTAAAAAATACGCTAAGATAAGGCTGCGTCATTGAGAAGTCAGCACTAGGGAAGACGGAAATATTTAAATAAATCCTATATTATAAGAAAACAGTACAACAGCAAACAATTATGACGGATTTCTAGTTTGTGGAGGCAAAATTGGAACGGACTCGTCAGAAACGTCGCATTTATAGGAAAAAGGACGAAAAGAAGGTGAAAGAAGTGTCTTTTACAGAAAGCTTGAGTTGGGGTTTTAAAACAAATAGTCTAATTACATATTTATGTAAGCGTTTTTGTTATTTATTTCTGTGGACAAAAACTGGCTCAAATCCTGAACAAACAGAAGACGTCATCAAAATTTTCCTGTGTTTAAATGGCGTGTCAGGATAAGGTGTTTGCTTAAAAATAAAGAAAACACGAAAAGGTACTGATTATTTCTAATATTGATTTGTACACAGAATTGTAGCCAAGAAAATCTAGTTGTGTAAATGTATGTACATTTAATGTATTTTTTGTTTTGTTTTGTTTGTAAAATCGCTATCTCATTCTATGTAAACGTAACAAGGCTATAATTAGGATAGTAAAACTGCGTTTCTGTGTGACAGCAACTGCTATATTTAAATAACACGGGGATAGAAAACGATATCGGATTTAATTCATTTCTAGACATTTACTTAGCGGTAACAAATAAAATAGTACGCACCTAATTGAATTTGGAGCTGCTCATAATTAAATAATCTTTTTGGTTTTTCTTCTAGGGGGAAAAAGAAACTGAACAAAAAAATACTGTCTTGTGGGAATAATATTTTGGAAAAGATAAATGGGGGATTACGGGTTTGGAGTCTTAGTACAAAATAACACTGGTAATAAATCGGCTTTCCCAGTAAGATTTCATCCACATCTGCAACCTCCACATCATCATCATCAAAATGCATCACCAAATCCGGCTGCTTTTATAAATAACACAGCTGCCAATGGCAGTAATGCTGGATCAGCTTGGCTTTTTCCTGCAGCAACTACCCACAGCAACATGCAAGATGAAATTCTGGGTTCCGAAAAATCCAAAGCCCAACAGCAGCAACAGGAAATACAAGAAACACAAGAAAAACAGCAGCTATCTCCCAGCCATCAGGAAACAGGTATCATATCTGATCTTGAAAAGGCAAGACCAGAGGAAAATAAAGGGGAAAATAGCTCCCCGGAAAACAGCAATGGGAAGGAGAAATTAAGAATTGAGTCCCCAATTTTAACAGGATTTGATTATCAAGAGACTTCAGGGCTCGGGACTGCTGCACAGTCCACCACCTCTTCTACTTCCTCTCTGACCGGTTTTAATAACTGGTCAGCGGCTGTCCCGCCCACCTCTTCCACAATCATTAATGAAGATGTTAGTTTCTTTAACCCTGCTGCCTCTGCTAATAATGGGCCTCTGCTGTTTCAGAATTTCCCACATCATGTCAGCCCCGGCTTCGGTGGCAATTTTTCCCCACAGATCGGACCCCTTTCACAGCATCACCCACCCCACCCACATTTCCAGCACCCTCACAACCAACATCAACAGCACAGGAGGTCTCCTGCTAGCCCCCACCCTCCCCCTTTTCCACACAGGAATGCTGCTTTTAACCAGTTGCCACATTTGGGAAACAATCTCAGTAAACCGCCCTCTCCATGGGGCAGCTACCAAAGCCCCTCACCTACCCCGTCCTCCACTTCATGGAGCCCTGGTGGTGGGTACGGTGGCTGGGGAGGTTCCCAGGGTCGGGATTACCGCAGGGGTCTCAATGGTGGGATGACACCCATTAACTCCATCTCCCCCTTAAAGAAGACATTCCCAAACAGCCATATGCCATCGCAGAAGTATTCCAGGACAAGCCCAGGCTTTACCCCGAAATCCTGGATGGAGGAGAGCATGAGCCGGAGTGAGAATGTATTCCCATTTCAGGTGAGGCTGAGAAGCTACCCTTTTTGTGACTTATTCCTTCCTCCTTTTTTAAAAAAAGAAAACAATCTGTTTAGCAAAATGAAGGCTGGCTTGGGCAGACTAGTTCAAAGCTGTAACTTTAAATGCCACAGGCCCAGATGACTAATGTAGCTCTACCAGTTTTTGATATATAAAGTAAGAAATCTGATTATTTCAGGAAAATAGGCAAATATACCATATGCACCTATACTACTGTAGTCTAATCGTGTTTTTCTTTTTTTTTTTTTACCAGCAAGTCATGGGCATGAAAAGGGCAGATTTACATTTTTCATACGGTAAAGGTGATTAGCAAAGGTTTAACTTTTTTTTTTTTTTTTTTTTTCAGTGTCAGCTTCTTGGATGTTAAAAGTAGAATCAAAATGCATAATCTATAATTTCCTATCTGAGAAGGATTTGGAAGTTGACCTTTTAATTGGTGGTAACAGATTGCCTTGCAGTGCCAGAGAACAAGATCTGGACAATAAGTGATTGCTACTAAAGTAATCTGGCATTGATTCTGTTATATACTTTTAAAGTTTGATATTCCAAGTGTTTTAAAGCAATCTTATCACAGTGTAATGATGATAACATTTTAAATGTTATAAAAATACATTATTATAAAATATTGTTGCGATAATGTGTAGTTTGCAGCTCTTCCAATCCAGGAATATCATTTTAACCAGCAGCTTCAAGTATGTACTCGGCTAAACCATTATTGGTGAGAGGCCTCTATCCATACTAACCCAAAGCCAGAACACCCAGCAGGAGCACTTTTTTTTTTTTTTTTTTTTTTACAGGGCTGAAATATCCTTTGATG